>NC_050069.1:6186522-6489879 GCF_009764565.3 Dermochelys coriacea | reverse complement strand
CGTATTTTCCCCCCAAAATCTCTTTAAGGACCCCCAAAGGGAATGGTGGGCAGAACAGCCCATCCCCTCATTAATCAGTCCACCAATTAAGCCTAATATCCAGCATGCCAATTTTGGTTCATTAATTTCCAAGCAAGATTTCAGCATATGGAATCATATCACTTGAGCTTTTTGTTTGGACTAATTTAGTCTTTCTGTCTTTCTTGCACCTGTAGAATGTTCATTATTGAGAACAGATGGACCTATTTTCCATAACAAAATTGTTATTCTAGGTTACTGTCTCATCTTGTAAACTTTTACGTGCTTTTTACAATTGAGCTCTCAATTAGCGTAAATTTGTCAGCCCAATTATCAAACAGTGCTAACCTAAGAATGAGAAACCTGGGTTCAACATCCTGCTGAGCTACAGACTTCCTGCGTGATCTTGAGCAAATCCCTTAGGCTCTATGTGCCTCTGTTTCCCCATCTGTTCGCTGAGGATAATAGCACTTCCCTACCTCACAGGGATGTGGTGAGGCTAAATACACTAAGATGTGAGATGCTCAGATACTATAGTAATGAGAGCCATATTAATACCTCCTCTAAAAGACAGGCAGCTGAGCCTGCCACTGGATCCTAACACTCCAGATGGGGCTTTGAAATTTGGACCGGATTTTGCAAGTGTTCCCTTATCATAATAATGGCTTGAACCGAAATCCTGACTCTTAATAACCTCAAACAGTGTAGCTTTCCAAATAGCTATTTTATTCATGTCACACTTGTTATTAATTAGGTCTTCCTTTTCCTTTCCTTGCCCTTCACTGTTTCCAAAGATTTCACCAAGACTGTTGCTGAAGTATTTCCAAATTGGCCACTGTGTTACTTAAATTAGTAAAAATACTCAGAATGAAAATGAGAGTAAGAAAAAGAGCATGCCTTGCATTCATATATCAATGTTTATTTTAAATGAACCAGGGATTGTGTCATCTACCACTAGAATGCAGCCAGCTCTGGGGTGGATCACAGCACACAGCAACACTACAAAGCACTTTTAGGACATGAAGTGACGTTATTAAAGGGTCTAAGCAAAGTGTCCTTGGCATCATGAAAGCAATGGGGACACACTGGACTGCAAAACATTGTAGTGGACAGCCCTGTATTTCTAATAAGCTTGATGCTCTGGTGTAGGATGATATGTCATATTACCTGTTAATCTTCCACCCACTTCCAATAGCTTCTTCATTATTTTCTCTGTCTGTAACCACTTTAGTTATTAGACTTATTATTAATAGTCTTTCTACCTAGAAAGCTGCTCCTCGCTCTCTGGTTTCATTGAGAGAATTTCTCCTCCAACATGGTTTCCAGACACTTTGCACTGATATTCTATAATGGTTTTGGCAGGACAGAGAGAGGCTCTTTAATGACAATGCGCATGAATGACATTTCAAAGTTACTTCCCTTTATTTCCCAGTCCTGATGAGTCTTTTTAATGGCTTGTCCTCTTCTATTTCATCCTGCAACATTGTACAGTATTAGGCTCTCTGGATGCCCCTATATGTGGGTTAGGATTTCATTCTATATGAGCTCGTACGAATAGCTCTCAGATCGATGAGTTTCTTCAGGGCCGTTACAAGATGTGGAGGAAGCATCTGTTAAGAACTGGTATACTGAGCTGCACAAAGAAAGCCATTCAGACTGTACACACACGTGTCATTAGTTTACACACTCCAGGAACTATGCCATACATTCTGGAGCACCATCTACTGGCACCCAACTTTGTTTCTATCTATTTACATATAGACAGACATACAGCAGACTCCTAGCCTGGTTTAGCAGCTGGAGCACGGGACTGCAAATCAGGAATCCTTGGCACTCAGAACTTTGCCACTGGCTTGCTGAATGCCCAGTGTGTTGCTATGGCTAAAAAGAGCTAACACGCTCCGTGGGTGTAAAAACAGGAGAATATCGAGCAAAAGAAGATAGGTGGTAATACCTCTGTATGCTGCACTGGTGAGACCTCTGCGGGAATAGTTGTGGCCCATTCTGATAACCACACTTTTAAAAGGATAAAGATTAGGAGGGATTCAAAGAAGAGCTACAAGAAAAGTTTAGGTTGGGAAAAAATAACTTCCAATGAGAAACGCAGGGAGTTCAGTCTGTTGAGTTTAATCAAAGAGAAGATTAAGGGGTGATCTGATCACAGACTGCAAGTCCCTACATGGGGAAAAGATCTCGGATAGGAGAGGGCCCTTTCATCTAGCAGACAAAGGCATAGCAAAATCCAAGAACTGGAAGTTGAAGCCAGACAAATTCAGGTTCCTCACTTAGGAAAGCATTGATGCACTGGCTTAATTAAAGTCCCATGGACTTCAGAGATAGAGGAGTCAGGGAAAGTTTTGCAGCCAGTTTTCAGAGCCCTTGCAGTAAGGGCAATAGTGTTAGCCACTCCCTATGTGGCAGGTTCACTTCTAGATCAAGTTGGGAATTTTCTGCTGAAATATTTTTTTCATTGGAAAATACCAATTTGTCAGAACTGAAATGGTTCACTGAAAAGTGTCAATTTTGTTGAATTTTTCAACTCCTAAAAGTTTTGAGAGTAGCAGCCGTGTTAGTCTGTATTCGCAAAAAGAATACAGACTAACACGGCTGCTACTCTGAAACCTGTGATTATGCAAGGCACTGAATTTAGCCGTATAGAGTGGAAATCTGTCAACTTCATGAATCTCTAAGGTGCCACAAGTACTCCTTTTCTTTTTGTAAAAGTTTTGAAATTGTCAAAATGTTTTGTTTCGACAATGTCTAAAGAAAAACTTGTTTATTCCAGTTCAAAATGACTTTTAATTTGGAAATTTAAGTTCACAATACTTTTTTACAAAATGGAAATGGTCAAAATCAATAATTTTGCAATGTTTGGTTTCAATTGACCTGACCCAATCTGCAAAAGTGTTTGAAATTTTGACTTTTCATCCCAATTCAGGACAGGAATTCTTTTCCAATATCTCAAAAATTTTCATGAGAAAGTTTTACCTACTCATTTCTATTTATTTCCCTTGTTCCTGATAACAACGAGTCTCTAATGCTCAGATTAAACTGTGTGTAGCTTAATGTCTCCCTGTGAACAGTATGCAGCTGTCTCTCTGTGTCATCGGCAAAACATATTTAATAATTTTATTAAGATAATGTTGAAGTAAAAAGAAAATGGTACAGAGTTTAGGCATAGAAGTTTCTGGTTATCAGGGAATAAGGTACAGGTTATTAAGGGGTGCCAAATTCTGTTTAGGAGCGGGTGGCGTAAACAATACATAATCTGCAATCTCCCCGATTGGGGGTAAAAGTTTAACGGGTCAAAGTACAGACATTGAGATATGGGGGTATGTTGTCCATATAATGGCTATGTTCAGGTGTGGAGTATAATGGGCGGATGCCATGATGAGGATGGAGCTACCCTCATTTGGTGGGATTTAATGTTCAGTGAGTTTATGGTTCCAGTTCATATGGTAAAATGAAAAAAGTCTCTCAGTCCCTTTCCCATGGTTGATGCACGATGTTGTACCGGTTCACACCTCCTGGTACTGTTGGTGGCCGGTGATGTGTTCGATGTAGATGTCCCTGGACCATCGGATTGTGTCCGAGACCATGAGGTGCCGCATGAGCCATACATACCGTCGACCAATCCCACAGGTCCACAACACACGCTCATTGCAGGGGTCCCAAGCGCCCAGGGCTCCAACAATCAGGGCATTCAACTGCACCTCGTAGCCCTTCGCTCTCAGGGTGTCGGCCAAGGGGGCGTATTTTTCCAGCTTAAGAGCTCGGGATTCGCGGAAGGCCAGGGTCCTGTCCTTGAAGGAGACCGTGATGTCGATGAGGATGATCTTTTTCTGGTCCTCGTTGGTGACTACCATGTCAGGTCACAACTGGCTGTCCGTTACGGGGATGGTGGAGTTCACGGAGACCTCCCCCAGGCACGGTGCAATGGCTTTCGCCAGGCGGTTCTGGATGGCGTTGTGGCACAGCTGCCAGACTCTGGAGTGGGGCTTGTGGCTGCACAGGACGTGGGGCAGGGTCTCGTTGGAGTAGCCGCACTTCCTGCAACGCTTGTCTCGGTTCCCGTGGCGGACGGCTCCGTTGAGCGGGATGCAGTTGAGCAGGGCGCGGTGGATGAACCGCCAGTCGGCGAAACGGGTGAAGCTGCCCCCGGCGAGGAAGTGGTTGCTGGAGTCCCACTTGCTGGTCAGTTAGAAGACTTTACCCTGGTCTGGTTTACGCTTCTGGGTTTCCATGTACAGCGAGTGGATGGCCACCTTCAGGGTCCTCTCCAGCATGCCCCTGGCACTCGGGGTGACGATGGTGTTGTCGTCGGACCTGATCTGCAGCACCAGGACTCCCAGCTCCTGGCGCTCCTTGCACCACTCCCAGCGGCAGCCGATGCGCTTCCCCAGGCGATGCATGGCATTGCGAGTGTGGGACCTACTGGCAACTTCTCACCTGGTGTCTCTTTAAAGGGCCAGTGTGACTCAACAGTTCCAGTGATGGTAATTTGTTACAGGAGTCCAGGCACCTCCAGAAGAGCTATATCCTCTCACTGACAGGTTTATTTCCCAGCCTCGCTGCCGCTCTGCTGATTCATAGTCTGAACCAGCAAGTGAGGCTAGAGCTCCATGCCAGGTGCTAAAAAGGCAGCCACTGTGTGGGGCATGATGTAGGCCTTTGCAGACAAGGGCCCCCACCTTCCCTACTGAAGGGCAGCTCAGCACGGTGTGAAGAGAGCTGGCAAGTTCCCATAGTAGTGGTGAGGGAAACATGTCAAACACAGAGACATGATTGTCATCAGCATCAGCTCAGCCCAGGTTTCAGTCCCATGCAGTTTATCACAGCTTATTACGGAAGCCACCAGCCTGACAGCAGTGTTTGACTGAACTCATTTCAGGGACGAAACACATGGGCAGCTGAGGAAATAATGTATCATTGTCAAGCTGTCTCGCTGCTCCATTCAGGGAAGCCAGGAGGTAGAAATTCTAGCCAGACATACCCCTGCACTCATTCTGGCAGAGATTTCATTTTTCTCTTCTTACTAGATTGTATCAGAAATGAGCCCAAGACACAAAGTTGGAAGCAGGGAAGGATCCAAACTTCTCCAAAGCGGAGAACATTCAGCATGGGGAGTGTGGTTTGGTCCATTGTAGAGACCCAGGTCTGAACTTGGTCAAAAGACATATGTGCCTCTCTGGAAGGTATACTTTACCCAAACACAAGTCACTGGACTCAGTGCAGGGGTAACTGGGTGAAATTCCACAGCCTGTAATATTCAGGAGGTCAGACTAGAGGTTCCCTTTGAAGAACCAGATGACAGATGGCAGATGACAGAACAAGGAGCAATGGTCTCAAGTTGCAGTGGGGGAGATATAGGTTGGATATTAGGAAACACTATTTCACTAGGAGGGTGGTGAAGCACTGGAAGGGGTTACCTAGGGAGGTGGTGGAATCTCCATCCTTAGTGGTTTTTAAGGCCCGGCTTGACAAAGCCCTGGCTGGGATGATTTAGTTGGTGTCAGTCCTGCTTTGAGCAGGGGATTGGACTAGATGACTGCCTGGGGTCTCTCCCAAGCCTAATCTTCTATGATTCTTGGTAAGGCCTTGTTCCTTATCATCAAAGTGCTCTATGGCCTATGCCCGGGATATCAAGGAAGTCATTTAAAGCATTGGGACAAAAACCATGATCGACAGCTACACTCCTCCAGCCTGATGGAACTCTCAGCAATAGGAGCAAAGCTTGTCTCTGCGGGAGCCAGAACTTTCTCCGGGGGGCGGTCCAAGGTTGTGGAATGAACTCCCCAAGGTGCTAAGGACCATCACAAACCTCCCCACTTTCCACTCCAAGTGCAAGGCACTTTTTTTGACCCAGCCTTCTCTAAAACATAACAAGAGGCATATTTATTAAAAAACACCAAAAACCGCACACCTACCAAAACAAGACACTCCGCTGCACACGTTTCTCCCTCTGGTGAGAGCACACACAATATGTGACAGATACGTGGAGTCATGTTGCTTTCGGCACTGCTGGAAGGCGCTCAGTTACCAAGGTGATGGGCATGGGCTGAGAACCTCCACAGCATAGAATTCTGGCCTTAGATTCTATGAATCTCTGATTTCTACAATTTCATGTCCTTACCATTGGGTTCAGGACCAAACACTTGCAGTCTCCTCAGGAGGATCAGTTAGGGATAATCAAAAATTTTCTGCCAGAAAATTGGGATTTGGATTCAATGGTTTTTGTGTGTGTGGAAAGAGTTTGCTTTCCGTGGAAAAAATCTGTCCAAAAACAACACAAAAAAACCTCTTGAAAATCAGAAAGTTTTTCGGTTGTTGGGGTTTTTTTTGTCCAAAACCCTCACAACATTCAGTTTTCATCTAACTTTTTTTGTTTTGTTTTGTTAATCAACAGCTGAAATTTCCCATGGGGGAAAAATATTCCAACAAGCTTTGAGCTCAGTTTGAACCTTTCTGCTGGCTCCGCTGTCACAAGATTGGCAGTTAGTATCCGTGCCAATACTGCAGAAGGTTTGCTTATGAGGATATCTACCAGCCCCAACTCTCCACTTTCACTATATTTAACCCAGTGCAACTTTTATCCACTCTTCTATATGGCTCAGAAACATGCATGACTTATGCCAAACATAGCAAAAGACTAAAAAGTTTTCATATCTATGCTTGCGTACAATTCTTTCAATAAGACGGCAAGACCGGGTGACAAATGTGGAAGTGTTAAATCATGCTAGTATGTCATTCATGGGAATGTTGATTAGTATGAAAAGACTCGGGTGGCTTGGATGTGTCACGCAAATGCCGGATTACAGGATCTCATAGAGTGTGCTGTACTTTGAAGGTCGCAAAGGGTCCAGAAAGAGAGGCAGACCGCTGTGTGGACATCAGGATGCTTGCAAAGATGATTTAGTATCCTTTGGAATCTCTGTGGATGTTTGGGAAAGGAGTGCAGAATGCCGCTCTGGTTGGCGGAGTCAGCTTCTAGACGGAGTGAGGCATTGCAAGGTGGACTGGATCAAGCTTTGTGACCAGTCTCAGATGAGGAAAGAATCTGCTACTCAGATTCAGAGCATGGCCACTGCATGGGTGTGCCCTACCTGTGAACAGGACTGTCACTCATGCATCAGACTCACGAGCCAACAAAGAACACTTTGGCACATACACCATGCTCTGTAAAGAGTGATGGTGCCCTTGTATTAACGTCACCCCCTTCTGTGGTGTTGCTCTCAGCGATGCAAATCCAGAGAAGAATCAGGCCCCCGATGGTTGTGTGTGAATGTGTGTTGTTTGTCTGTGTGTGAATGTGTAGGTCAATTTGTATGACTGTCAGCGCCTGGCACATCTGCGTGCACCGGTGCATGTATGAGTGTACACATCTGTGTTTGGGTGTGCAGGTGGGATTGTGTCTCTACATGCAGGCTATGTGGGAGGGTGGCATTTGTGTGTGTGAGTTGACTGTGAGTTGATGGGCCTAAGTCTTTGCCATTGTGTGCACCCGGTGTCTGTGAGTGTGCGTCCCTGTCGTAGAAAGTGTGTGCAAAAGTCTCAAATTCCTGCAGGCGGACAGGATTGTATTTTTTGTAGTTTTGCGCCCGGTGGTTTCTTGTGTTCTAGAAGACTTTTTTAAAAATAGTGGGGACCTCTGCATTTGACTTTCTTTCATACATTCAGTGGAATTAGCAACCAGCTCACAGGGGAAATACAATGCAGCAAAATGATTTGGGCTTGACAGATTAGCTCTCAAGTCTTTATGAGAGCATTATTCAATAGTGCTGAAGAGAATCTCTTCTCGTTACACATTTAATTAATTCATCTGCTCAGAAAAGAGGAGTTTAAAAAAATCTGAAGTCACCCTGATGCAGTATGTCTCTCGGCAGCATTTCTGCTCGTTTCTAGTTCACAGCATTTGTATGTATATTGGGGCATCATTGCATGTATGTTAGGTTATACCTGAGGCTGCCTTTGTATATTGCAATTGGCTTTATTTTGAGAGTTGTCATTAGGTTTATGGTAGGTTATATTTCAGTTTTCCTTTATGTACGTTGACCTGTCCTTATGTTTACAGTAACATAGCTTAGGATCCCCTTTTACATAAGAACGACCCTACTAGGTCAGACCAAAGGTCCATCTAGCCCAGTATCCTGTCCTCCCACAGTGGCCAATGCCAGGTGCCCCAGAGGGAATGAACAGAACATGTAATCATTGAGTGATCCATCCCCAGTCCCCCATTCCCAGCTTCTGGCAAACAGAGGCTAGGGACACCATCCCTGCCCATCCTGGCTAATAGCCATTGATGGACCTATCCTTCATGAACTCACCTAGTTCTTTTTTTAACCCTGTTATACTCTTGGCCTTCACAACGTCCTCTGACAATGAGTTCCACAGGTTGACTGTGCTTTGTGTGAAGAAATACTTCCTTTTGTTTGTTTTAAACCTGCTGCTTATTAATTTTATTTGGTGACCCCTAGTTCTTGTGTTATGAAAAGGAGTAAATAACACTTCCTTATTTTTTTTCTCCACACCACTCATGATTTTCATAGAATCATAGAACTGGAAAGAAACTTGAGAGGTCATCTAATCCACTCCCTTGCACTCAAGGCAGGAATAAACATTATCTAGACCATCCCTGCTAGGTGTTTGTCCAACCTGCTCTTAAAAATCCCCAATGATGGAGATTCCACAACCTCCCTAGGTAATTTATTTCAGTGCTTAACCATATAAATTTTGTAGACTTCTATCATATCCCCCCTTAGTCATCTCTTTTCCATGTTGAAAAATCCCAGTCATATTCATCTCTCCTCATACGGAAGCTATTCCATACCCCTAATCATTTTTGTTGCCCTTTTCTGAACCTTTTCCAATTCCAATATATCTTTTTTGAATGCGGGGGATCTTTATGTTCAAAGTACTGATGGGTGCAAATAGGCCTGGGTTTGGATGTGTAAATACTTGTCCTGGTGGCTTTTGTTTTGCAAAAGCTCAAACAGAGTCGTTCAAATCAAGCACCCATTTCAGCAGACTCCTCAATATGAAAGGGGCTCAGACAATAGGTGCAGGTTTTGAACTGCCAGTAACTTAAAGATTTCTTTCCATTGATGCTGGGTAATTCTTACAGGGGAATGAGCAGAGTTGGTCAGGAAGTGTATATTATTTTGAAGGAAGTGAAAACTTTTCATAAGCATTTTATACAGAATTCTTTGGTTTGCATCAAAACACAAAAAATCTCCAAACCATTTTTAATAAGTTTTCAGAAACCCAAACATTTTTGAGTTTTGGTTGTCAAAACCCAAGAAAGTCCTCAGTTGATGAACCAAAAATTGTCCATTTTCATTTTCAAATTTGCGTTTTTTTCCAGCGAAAACTCATTTTTGGATGAAAATGGACACTTTTGCATAAAAATACTGGTTTGTCAAAACCACATTTTTCACCCTCCTCCCTCCGAAAGAGTAACTGAATTTTTTTAACCAGCTTCAGTGAGGAAATTGTTCTAATTGTGATGCTGTGTTTTTTTTTTAAAAAAAGGAGTACTTGTGGCACCTTAGAGACTAACAAATTTATTTGAGCATAAGCTTTCGTGAGCTACAGCTCACTTCATCAGATGCATTTGGTGGAAAATACAGTGGGGAGATTTATATACACACACAGAGAACATGAAACAATGGGTTTTATCATATACACTGTAAGGAGAGTGATCACTTAAGATGAGCTATCACCAGCGGGGGGGGGGAGAGGAAAACCTTTCATGGTGACAGTCAAGGTGGGCCATTTCCAGCAGTTAACAAGAATGTCTGAGGAACAGTGCGGGGTGGGGTGGGGGGGGGGAGAAATAACATGGGGAAATAGTTTTACTTTGTGTAATGACTCATCCACTCCCAGTCTCTATTCAAGCCTAAATTAATTGTATCCAGTTTGCAAATTAACATGAAACGTAACCCACCCAGCAATATTGTTAATCTATCCAACTATACTCTTAACCCAGCAGAAGAATCTGTCCTATCTCGGGGCCTCTCCTTTTGCCCCTCCACCCCCACGAACATGACACAGTTCTGTGGTGACCTAGAATCTATTTTCAACATCTCCGACTCAAGGAATATTTCCAACACACCTCTGAGCAACATACTAACCCACAGAGACCTTCCTACCAACACTACAAAAAGAAGGATTCTGGGTGGACTCCTCCTGAAGGTCGAAACAGCAGACTGGACTTCATAGAGTGCTTCCGCCAATGTGCACGGGCTGAAATTGTGGAAAAGCAGCATCGCTTGCCCCATAACCTCAGCCGTGCAGAACACAATGCCATCCACAGCCTCAGAAACAACTCTGACATCATAATCAAAAAGGCTGACAAAGGAGGTGCTGTCGTCATCATGAATAGGTCGGAATATGAACAAGAGGCTGCCAGGCAGCTCTCCAACACCACTTTCTACAAGCCATTACCCTCTGATCCCACTGAGAGTTACCAAAAGAAACTACAGCATTTGCTCAAGAAACTCCCTGAAAAAGCACAAGAACAAATCCGCACAGACACACCCCTAGAACCCCTACCTGGGGTATTCTATCTGCTACCCAAGATCCATAAACCTAGAAACCCTGGACGCCCCATCATCTCAGGCATTGGCACCCTGACAGCAGGATTATCTGGCTATGTAGACTCCCTCCTCAGGCCCTACATTACCAGCACTCCCAGCTATCTTCGAGACACCACTGACTTCCTGAGGAAACTACAATCCATCGGTGATCTTCCTAAAAACACCATCCTGGCCACTATGGATGTAGAAGCCTCTACACCAACATTCCCCACAAAGATGGACTACAAGCCGTCAGGAACAGTATCCTTGATAATGTCACGGCTAACCTGGTGGCTGAACTTTGTGACTTTGTCCTCACCCATAACTATTTCACATTTGAGGATAATGTATACCTTCAAATCAGCAGCACTGCGATGGGTACCCGCATGGCCCCACAGTATGCCAACATTTTTAGCCTGACTTAGAACAACGATTCCTCAGCTCTCATCCCCTAATGCCCCTACTCTACTTGCGCTACATTGATGACTTCTTCATCATCTGGACCCATGGAAAAGAAGCCCTTGAGAAATTCCACCAGGATTTCAACAATTTCCATCCCACCATCAACCTCAGCTTGGACCAGTCCACACAAGAGATCCACTTCCTGGACACTACGGTGCTAATAAGCGATGGTCACATAAACACCACCCTATATCAGAAACCTACTGACCACTATTCTTACCTACATGCCTCTAGCTTTCACCCAGATCACAACACACGATCCATTGTCTACAGCCAAGCGCTACGATATAACCGCATTTGCTCCAACCCCTCAGACAGAGACAAACACCTACAAGATCTCTATCATGCATTCTTACAACTACAATACCCACCTGCTGAAGTGAAGAAACAGATTGACAGAGCCAGAAGAGTACCCAGAAGTCACCTACTACAGGACAGGCCCAACAAAGAAAATAACAGAACGCCACTAGCCATCACCTTCAGCCCCCAACTAAAAGCTCTCCAATACATCATCAAGGATCTACAACCTATCCTGAAGGACGACCCATCACTCTCACAGATCTTGGGAGACAGGCCAGTCCTTGCTTACAGACAGCCCCCCAACCTGAAGCAAATACTCACCAGCAACCACACACCACACAACAGAACCACTAACCCGGGAACCTATCCTTGCAACAAAGCCCATTGCCAGCTCTGTCCACATATCTATTCAGGAGACACCATCATAGGGCCTAATCACATCAGCCACACTATCAGAGGCTCGTTCACCTGCACATCTACCAATGTGATATATGCCATCATGGGCCAGCAATGCCCCTCTGCCATGTACATTGGTCAAACTGGACAGTCTCTATGGAAAAGAATAAATGGACACAAATCAGATGTCAAGAATTATAACATTCAAAAATCAGTCGGAGAACACTTCAATCTCTCCGGTCACTCGATTACAGACCTGAGAGTGGCTATCCTTCAACAAAAAGGCTTCAAAAACAGACTCCAAAGAGAGACTGCTGAATTGGAATTAATTTGCAAACTGGATACAATTAACTTAGGCTTGAATAGAGACTGGGAGTGGATGAGTCATTACACAAAGTAAAACTATTTCCCCATGTTATTTCTCCCCCCCACCCCACCCCCCACTGTTCCTCAGACATTCTTGTTAACTGCTGGAAATGGCCCACCTTGCTTGTCACCATGAAAGGTTTTCCTCCTCCCCCCTCCCCCCGCTGGTGATGGCTCATCTTAAGTGATCACTCTCCTTACAGTGTGTATGATAAAACCCATTGTTTCATGTTCTCTGTGTGTATATAAATCTCCCCACCGTATTTTCCACCAAATGCACCCAATGAAGTGAGCTGTAGCTCACGAAAGCTTATGCTCAAATAAATTTATTAGTCTCTAAGGTGCCACAAGTACTCCTTTTCTTTTTGCGAATACAGACCAACATGGCTGCTACTCTGAAAAGTGTTCTTTTTAAAATACCTTTGCCCTTTGAGGTTATAGTTACTATGTTTCCTTATTTGTCTTATGGATGTGACCAAACACCTGAACTGAGATGAGAACCCCATTCGGTAGGCATGGTACAAACACAAGATCTCTCTATGTTAGAGGATTTGATTGTGTTTTAATGGCGTCAACTAGCACAAGTTTAAATGCTACTCTAGACACTAATTGTTTGTATCAGGACAACAAATGCTGTTCCTGGTCCTGCTTCAGGCTAGGTGCTGACTGACACGGGAACCCCAATGTGCCAGGCGCTGTACACCACAGACAGTGGCAGCTATTGCCTCAAAGATTTTACAAACTACACAGAAAAAACAGACAAATGGTGTGTAACACCAACAGACTCTGGTCATCACCAGCTGGGATCAAACCTGGGAACCTCTGGGGCTGAAGGCATGAGGTGCTACTGCATGAGTTAAAAGATGCATCTTTCTTAGCCAAGTCTGGAGCAGGCTCATCAATCTCTACCTGGTCTAGCTGCCACTAAAGGGGGACAGAGTGCCACACCAAGCAGGCATGGTGGAAAGAAAAAAGTATCGTTGTCTCCCTTTAGAGATGGAGAAGGGGTCACTTCTGGCAGGATCCCCTCAGCCCAGCAACTTCCAGGGGCTTCCCATTATGGAGCCTGAGCCTCTGAGGGTTCTTCTCCTTGGGAGCAGGGTTGAACACAGCTCTCCTTCCTAGGGTGGTGTTTTGCTTCTGACAGGCTCCCCCAGGCCCAGCCGGGTTCTGTCCTACCAACCACCTTCCCTGCCCATCACCCCTGGTTGAGCCTTTGCAGGGCAGGGTTTTCTCATGCTCCATAGGGTAGTCGCTCGACTGCAGCCTGGCCTCCATGCTCAGCTTGGTTCTACTGATGCTTTCTGGACACCTGTCCTTAAAAGGGCCCTCACCTTGGAACAGGGCTGGCTGGTCCGAGGCCCTCACTGTCCTTAGAGGGGACAGGCCACCTTTCCCCTCCTCCTGGGCTGGGTCATGTGTGCTGGACCTACACAGCACACATTCTAATGCCGTATATTTGTGGGCCGGTATCATCATCCTGCTCTATAAAGGAGGGGGAGAAGCAATCAGCAGCATCTGCCCCCATTCCCCATCCCTAGGCCTCACAGAGGATGGGGGAGAGGCGGGGCATGGGCCAGAGAGGGAGGGGTCAAGGGAAGATGCACATAGACCCAACCTCACCCCAGATGCAAACCCTCAGACACTTATGCAGCACAAGGATGTGTTGTGTCCTTCAGAGTGGAGATTCTCCAGGTTGCAGAACCTCATTTCACTGGGTGTGGGGCTCTCTTTGCAGGGGCTTTATCATAGCAATGCTGACAGGGATCCAGATGAGATCAGTAGCCAGCATTGGGGCAGTGGCGAACACGGCCCCTTTGTGCCACCAGCAGATCAGAGGTCTGGATCACTAGAATCATGGTGGAGATGCATATCTGGGCAGAGGGTAGGTGATAAGAGATCTGGTGCTGGTGAGACCCTCAAGGGTGAGTGACACTACTTATCTCACATATATAACATCAAGCCCCATGGCAGCTGACAATGATTATGGCGTGTTATACGTCTGCTATGGCTAGGGAGAGCATAGATGATGGTGCAATGCGATCTAAAGCTTGTATTACACACGAGTGGCCTAATCCATCCATGATATGTGCTCATAAACTTGGTCGTTACTGAAGGACATCAGGCACATTCCTCTAGGGAAGATTACTGCATAATCCTCTTCTCACTGTCTCACTCCTGTGGCCTTGGAAATTCCATCCTGGACCTGAGAACCCTTCCTGTAGAAGAGTGGGCTCATGGCAGGTGCACCGCCTTGTGGTGGTGGGCATGGCATAGAAAGCTCTCCTCCTCTTCTGGATAGCTGCTATGGCCCTGCAGTGGTCTGCAACCAGATCACTTATAATCCCCCCTTTTTGGGGTAACAGAGTCCTCACCACATGGTCCTTACCCCCTTTGGCCTCAGGGCGCTTCATGACCTCTCCATCTTCCCTGGCTCCACAGCCGCTCCAGATTCACCCTTCTTTCAGGGCACAGGCTCCCCCGGAGTCCGCCAACAAATCCCACATGGAAACACAAACTTCAACCACTTCTGCCCTCCTCAGGCTTGAACTTTCATCACCCTTAAGCTTCCCCTTTACTCTGTTCCTCAGGCTGCTGCATCAGAGGCACAGATCCTTCTCCTCATTGCTGGAACTTGCTCTACCCTGATGGATGTAAAAATGTTATTCAAGCTAATGTTAAAAAAATTATATAATACATAGGCTGGGAAAAAAGTGTCTGTACATCTGGGTATAGTGTGTCTCCTGTCCTTTTGCCAGACTGCTCCACTCGGGAGAGTGTCCCATGGCCAACTCTTCCCCAAGGTTCCTCCTTGACCCTCTCAGTTTCTCCACTCTCTGCTGCCAGGCCAGGGACTGCAGAGTTCATCCCTCTCTCCCTGCAGCCCTCTCTTGTTCTGGGCTTCCTCTCTTTACAGTAAGCACCCAACTCCTCCTCCAGCTGGCATCCCCTATAACTGGGCCTGGCCTACCTTCCAGGTATAGCCAGGTGGCCTAATTGAGCGCTCCAGCTCAAGTTAACTCTGTCAGAGTCAGTATGGGGTATACACCTCATCACACTGCCCAAGAAAAGTTTTGTGGAAATCTCAGTTTCGATTAACAGTTTCATTTTTGATGAATCAGCATTTTCCAATGCGGGGGGGGGAGGGTTGTGGGGGGGAACACACTGAAAAATTCCTGACTGGCTCTATTACCCATAAAACTGTCTAATCCCTTTGCTATGCTCTTGGCTTTGATACTGTCTTGTGGCAATGAGTTCCATGGAATAAGCACACATTATGTGAAAAGTTCTATAACAGAAATATCCTCTCACTGTATTTTGGCTCTTCCATTCCCAGACACAACTGGGAACAGCCTCCCCTTACCTTAGGGTGGCATCAGGAACATGGTTTTTTTTTTTGTTATGTTATCCACGTTTTTAAAAATAACCTTCGGTTTAAAGTTTAAGCAAGTTCTTCTTTCATCCAAACCAGTCTGCTCATCCTTAACCTGGATGCCTACACTGGATACCACCCCACCATAAGACATTCCCAATGTCCCAGGAAGAGAAGGCCCATGGCCCATCAAGACCAGTAATGAGATGAAACAAATCACCAAGGGGATATGTGTTACTCAGAATGCTCAGCTGGAGAAACAGCATGGAACTGGCTTACTACAGGAAGCTCACTAGATGTTTTGAGAACAAGGACATACCATTAAGCTTCCCCAATGTAACAGTGGCTCCCTGACCTAGCAAAGGTCAAGGACTACACCTGGAGGATGTAAAAGATTCCTTTATTAAGGCTATATCCAAGAAACATGCCAGATGAAAGCCACTTGCATATTCTATGTATGAACCTGGCATCATGCATGCCAGCAGATGTGGGTTCATAACAAGGGAAACAGGGAAGACCTGAGCCCTCCAGTCCAATTAGCTTGCTGTCAGTGCTTTTCTAAGAGGTTTGCAAACAACAAATAATGGCAGGTTAATGGACTGTAGAAAAGTGTGGGCTTTGACGCACCATAGGATAGTGGTTCAAAAAGCCATTTCTCATCGCCTGTATCAGCAAAGCCATTATGTTGTGGCTTCTGATAGATGGACTACAGAAATGCTCCAGGCTTAGTGGATATAGAGGCAGCATTTAATGGACCAAATGAGAAAGACCTGCAGTAAAAGAGCCCTATTCCCAAATGGTGTACTACTTGACTAACCCTGCCATATTGAAGTGAGACAAGGAAAATGAGAGTTGCAAGCTGAGTTAGGTGAGGAATGGAAACACTGTGCCCCTGCAGAGCTCTTCTTTCCCACTGCCAGGGGAAGAGCTTGATTCACTTGAGCAAAACCAGGAGTGGTATTAGCAATAGTGAGCTCAATCTGCAGGTTGCCTTATTACCTTTGCTGCAATCACTGGAGCAACATGTATGAGGCAAAACATAAAATGTCTAGTAAGTCCTCGGAATATATTGGGGACAACTTTTTGTTTCGGAAAGTGAAGGAAGTCACTAGGGGAACAGGTATTTTAGATTTGATTCTAACCAAAAGTGAGGTATTGTCTGTGAATCTGAAGGTGGAAGGCAATTTGGGTGACAGTGATCATGAAACGAGAGCTTTCATGATTTGAAGGAAAGGAAGGAGTGAGAGCAGCTGAGTAAGGACAACAGACTTCTGAAAAGAAGCCTTTAGCAAACTCGGGAAACTAGTAGGCAAGGTTCCATGGGAAGAAAATCTAAGGCAATGATACTCAGACTGAGGACCATGAGCTGCAAGGGTCTCTCTAATGTGTCTTCATTTACTACAAAATAGAAAATGAAACAATGAATTCACATGACTGTGGCTCTTTTGGGTAATGTTGATCACTAATTTGGCTGCTGAAACAATGAGAACTGAGTATCACTGGTCTAAGGGACGAAGGAGTTCAGAAGAGATTGCAATTTCTCAAGGGGACCATCAATATTAAAGGCAGGACTGCAAACTATCTGATGTGAAGGAAAGATAGGCAGAATAGTGAGAGGCCCATATGGCTCCACTAGGAGCTCTTGAATGACCTGAAAATCAAAAAGGAATCCTAGAAAAACTGAAAACAGACTAATTGCTAAACAGGAGAACAAAAGAATAGCACTAGCATGTAGGGACAAAATCAGAAAGGTTAAGCCATAAACTGAGTTACACCTAGCATGGGGCATAACAGACAATAAGAAGAGGTTCTTTTAATACAGAAGGAGCATGGGAAAGACAAAGGAAAGTGTAGGTTCTCTACTTAGTGGGAAAGGAGAGCAAATAACTGATGACATCAAAAAAGCTGAGGTGTTTAATACCTATTTTGCTTCACTTGTCACTGAAAAGGTTAATGGTGACCTCAGCACAATGAATATTAACAACAAGGGGGAGGGAACGCAAGCCAAAATAGGGAAAGAACAGGTTAAAGTCTATTTAAATAAGTTAGATGTATTTGTTACCCGGGGTTCTTTCAACCCAAAGCTCTTGGTAACTTTTAGTCTGTGTGAGGTGGTGTCAGGAAATAAATTAGGGGAGACACAGCTGACTGACGGATAGATGGCTGGCACAAACAGGACAACACATCAGTGCTTTCACTTAAAGCTAAACTTTACTTAGTCTCATGCACTTACACACATCCGCAACAGGTTAGTAAAACACCCCCGACCCTCGATAATTACTGAAGCTGAGTGTGGCTCTCGAGTGGTACAGTGGCAGCCCGTCTGCTAGTGGGGAACATAAGATGCATCCAGAGGGAGAGTTCAGTCCCGAAAAGTCCTCCTACCCCAAATTTTTCCCCCTTATTTATACATTAGTAATAGAATGACATGTCCCTTAAAGAAAACTTGTTAAGCAAGCAGTTCCAATGGGCAAGCAAGAGGCTCCTTCTGATTATTGATTAACCAGATCTGGTTTTTTCCAGAGTTTGCAGCCTTGAGGCCCCAATAGACATTCCTGAGCACATCCTGCTCTTCTAAAATGCATGTATCAGCAAGTTCAACACAATTCTTATCAGGAAGGACTCGGTGTCAAGCTGCCCTTTCTGTGGCATTCAAAACCCCCACCCCTCCTGCCTTGATCAAACTGAGTTTGCTACATTGTTACTTTACGGCCTGCGGTCTTGGCTGCTTTTAGCAATAAGTCATAGTGATTTCAGGCACTTTACTGGTTTGCTGACATCTCCCCATACATATTCAAGTGGGCAGGGCCTGAAGAAATTCACCCTCGTGGATGTAAGGAACTAGCTGAAATAATCTTGGGACCATTAGCAATTATCTTGAAGAACTCACAGAGGATGAGCGATGTCCCAGAAGACTGGAGAAGGGCAAACATAGTACCTATCTTTAAAAGGGGGAACAAAGAATACCCAGGGAATTATAGGCCAATCAGCCGAACTTCGATACCTGGTCAGATACTGGAACAAAAACAATTAATTTTTGTAAATATCCAGAGGATAATATGGGTATCAGGAATAATCAACATGGATTTGTCAAGAACAAATCATGTCAAACCAGCCTAAGTTCCTTTTTTGACAGTTACTGGCCTAGTGGATAAGAAGAAGCTGTAGACGTGATGGATCTTAATTTTAGTAAGGCTTTTCACACAGTCCCACAGGACAGTCTCAGAAGCAAACTAGTGACATTTGGTCTAGATGACATAACTGTAAGGGTGGGTGCATAACAGGTTGGAAGAATGTACTCAAATGTTTTACTGTCAACATGGATCCCACAGGCGTAAGTCCTGGGTCTAGATCTATTCAATGTTTTCATTCATGATTTGGATAATGGAGTGAAGAGTATGCTTATGAAATTTGTGGATGGCATCAAGCTGGGTGGGGTTGCAAGCACTTTGGAGGATTAGAATTCAAAATGACCTTAACAAATCAGACAGAAGGTCAGAAATCAACAAGGTGAAATTCAATAAAGACAAGTGCAAAGTACTCACTTAGGAAGGAAAAATCAAATGCACAGCTACAAAATGGGGAATAATGGGTTAGGTGGTAGCACTGCTGAAATGGATCTAGGGGTTATCTGGAGCACAAATTGAATATAAGAAAACAATGTCATGCAGCTGCAAAAAAGGCTGATATCACTCTAGGCTGTATTAACAGGAGGATTGTATGTAAGACAAGGAAGGTAATTGTCCCCCTCTACTTGGCACTGGTGAGCCTCAGCTGGAGTTCTGTTTGCAATTCTGGGCACCACACTTTAGGAAAGATGTGGACAAATTGGAGACAGTCCAGAGGAGAGTAACAGAAATGAGAAAAGGTTTAAAACATCTGAACTTCGAGTGAAGGTTAAAACCCTGGGCATGTTTAATCTTGAGAAAAGAAGAGTGAGATGGGACCTGATAACAGTCTTTACATACGTTAAGGGCTGTTATCAAGGGGATGGTGATCAATTGTTCTGTTCTCACTTTCTGGTGACATTGTAAATAGTAAACAAAGGCATTTATCTTAGTGACTGGCTGATCGAGAAGTAGAACTGAGTGGACTTGTAGGCTCTAAAGTTTTATATTCTACATTTGTAAGTTCAACTTTCATGATAAAGAGATTGCTCTACAGTACTTGTATGAGGTGAATTGAAAAATACGATTTCTTTTGTTTTTTACAGTGCAAATATTTGTAATAAAAATAAATATAAAGTAAGCACTGTACACTTTGTGTTCAGTGTTATAATTGAAATCAATATATTGGAAAATATAGATAACATCCAAAATATTTAAATAAATGGTATTCTAATATTAACAGTGCAATTAATTGTGATTCTTTTTTTGATCATGTGATTAATCATGATTACTTTTTTTAATCACTTGACAGCCCTAGTCAAAACAAAATATTATGACTTTTAAAAAAAATAGAAACAGGTTATTTTCAGCTGAAACTAACTGTCAAATTCCTCCTGATTTTGTGAATAGTTTCAGAGATCCCAAACATGCATTTTTTGGTGAAAAAAATGATTTGCCATTTTTTTTTTGTCCAGCTCTAATCCAGCACTGGCTACTGTCCCAGAAAGAACACCGAGCTAGATGAACCATTCCTCCATTGCCAGATAGTGACCCTGACTCAGATGAGTCACCAGTGGCTGTTCAGCTTGTGATTCAGAGTCCTCATACCTAAATCTGTGAAAAACATGGAGGCTGAGCTTACAGAGGGTTATGTGAACATTTTCTCTGAGTTTCCAGTTTGAAAGAAACTCTCAGACCAGGAAGGTTGTGTGTGGCTCCACTATAATTGAAACCTCAGACCATGGCTAATTTTTATAAACCCCTTTGTCTCTTTTTGTGCTGATGGTGGATTTTTCAGTTCCAAATAAAATTAGCCCGTAAGAGTTGAATCATGGAGCATCAGAGGCACCCTGGTTTAGGGGGCAGGCGCATAAGAAGTGACTGAGGGAGGCATTATGTCTTCATAAATCATGTTTCCAGATGTTTTTCACTTTTATGAAAGGCATAATATTGAAATATGGAAAGGGTAAAATTGTCAATAATATTGCAAAACAAGAAAAGGTGTTCAATAAATGTTTCTGTTCTGTATCTGGGGAGGGGGGGACAGATAATGTAGTTTCATCATATAATGGTGATAACACTTTCATTCTCACTAGCATCTCAGGAGATGATAAACAGCAGCTACTAAAGACAGACATTTTTCAGACATCAGATCCAAATAACTTACATCCAAAAGTTTCAAAAGAACTGGCTAAGGAGCATGCTGGATCATTAATGTTGCTATTCAATGAGTCTTGGAACCCGGGGAAGTTTCATAAGACTAGAAGAAAGCTAATAGCATGCCAATAGTTAAAAGTGGTAAATAGGATGATCCGGGTAATTATAAGTCTGTCAGTCTGACATCAATCCCAGGCAAGATAATGGAGTGTCTGATACAGAACTCAAGTAATAAAGAATTAAAGGAGAGTAATATAATTAATGTCAATCAACATGGATTTATGGAAAATAGATCCTATCAAATTAATCTTTTTTGATGACATTACATGTCTGGTTGATAAGGGTAATAGTGTTAGTGTACTATACTTAGACTTCTGTAAGGCGTTTGATTTGGTATTGCATAACACCTTGATAAAAAAATAGAACAATATAAATTTAACATGACACACATTAAATGGATTAAAAGCTGCCTAACTCATAGGTGTCAAAATGTAATTGAAAACAGAATGATTATTGTTCGTGTATATTTCTAGTGGGGCCCCTCAAGGATCAGTTCTTGGCCTTACACTATTTAACATTTTTATCAGTGACTTGAAAGACAACATAAAATCACCACTGATAATGTTTGCAGATGGCACAAAATTCGGGGAGTGTTAAATAATGAAGAGAACAGGTCACTGATTCAGAGTTCACTTGGTAAACTGGGCGTAAGCAGACAGTATGTGTTTTAATATGGCTAGATGTAAACATATACATCTGTGAACAAAGAACTTAGGCCATACTTACTGGATGGGGACTGTATTCTGGAATGGAGAAAAAGATTTGCGGGTCGTGGTGGATAATCAGCTGAACAAGCTCCCAGTGCAAAGCTGTGGACAAAAAGGTTAACACAATCCTTGGATGCATAAACAGGGGAATCGTGAATAGGAGGAATGAGATTATTTTACCTTTATATTTGGCACTGGTGCAACTGCTGCTGGAACACTGTGTCAGTTCTGGTGTCCATAACTGAAGGAGGTTGATATTTGGAGAGGGTTTGGAAAAGAGCCACAAGAATTATTAAAGGATTAGAAAACCTGTCTTATCGTGATAAACCAAGAAGCTCAATTTATTTTACTTAACAAAGATTAAGGGGTGACGATCACAGTCTATAAGCACCTACACGGGGAACAAAAATTTGATAGTGGGCTCTTCCATTTAGCAGCGAAAGGTTTAACATGAAGCTGAAGACTGACAAATTCAGACTCGAAATCAGGTGTACAGTTTGAACAGTGAGGGTAATTAGCCATTGAAACAGCTTATCAAAGTTTGTGATGGATTCCCATCGCTGACAATTTTTAAATCCAGATTGGCTGTTTCTCTAAAAGACCTGCTCTAGGAATTATTTTGGGGCAGCTCCCTGGCCTGTGTTACACAGGGGGTCAGACCAGATGATCACAATGTTCCCTTCTGGCCTTGGAATCTACGAATATCTTCCTCTCAAGATTAGCTGATGCCCAGAGATAGGTTAGACCTTGGCAACTCTGCCAACCCCGCAGTCACCTCTCCTGTCGGCTAGGCAGCACTGTCAGCACTATGCCAGCAATAATCTCCCAGTCTGGTTCCCCAGGCTTGCACTACATCACTCTAAAAATATCAGTATAGACATTGCAGCTCGGGCTGGAGCTTGGGCTCTGGAAACTTAGTGGGTGGGGTGGATTGACACTCCAGCCCAGGATGCAATATCAAAGCGCCGTCTATAAGCTATTTTTAGAGGGCTAGCGCAAGCCCCGCTAGCCCAAGTCGGTGGACCGGGACTGGGAGCCTCACTCCCAGATGCAGAGTAGACATACCCTATAGCGCCCATAGCTGCAGTGTCTCAGTGCTTAGCAGTGGTGTAGCTGTCTCCTTCATGGGCACATTGGGAGTGGAAGAGCATCCCTGCCTCCTCCCATTCCACCACTCCCAGCACAGAAATCCCCCATAGTGCAGCATGTCCAGCTATTGTATTTGGAGACAGGCCAGCTGGGCTTGTGCTCCTATGACCTGTCACATGCTCGGCATGGTTGGACCTGGGCGGTCATTGCATGGGAGAACCTCCTTGGAAGTCTCAGATGCTCCTGGTTAGGATTCAGAGACTTCTAGCCAACTGCCACCCCACCCTGCATAGTGTTAAAGTGTGAAGCTTGCTGGGCGGGGGGAAGGGCTCCCGACACACCACCCCAGAGACTCTAAGTCTGACTCTTAACACTTTATGACAGGTTTCAGAGTAGCAGCCGTGTTAGTCTGTATTCGCAAAAAGAAAAGGAGTACTTGTGGCACCTTAGAGACTAACAAATTTATTTGAGCATAAGCTTTCATGAGCTACAGCTCCCTTCATCGGATAAATCCTTTTAACACTTTATGTAACTGCAGACACTGGCTGCGGCCCTGGCTGCGATTGTTAAATCTCAATGTTTGCCATCAGAGCGATGAAAATAATGCAACAGGCCCCTTTGGCTCACGTTCCTTTCATATGGGATGTAAAATTAAGCCTGAAATATTATAGCAGGCGACAATAAACAAAATCTGGCTTTATGGCTGAAAAAATCAGAAATGGCCTCATTTGTGAGTGAGGAGTGTCCTAGCATAACCTATATCCCAGTCTAATTGCAGGTGTGAGATTGTGTCGGACTCAGGGACAGCTGCTCACAGGCACTGTAGTCCTGCTTTATTGTTTATGAGCAGTCACTGAGCACATGCCTATTCCAAAGCTGTAACAGGTTCAGAGATATTGATAAAAAACACCCCAGCGGAAGTGCATGGGGCTGATCGGCAGTGAAATAACCCTGGGGGGAAGCAGCTGAAGGGTAATCACCATTGAATAAAATACAGCTTAACTGTGAGCAGCATCTTTCCTACAAACCGCATCCCAAAGTGCTTTGGAGGGGTAAGTAACCTTGCTGCGGAGTCAAACAAAACAGGTATAAATGAAAAACTAGCAGCGAGAGAAAGTCACTCCAAGGCACAGGCCAGCGCAAGGTGCTGGCCACTCAGTTTTGAAAATCCAAGGTGAGCTGGGAAAGGGGGAGGGGATGCACACTTGGTTCCAGGTGGCAACAGTTACCCAGAAGGGTCTTGCACCAGCAGTGGGGAGATGGCATTGAGGGACAGAGCGAAGCAAGTGCATGGAGGTGCGACGGGGAACCAGTTGAGCCTTGGGTCTCTCCTCCCACGACTCATGGGCTGACACAGCTGAGCTTTCCCATCAGCAAATCACTTCCTCCCCACCCCGGCAGGGGAGACCACAGTGCCTCTTCGGGGAGGCTGATCATCCATCCTTGCTCAGGGCTGTGCCTAACCTCACAATTTAGCCCATGCTGTGTGATTTTGCCCCCCGCACCCACATGGGCAGGTTAAATTCCACCCCTTGGCACCATGAGTTCTACTCCTCAGTACCAATGAATGGGACATTTTGTTTGGCTTGGTGCTATCCGCAGCCAGGATCTCTATTTACAGGAACACTGTCTGCTGCTCTCCCATTACAATGGCTGTCAGGCTGGCTGTATGAACCATCAGAGACAGCAGGCCTGGCCAAATGCATCCGATGAAGTGAGCTGTAGCTCACGAAAGCTTATGCTCAAATAAATTTGTTAGTCTCTAAGGTGCCACAAATACTCCTTTTCTTTTTGCAAATACAAACTAACACGGCTGCTACTCTGAAATGAGTCTATATAGTAAGTCATTGGCAAAGCTAGGAACTGAACCAAGCATCCCAGGCCAGTGCTATCGTAACCCACACGCCTTCTGGGTGCGGGCTTCTGTCCCATCTAGTGGCACCTATACCACTTAGAGAGATAAAATGAGTCTGCGCTACAGTCTTACCTAACAGCCAGTTGGCTTTTAGCTCATGCTGGAGAGGCTCATGCCCTAAGCTCCAGAGGCCTCAGGTTCAATCCCGCCCGCCGACGACCGGGGTCTGTCGGTCTTACACTATCACCATGAAACCATCCTTCTTCTAAGTTGAACCTCTTCCATCCAAGGATCTCAAAGTGCTTCACAAGCATGGCATAATTAAGACCCACAATACCCCCAGAAAGTGGGGACTAGATCCACGTCGTAGGTGAGATACAGAGAGGTTCTGACTTGCCCCAGTCAGTGATGGAGACAGGAATGGGTTGGTCTGGCGGTTAGAGCTTAGGAATGGAATCTAAGAACTCCTGACTTGTAATGCAGGCACTCGTGTAATCCTGGCCAAATCGACTGCTGCCTCTTGGTAGCTCATGCTGCAAAATGGGGATGAGAGTGGGCAGGTAACCTCTCATACATGAGTGCCACATGAGGGATAACTGGGTGATGCTTGTACAGCGCTCTGAGCATAGAGAGGCCTGTATACATGCTAAGTATCATTAGCTACTAGACTATACCATCTCCCCTGGGAGTGCCCTGCTGCACCACTATATTTGGGACTCCCATTCTACTGACAAAGGTTAGAAACAGAATGAAATTTAGTAATGACAAGTGCAAAGTAGTACACTTAAGAGGGAAAAATCAAATGAACAACTACTCAATGGACAATAACCGGCAAGGTCAGAATGCTGCTGAATAAGCTCTGGGGGTTTATAGTGGAACACAAATTGAATAGGCATCAACAATGTAATGCAGTTGGGGAAAAGGGCTAATATCATGCTGGGGTATATTAAGAGGAGGGTTGTATGTAAGACATGGGAGGTCATTGTCCCGCTCTCCTCAGCACAGGTGAGGCCTTAGCTGGAGTACTGCATTCAGATTCTGGGTGCTATACTCTAGGAAAGATCTGGATAAATTGAAGAGAGAGTCCAGAGGAGAGCAACAAAATTGATAAAAGGTTTAGAAAACCTGAACTATGAGGAAAGGTTAAAAAACCTGGACATGTTTAGTCTTGAAAAGAAGACTGAGAGGGGAACTGATAACAAGTCTTCAAATATATTAAGAGCTCTTATTAAGAGGACGGTGATCAATTGTACTCCATGTCCACTTAAGGTAGGACAAGAAATAATGGGCTTAATCTGCAGCAAGAAAGATTTAGTTTAGATATTAGGAAAACCTTTCTAACTTGAAGGGTAGTTACATTCTGGACTAGGCTTCCAAGGGAACTTGGGAAATCCCTGTCACTGGAAGTTTTGAAGAACAGGTTGGACAAACACCTGTCGGGATGGTCTAGGTTTCCTTGGTCCTGCCTGTGCACTGGAGGATGGATCTGATGACCTCTCGATGTCCCTTCCAGCCTTGCATTTCTATGATTCTATGAAAGAGAACTATCTATGCAATAACATGAATCCTACTCAGTTTCCATGGAGCCCCCAATGGATCTAATCTCTGTTTCTCAGCTGACAGATCAATTTCAGATCTGTTGGCCATTGAATCCATCTAAAGGATGCATGGCCAAGTTTTCCAAGGATGCATGGCCAAGTTTTTCCCCAGTTGCCTGTTTGTTGGCAAGGAAAGAACTCACCTTCTCCATGGGATACTGGAGAAACATTGAACATTCTAAGTGCCTTTCTGACATCATCGTTACCCAGGGGCCAGTTATGACCTATGACAATCCCCAAAACAATACAAAGCAGCTGGGACATACTAGTGAATCTAGCCCATATAAAATGTCCAGTGACCAGATGACTTGATTTGAGCTGGTTAATTTTAGAGACCATAAATTCTTATTGGTATTTTGCATAAGTTAGTCCAGCTACCACCTCTGCCATGACCTCACTCACGGCCTTGATTCAATTAATTGAATCACAGCCTCCTATCTTGACCTGGATGGTGTGCAGGAGAGAGCCATCACACTTCCCTGAGATTGTCCCATCTGTAACATGGATGTTTCAAGAACAAAGAAAGTACTTTTGCATGGTGCCTCCTTAAAGGAAACATGCACAGGCTTTGCATTTTGCCCAGCAAATCCTAGACCCATCATGATTCAGCCTCTGTGGCTGAGGCTTAAGTACAACTGGAAGGAGAAGTGATTCTTCCCTAAATGGCTTCATAATGCCCTCCTGTGCCCCCTGTCATTTCTCTTCTCCTCCTCCCCTTACTCTTTTCCTTTTCTTCTGTGTGTCTTTACAAGATACTAGTTAACTCTATGAAGCCCACATCAGCGGCTGAACTGAAGAGAACATGGGGCAATCTCTGTCCCTGAGCTGTCGGGCTCTATCTGTTGCATATTGGCCGCTGAGTTATAATCCACATTCAGCATATTCACAATATCTCATTCAGCTAGAATGTTAGAAGGTCTGCTAGATGATCAAAGAGCTAGACATTTCCAATTGATACCAGGTATTCAGCATGGAAATTGTGGATGATATCTCTCAAGACCAGCTGATGCAAGGGAACAGAGAGGCATATGGGATACGCTGTGGATGGCGGCTTGGCCCAATCTGTAAAGAAAATCAAGCTTCTCCACAAAGAGCTCTCCCACCATCGAATGAAGACAGATGATCCTTGTTGGGGATTCAATGCTCAGAAGAATTGGAAGAACATTCTGCAAGGGACAGGCAGATAGGATGCTGTGCTGCCTTCCCAGAACCAAGAGATGAGATGTCATTCTGAGATTGAATAGGCTTTTGAAGTCGGTGGGAAAGGATCCGTTGATGAGGCTCATATTGGCACTGATGACACTACGTTGCAGGATCTCTCACAGACAGCAGATGACTTCTAGGAACTCAGAAGCATGCTGAAGAAGGAGAATGTTCATGTGATCTTTCCTGAGATTCTTCCTGGTCCATGAGGGAAGGAAGACGAAAGATTCTGGAAGGGAACCACTGTGCAAGGCAGTGAGATAGGTTGTAGAAGTTTGGTTTTGTGGTCCATCTTCTATGGTGCAAGGGGGCTGTAGAATGTGGATGGCCTCCACCTCAGTAGAATGGGGACCCATCTTCTCAGGGGCAAGCTGCCTAAATAGACAGGAGGACATTAAATTAACCAGGGGGGAGTAAGAAGAGGGAAGATCTGAGGACATAGCACAATATTGAGTGCAGAATTAATCAAATAATCAGAGGACATAATGAGCAGACATTCTTTAATTGTCAGTGCTAGGAGTCTCAGTAACAAAAAAGATAAATTGGAATTGTTCATTTATGAGCATGAATTTGATCCAGTAAGTGTTATTGAAATCTGATAGTATTGCTTGCATACCTGGGATATTAAAATCCACGGTTATAAGATATTTAGAAACAGGGGTTACAGTGGACAAGAAGCTGGATATGAGTTAACAGTGTGCCCTTGTTACCAAGAAGGCTAACGGCATTTTGGGCTGTATAAGTAGGGGCATTAGCAGCAGATTGAGGGATGTGATCATTCCCCTCTATTTGACATTGGTGAGGCCTCATCTGGAGTCCTGTGTCCAGTTTTGAGCCCCACACTACAAGAAGGATGTGGAAAAATTGGAAAGAGTCCAGCGGAGGGCAACAAAAATGATTAGGGGGCTGGAACACATGACTTATGAGAAGAGGCTGAGGGAACTGGGATTGTTTAGTCTGCAGAAGAGAAGAATGAGGGGGGATTTGATAGCTGCTTTCAACTACCTGAACGGGGATTCCAAAGAGGATGCAGATCGGCTGTTCTCAGTGATAGCAGATGACAGAACAAGGAGCAATGGTCTCAAGTTGCAATGGGGGAGGTTTAGGTTGGATGTTAGGAAAAAATTTTTCACCAGGAGGGTGGTGAAGCACTGGAATGGGTTCCCAAGGGAGGTGGTGGAATCTCCTTCCTTAGAGGTTTTTAAGGTCAGGCTTGAGAAAGCCCTGGCTGGGATGATTTAGTTAGGGGTTGGTCCTGCTTTGAGGAGGGGGTTGGACTAGAAGATCTCCTGAGGTCCCTTCCAACCCGGAGATTCTATGATTCTATGACCCTAACACTTTGCAGGGCTACTTTGGAATTGTGGCATACCCTGTGGTCAGCAAAGAATTCTTGCAGGGGAAAAGGTGAAGGTGTGCACAGATTGGTGACTTTCCAATGCAGAGATGATAGAAACTCACTTTGAATTGGAGGGGGACACGGGTTAAAGACAGAGCAGGGTGGGTGCTCTCTGCGTGGGGAGTGACGGGAGTTATTGAGACTCAGCAGGGGGGAGTGGGTGAGCCCCGAAATGTTTGGGGCTCAGGAGAGAGAACATCTCCCCAGTGTGTAGGGCCCAGGCCAGAGAGTGGAAGGACCTTGCCCTGGGCAGTGGGGGGTGAGTGAGGTGGATCTAAAGCCAAGACAAACTGTGGAGCGACATGGATCATTCACTGGAGACCTATCCAAAGGAGAGGGGACAGACCTTTTTCTGCGGAAAAGGACCTAGGGGTGACAGTGGACGAGAAGCTGGATATGAGTCAGCAGTGTGCCCTTGTTGCCAAGAAGGCCAATGGCATTTTGGGTTGTATAAGTAGGGGCATAGCGAGCAGATCGAGGGACGTGATCATTCCCCTCTATTCGACACTGGTGAGGCCTCATCTGGAGTACTGTGTCCAGTTTTGGGCCCCACACTACAGGAAGGATGTGGATAAATTGGAAAGAGTACAACGAAGGGCAACGAAAATGATTAGGGGTCTAGAGCACATGACTTATGAGGAGAGGCTGAGGGAGCTGGGATTGTTTAGTCTGCAGAAGAGAAGAATGAGGGGGGATTTGATAGCTGCTTTCAACTACCTGAAAGGGGGTTTCAAAGAGGATGGCTCTAGACTGTTCTCAATGGTAGCAGATGACAGAACGAGGAGTAATGGTCTCAAGTTGCAATGGGGGAGGTTTAGATTGGATATTAGGAAAAACTTTTTCACTAAGAGGGTGGTGAAACACTGGAATGCGTTACCTAGGGAGGTGGTAGAATCTCCTTCCTTAGAGGTTTTTAAGGTCAGGCTTGACAAAGCCCTAGCTGGGATGATTTAACTGGGACTTGGTCCTGCTTTGAGCAGGGGGTTGGACTAGATGACCTTCTGGGGTCCCTTCCAACCCTGATATTCTATGATTCTATGATTCTATGACCCCTGTGTTACTTCCTGATGCACACTGGCTGCTACTTGCAATCTTGGAGACTCTGTTCTTTCTTTCCTGCTGTCCCTTGCTCTTGGGAGGAGCTCCACATGAACGCCTGCACATCTAACTCACTGGCTTCCTTCAAAGTCCTCCTTAAAACTCCCCTCTGCCATGATGTCCACCATAAACTTAACAGCCAGGCTGCTGATTTGCTGAGACCACAGCCTAGCATGCTGACTGCTTTTGTCACACTGTTTCCTTGTCCTCCCCAGTCTGTCTGCATCCTTCTGTTGTCTCTTGTCTTATATGTCAACTGGAAGCTCTGTGGGGCAGGGACTGTCTTTTTGTTCTGTGTTTGTACAGCACCTAGCGCTGTGAGGTCCTGGGCTGTGATTGGGGCTCCTATGCACTGTACACAAACAATAAATAATCACAACTAGTATTAGCTCTCAGAGGATGGGAACAGAATAGTTTTAAGTGAAGGAAAACGTAAGGTTCAAGTAGGGGAGAAAATAACCCTGAGAATTGTTACTCATTTTTCATCGGAAATGTGACGGAGTTAGGAGGCTACAATAATAATTCAGTGCTCCCACAATCAAACCCCAGCCAGCCAATTTCCCGTGCTCTGCATTCACAGGCTGCCAGCTGGGAGAATGTTCTGGGAACTGCTAGGCAGATTATTAGCCCACCAAGCATCTATTTCAAAACTTCTCGATCCGGAATGGAACAGAGTGTACCATTGCTGTTGGCGTTGATCTCATTAGCAAATTTACATATTGACTCTGTCTCTGCTTGCAAAACACCTCATCCTGGAGACTTCCGGGTCCTGATTCTGATCTCCCTCACGTTAGCTTTACGCCGGTGTAACCCCATTGAAGTCAATGTAGTTATTCCTGATTTACACCATTCTAAATGAGATCAGAACTGGCTTCCAAATGTGCATGAATTTCCGGGCTTCTTGGTAAGGGGAATAAAGCCTTTTGGTTCGAGGTGAAGGGCCCCTCTGCTGTGTGCTTGGGCAAGGTAGTTAACTTAACCACTCAGCCATGGGTAGTTTCTCTGCCGGAGCTGGGTTTATGCAGGGAAGTATCCAAGCATGTAATCAGCTCCTCAAGAGATCACCGGTGTGTGGCAAGATGGCCTGACCATGGTGGAACTGGGTATATACAATCTCACCCAAGATCATAAGGATCTGGAGGTTAAAGGAGAGGAAAACTAGATCCAGTTCTGACTTAGTGGGGGAATTCACTGACTCCTGTCCATCACCATAGTATCTGGGCTCCAATTACTCTTCAATGTTCTCAAAGTTCAGGCTACAGCAACTGAAAGCTGGAAGCAATGATCTATTTTGGGAAGGAACAGCTCAGTGCAAAGAGTCTACTCCTAGGACCGCAGGCTGGGAACTTGCTGCTTTATTCATCTGCACCACACAGACGGGGGGGTGGGGGGTGGGTAGGGGGAAATAATCTAACTAAAACAGGTTGGAAGAAAGGAGGTGGAGCATGGCTCCATCCCATAACACCCTGGGTAGCCTCATTAACCCTATCATGACCACTTTACTATAATATACAAATAAGCATTCTGCTTTGCTTCCAAATCCATGTATCCCACACTGAAAATTGTTCCTACAAAATCAGAGGTGTTGGTAGAAAAACTGAACCAACAACAACAAAATGACCTATGGCAGATGTGATGTTAAATGACCCTGATGCATGCTAATGACCTAGAAACCCCCTCGCCTCTTGTTTGTTTTCTAAACCCAGCTGGTGACCAAAAGTATTACCATCTGATGAGCCATTTATGGCTTATGTTCAAAAGAGTTTGGTGGGGTTGAGTCCAGTGAAAAGACATCACAAAAACTCACCTGAACTGCCAGCCTCAGCAGAGATACCATAGAGCAGTGGTGCCCAAACTTTTTCTGTTGTCACCTCCTTACACATAATGGAACTTGTCTGCATGTCCCCCATCCCTGAACTACTGTCAGGATCTGCAGCTGCGAGCAGGGCCAGGAGCTGGGGCCCACGGTTGGGGGCCAGGGCCTGCAGTCAGGGATTGGGGCCGGGGCCAGGAACTGAGGCCAGGAGCCAAGGCCAGGGCTAGGAGCTGAGGCCGGGAATAGAGGCCAGGAATGGGGTTGGAAGCTGGGGCTGGGGCTGGGGCGGCGCTATGTGTGGGGCCGGAGCAGAGCTGGAGGCAGGGCCGGAGCGAAGTTGGAGGCAAATCAGGACTCCACTTCCCTCACCCTGTTGGAGGCCATGCCCCACAGTTTGTGGACCACTGCCATAGACTGAATGGGCCTTGGAGACTCAACTGTCCTCTATCCTTTAGGTTGCTCCAGCCAATTAAGGACTGGGATGGTACTGTTGTTATTAGCGGTAGCACGCAGGGGCCCCAAGCAAGATCAAGATCCCATTCTGCTAGGTGTTGTGCAAATACATAGTTAGTCCCTGCCCTGAAGATCAGTCACAATAGACAAGACAGAAAAGGGAAATGGAGGTAGAGAGCGGTTAAGTGATTTGCCCAGTGCCACACCATTAGTCAGTGGTAGAGCTGGGAATAAAGGTGCCCATTCCTCATCTAGTACGCTTGATCCACTCAATGCTAGAGAGAGATACATGCTGTTGTCTGTGCCGTGGATAAGTGCTGGAGTTTAGAGCCCAGATATGCCTATCCAGCACCTTCCCCCATCACTACAATTTTACAGTGTGTTTTAAGGCTGAGGCAAACTCAATAGAGAAGCCCTGTTCCTATTGTGTATATAAATCTCTCCTCTGTTTTTTCCACCAAATGCATCCGATGAAGTGAGCTGTAGCTCACGAAAGCTTATGCTCTAATAAATTTGTTAGTCTCTAAGGTGCCACAAGTACTCCTTTTCTTTTTGCGAATACAGACTAACACGGCTGCTACTTTGAAACCTGTTCCTATTGCCCAGCAATGTCCACAGCCGTTGGATGAAGTCACCTGCAGCTCTTGGTGCTGCTCTGGAGCCCCCTACTCCAATATGCCCTGTCTAGACAGACCCAAAGGTGCTGCCCCTGCAAGGCTCCTTCCTCTGAGACAGCTGTTCTGTTCAGCTGCCAGGGGAAATTCATTCAGGAGATTTTACGTTCTCGTGTGTTTCCCAAGTAGGCAATACCCCTTGGGAAGGGCTGCCTGCAGCCCGCCCTCTTCCCTTCACCCTCTGCCCAGGGACACACTCAGATCAAGAGAGCTGTAGCTCACGAAAACTTATCCTCAAATAAATTTGTTAGTCTCTAAGGTGCCACAAGTACTCCTTTTCTTTTTTGCGAATATAGACTAACACGGCTGCTACTCTGAAACCAGATCTTCCCAGAGATGCTTTTCATTAGTTGCATGGAAGCCATGCAGTCTGTTCTTCCTTTGTAGCTTTAGCAAGCTCCGTCTGTCCCGGGGAGCGGGGAAGGGAACCAGAAACCTGTCACTCATTAACAATGGACCGCTGGGTCTGTCAAAAAAAAAAAAAAGGAGAGAGGGCCGGGGGTGCCACAGACAAGCTGGGTAATACAATATTGACTGATGCCCCGACACAGCTGCGCGAGGCCATTAATCACTCCCATTGTCTGGTTTGATTTATTCTTAAAGAGTGCAGCGAGGAGAGACTATCTGGAGAGGGAATGCGTTCAGTTCCCCACATGTCAGGCTGATCGAGCCGTGTGGGATGGGAATGGGCAGCGGACCGGGTTGGAAAGAAATATACAAATCAAAGCCCCCCTACAACAAGGAACACCTCTGAGACGAAATAGGGGAGAGGCCCCGAGCCTGCAATGCTGCGGAGCAAGATTTTACCAGCTTGCTGCAAAACGCTATCTAGGAGAGCGGGGTGGGGCGGTTTTCAAGGGACAGAGACACAATTTTTAAACTGCCCTGCTCTGCTGTAACACTGGGGGTTTGCCCTGATTTCAGCCGGGAGCAGAGTGGCCTAGTCCCTAGAGGACAAAGGCAAAGTTCCTCTCTGCATCCGTGTCGCTTGTTACAGGGGGGCTGTATAAAAGGAAGCGATTACTTCATATATTGCAGTAGCATGCAGACACCTCAACAGAGATCGGGGCCCCGGTCTGGACACACACACACAGATAAGTAAATAAGGAGGGTGGTAAAGGAGAACCACAGAGTGGGCGGTGACTTGTTCCAGGGCATGAAACCTCTGGACCCTGTTAGTTCAGTGCAGCCCCAGGACACAGACCCCATCCGCTTCCCCACTCCGGACAGAGCCTGTGCAGGGGAAGCAGACAGGGCAGTGCTGAAGGGCCGGGGTGGGTAAGGGTGGGTTGTCACTCCTCTCCTGACCCTGGCCCATCAGCACAGCCATGGGCACGTGCCCTGGGGCAGGGAACTGGGTCCTGGCAACCGAGACCACCTGACCACTGCAGGGTGTGGAAGACTTTCTCAACTGCCACGTGAAGAGGTCCCTTCCTCATCTCTACAGGTACCAGGCATCCCTCACCCCAGTCCCTGTAGGTATAGGTATCCCTTGCCCACTGCTCCAGATCCCCTCCCTCCCACCTCCAGCCCCCATGGGTACAGGGCATCTCCTCTCCTCACATCGAGCACCCCTCCCTCCGCCCCAATGTATACAGGGCACGTAGACCTTAAAGTCTATGATTGTATGATTCTCCCCGAACTCCTGTTTCTTTGAAAGAGCGGTGCACACATGGGACATGAAACTCCAAAGGGGGGACTCCACAAAAAAAGTTTGGGAACCTCCGCTGTAGATCATACTGCCTCCCTGTAACACTGCCGTTCCGTATGTCTCGAGAGAGCCATCTCCAGCGCTCACCACTGCATGAGGCCAGGCCACGGTGCACTGACACAAGCTGCTATTCAGTGGGCTGACCCCAGCAATGCGGGAGATTCACACGGGAGGGTGTCCCTTCGTGGCTGTAACTGGGGCAAATCCCCAGTTCGGAGGGAGCCTTCGCAAAACGACTGGACGCCAGCGCTGACCCAACTGGAAAGGCCCCGCTCAGCTTGCGCTGTGTGGCCTCTGTCTGCGATTCGCATTCCTCCGAGCTGGTGTGAGAGAGCTGACAGCTCAGTTTCGCTTTCCCAGCCTGCTCAGCGCAGGGGGGGCAAAGACCGTCCCCCTGTGCTGGGACCAGCCAGCTTCCTCATGGTTACGCTTTTCTGCACCCAGCAGCCCACAAAGGGAATAGCCAGAGCTCCAGCCACGCTCCCTTTCCCCAGCCGCCTCAGCTTTATGCCCCAGGTGCCAGGGTCAGGGAACACCACGGCAGCCAGAAATTCTACATAGTGGCACACGAGAGCTTTAGGGCCTGTGATCGCAACTCTTCAGGGGGTGTGGCAGCTTGTTCTGTGGGCTCGCCTAGGGTCACATCACCGAGGTTTATTGCAGGCAGCCATTGGCTTCCATGCTCGTACTCCACCCTCAATCAGGGCCCAGACTGGGCACAAACTCACTCTGCCAGGTTCAGAAGGAAGACACATTAGCCACAGGAAACAAAGCAAATATCAAAGTCCCACGCCAGGGCTGCCTGTCCCAGGGACTCTGGAGTCTAGCAGTCATTGGATAGATCCTATCCCCAGCCAGGCCTTCTTTCAGTCAGCCTCTGGGTATTTCTACACTGCGATTCAAATCCCGCCGCTGGCCTGAGCTAGTTGACATGGGCTTGGGTGGAGGGGCTGTTTAATTGCAATGTAGACTTCCAGAATTGGCCTGGGGTCCGGGCTCCAGGACACTGTGAAGTGGGAGGGTCCCAGAGCTCGGGGTGCAGCCCAAGCCAGAACGGCTACATTGCAATCAAACAGCCCCCCCGGCTGGAGCCCCACAAGCGGAGTCAGCTGGCCCGGGGCCAGCCGCAGGTGTCTAGTTGCAGCATAGAGACATGGCCTGAATATCCCCTGGCCTCATCCAGGCTTTTCTTCGGGCAGTCCTTGGATCCATGCTCCCGCCCTAAAAAAGACCTGTGGGACTGTGCTCCTAGGACTTTCAGTGATCAGTAGCAGGGGAAGCCCCGGAAGTATAGTAACATCATTTCAGCCCCCAAAGAGCGGCAGCCAGAATGGCCGTTCTGGAGCACTCTGGCCTGACGTGAGCCCTGCACTGGACAGGCCCTGAGCCTGGCCAGGCCTTCGTTCAAGGAGCTAGCCCAAGAGGTCCAGGCCTCTTCCCTGTCAGTCCCTGCTGAGCTGGGCTTTCCCCTTTGTAACTGCTCCCGTAGGTGCCGACTTTGTGGGTGCGCCAGGGCAGGAGCACTCCTGGGGAAAAAAGAGTGGGCGCCCAGCACCCACTGGTGGGCCACACAGATCAGCTCCTCCCCTTCCCATCCAGTTCCTCCCACCCGCTGCTGATCAGCTGTTCCACAGCGGGCAGGAGGCACTGGTGGGGAGGTGGAGGAGTGGGGGCAGAAAGAGACAAAACAAGGGTGGGGCATTTGGGGGAGGGGGCAGAACAGGGCGGGAAGAGGCAGGGTGGGGGAAGAGCAGGGGCAGGAAGAGGTGGGGTGGAGGTGGGGCTTTGGGGGAAGGGGTGGAGTGGAGGTGGGGTCTGGGGTGCAGCGGGGGTCAAGCACCCCCAGGCAAATCAGAAATTCGGCACCTGTGACTGCTCCCTCCAGGCGTGACAACTTTCCCAGGTGTAGCCATTTGAGTCCCCAGGCTCTCATTCACCCCTTCTTTGTCAGTGTGGGGGGGTCTATCTATCTCATCCCAGGGCCTGAGCCGAAGCCTTGATAGACTCCCCTTGCCTTTGATGGGATTTGGGTCTGGCTTGTTGTGTGGGCCATGATCTGCGAGTCAGTGTCACCTCCAAGTCCTCTCGTGCTCTTGCTTGTTTTTAGAGAAGCTGTGGATGGGTTTCCATCATTGCAGGGAAATGTTTAAATCACCCTCCACCCCCCTATCCACAATGGCAGCCCCAAACAACACCAACCTGTTTTCACTGGAATTCTTAGGAAAAAATCATGAAAGAATTTGTGTCAATATCTGGTTCTCTAAAGTTGGTTATTGAAGAGAAACTACATTTGGGGTCCGAATGACCAGCCATCATCCCTACAAAATGCCATCCTGCCTCTTCCAAACTGTTGGCATAAGAAACATCCAACATCTATGGCAGGGACCCAGTGGAGGCCTACGTGAATGAGCTGGCTTGGCCCCAGTCCTCTTAGACACAGGTGTGCACATCACAAAGCCATCGACGGTCAGAGCTGCCAACTCTGCAGGCAGCCTCAGCAGAAAAGCCAAGGACGAGAGGCCTGACCCAGAGCCTGCTGAACTCAGTGGGAGTCTTTCAAATGACGTCAATGGGCTTCGGATCGGAAGCTCAACTTGCATGGAACCTGTTTCCCTGGAACGTGTCCCTGGATCAGGGTTGAGGTCCATTGGCACATCAGTAGATGGAGCTTGCATCCCACTGCCTGTGACATACCCATTCAATGGCTAGACAGAGGACTCTAATACCATGCTATACAGTAGGACCTCAGAGTTACAAACACCAGAATTAGGAACTGACCGGTCAACCACATACTCATTTGGAACGGGAAGCATGCAATCAGGGTACAGCAGAGATAAAAAGAAAACAAAAAAAGCACAAATACAGTACAGTGTTGTGTGAAATGTAAACTATTAAATAAAAAGTTTTAAAAAAAGATTTGACAAGGGAAGGAAAATGTTTCTGTGCTTGTTTCATTTAAATTAAGAGGGTTAAAAGTGTCATTTTTCTTCTGCAGGGTAAAGTTCCAAAGCCGTATTAAGTCAATTCTGAGTTGTAAACTTTTGAAAGAACAACCAAACAACTCTAATGTTTTGTTCAGAGTTACGAACAACTTCCATTCCCAACTTGGTTGTAACTCTACGGTTCTACCCTGAATCGGTGATATTCAGACTGAGGCACGAGCCACCAGTGCCTCGTTAGTGTGTCAGCTGCAGCTCTTTGCAGCATGTGATATTAAAACATGGTATTATTTCTTTATTAACTGATCTAAGTTATTAACCAGTTACTATGTTATTAACCAATTGTAGCTGATAAAATATTCCTATTTGGTCAGTCATTTCGCTGTGAGAATAATATATATAGAGAGAGAGAGACTAAATATTTCCCCTGCTGTACTGTTTAAATATGAATCTATAGTACTATAGTAAATGGAACAATAAATTCACACGACTGTGACTCTTTTGGGTAATGCTGATCTCTAATTTGGCTCCTGAATCACTGAGGTCTGAATATCACTGCAGTAACTGTATCACATGTTGGTATTAGACCAGTGCTAATAGGACATTGGGAAGCAATTATTTTCTGGCTCCCCATGTCTCTATCAGAAGGGAAATTGGCTTTTTAGGGGTTAAAGATTCAGCATTCTGGCCTTAAAAATAAACTTGGGCCTGTTTTTGTTGGTTATGGGAAAGATTTTTTAAAAAAAACTTAGATCTTGGGTTTATTTTCTCTTTCTTTTTCTTTCTCATGTGGCCTGAGAACCTAATTCCTGAGAAGTCAAAGGTATAGCCATTCTCATCTTGCGATACCAAGAAGCAGTCTCCCTAGCAACAGAAACTGTGGAGGCATTTGGATCTGATTAACTCTCCATCCCGTTCAGGTGCCTTTCACTCCCTGTGGTGGCCTGATTGAGGAATTAGCTGCCCTACATTTTGCTGTAAGTGCCCTGGGGGTCAGGGTTGCTTTTCAGTGAATCCTCAAGCTTACCTCTACTAGAAACCATCCAGCTGGCATGCAATTTCCTCATTCAAACTCCAGCTAATGATAAATCTGCTTTGGGGCTGGAGTAAGGGCTCCAGGTGACAGCCCTGGAGATCAACGCCCTTGACTTATGCACAGAACAGGTGCAGCGAGGGCTGTAGCAATGCAAGCTTTCCATGGGCTGCCCCACTGATGGGCCTCCACCCTGACCTTCACTCTAGTAAGACCAGCTCTAGCCAGTGAGCAGTTCAGTTTCTGGGCTTGGCACTGCCCAGAAGGATGCTGATTAGCGTGGCAGGGGAGTTTGCATGGACAGAACTCAGACCCTCTTGTCCTAATAGCACAGGCTACTAAGCTGAGCTCCAGGAAAATCTCCTCCAGCTGGTGGCAGCATTGGCCATATGACACACAGTGCACCAACAGTGATTCCAGATCCAGCAGAGAGCTAGTGTGTACGAGCACTGCTGCCAGCTCATTACAGTACAGTAGTGGGGTGAGGTAGTTAGTGGGTAGCTTGGTATCTCAGGACTCTTGATCAACCTTTGATAGTGAGAGAAGCTTTAAGATGGGAAGAAAACATCAGGCATCTTTGTAAAACAAAATACAGAGCCTTCAGAAATACATACCACCCCTCACCCCCACTCAGTACAGACTCATTTGTTTCACTCTACCCTCCATGTCAGGCAAATCCTCCATGCACTTGTCTTTCCTACCACTTAGGCTTCGTCTATGTCCCCTTTCTCTCTCCAAACTCCTGTCGCTCACCTGAGACTGTCCTCCTCTTTCCCCGCTTCCCACACATTTCTCAGTGCCCGAGTGAGAGAGTCTTCTCCTCTGCGCCTGCAACAACCTCTTGGTATCTTTCAAGCCCATAGACTCCCCAGCTCCACTTCAGATGCCCAGCTGAAAAAGTATCTTTTCTTCCTCGCATAGACGGTGAGTTTGAATTTCTCCCTCCCTCTGCTTGTTATTTGGCTATATGCTATCTAGCGTCCATGAGCCAGTCGCTATGAAGGGTGGTGCCCAGAGATGGGTGACTTCTGGCTCACTCAGATGGGTGACTTCTGGCACCGAGCCACAGAAGGAAAGGGGAAGCAACCTGCTCACAGAATAACTTTGCCTCCTCGCCAGACCCCACTGACAAATTCAAAGTTGTAGGGCAAGATTTTCAAAAGCCTCTAGTCATATGGGGTGCCTCCATTTCTGGGAGCTCCAACCGGAGAGGTCTTTAAAGGGCCTTCACCCTTTTCAAGCTGGACACCCCAGAAATGGATGTGCTCTAAACCACTAGTCCTGTTGCATAGTAGTTGCAAATCCCTTTTATTCCTATAATGTCTGTATCATGGGAAAGCCATTAGCTGCATTTCCATCTTGCATCAATCATTAAATCATGTTTAATAAGCACGAAAAGGAGATGAATAAGTGAAACTCAGGCTCAGAGCATCGTTTCTTCATTGAGATGTGAGGGGAGGAGAGAGTGTTGCCCAGATCCAGGGAGAATCTAATGCCCTTTTTATAGCAAAATATTGTATACGAATGTGAATATTCAGGATGGGAATCTCTGCAGACAGCAGCCCAACTGGTGCCGTAATAACCTATGTCTCGTTTCCATAGAGACTTGAGCCATTTCCGCCAGCAGCTAAATCCTGATTGACACCTAACAGCTTCTGAGAGGTAGAAGCCTGGTGTCATAGAAACGGGCTCTGGATGTGCATTAAAGCCTCTCACCGCAGGGCGTTGTTTTTGTTTCGATTAACTCAATTGTGTGCCAGCGAAAGACTGGGCTGGATCGACAGCTCTGGAGACAGAGGGCCCATCTTTATTCCACCAAACAGGTACAGCACAGGCAAGGGGGCCAGTCCTCGCTGGGATGATGGGAGAGGGGGCGAGTGGGTGGGGAAACAGAGATGCCTGGTTGCTTTTGCTGAACAGAATTGCTTGCGGGAATCCAGATTATGTGCTGACTTCACAGCGCGTGGGTGGTTCTGGAGGGCTCTTCCCTGTAAACAGGCAAAGATGGTCTCCTCGTACCACACTGCAGTGGCTGGTCTGCTTTCGTTTCCAGTGTGAATTGGATGGCGCGGCAGGGTGGTTGGGAAGGGGGCCTGGGGTTGTTCCATCTCTAGGTTGACAGTTCACACAGCAAATGAGTCAGATCGGAGAATCCAAACTCCCCCGTGAGAGGGGCTGTGTGGGAGTGGGAGCTGCTGCCCGCTCGTGATTTAGATCCAAAGTCCTGAGGGAGCCATTTCTGGATCCAGATCAGGGTCGGGGGGGAAGGATGGGGGGAAAGAATCCATAAGGCGCCTCTTCCTGGTGATTCTCTCTCCTGGCCCCCACATCAAACCAGCTCTCCCTCCCTCTTCCCGCGTCGGTGCCCCTCGCCCCCAGCCCCCCTGCCCCAGTGGTCACCCTTGACTTCCTGCAGGGGCCTTCACTCTCTTTCCTCTGATGGGGGCAGGAAGGGAAATTGGGTGGATGCCACATAGTCTCACTGGGCCTTTCAGAGGGTTGATAGGTAAAGGCCACCCCTTCCCCATGCCCATAATATTCATGAACGTGTCCTCTGCTCCCCACAGCAAAGCCTGCTCCAGCCATCGCACTGAGCTACAGGCCTCAGAGGCCCTACTCTGTGTTTTCATGGGGGGCACTGCCCCCCAAGGGCTGGTGAAGGAAGGACCCCTCTGATCCCCCCCACCCCCAACAGGCCGGGAGATGGAGAGGAGGAGCAAGAGTCACTGCCCCACCCCAGAAGACAGGGATGGTGAGGGGAGCAGAGAGGCTTGGCTGTGAAGGAGGTTAAATGTGGGGCTGCGTAAGAAGGAAGGTACCTGGGAAGGGTGGGGCTGGGTGGGACAGGGGGAGGAAAGGCAGTTGGCCGGGGTGACATGGATCTGGGCTGGGGTGGCAGGGGGGGTGCTGGGAGGGGCGGGATGAGAAGGTGCTAGGAGGACGCACGTCTGCTCCCGCAGGACAACAGGAAAGATGCCGGGAAGAGCCCAGGCCATTTCCACCTTTAGCAAAACATGATTCCAATTTCCCCATCCCCATTTCCCCATTGTTTGTCTGTATAATCTATGTCGGGTTCTGCGATTGTTTCTGTCTGCTGTATAATCAATTTTGCTGGGTGTAAACTAATTAAGGTGGTGGGATATAATTGGTTAAATAATCATGTTACAATCTGTTAAGATTGGTTAGTTAAATTTCAGGAAAATGATTGGTTAAGGTGTAGCTAAGCAGAACTCAAGTTTTACTATATAGTCTGCAGTCAGTCAGGAAGTGGGGGTGTGTGTTTGGGGGGGAATGGGAACAGGAAATGGGGGTGGGGAAATTGGAATCATGTTTTGCTAAGGGCAGGAATGGGAACAGGGATAAATACAGGTGTAAGGCTCTGTGGTGTCAGAGCTGGGAAGGGGGACACGAAGGAAGGAAACTGGAATCATGCTTGCTGGAAGTTCACCCCCATAAACATCGAATTGTTTGCACCTTTTGGACTTCGGGTATTGTTGCTCTCTGTTCATGTGAGAAGGACCAGGGAAGTGAGTGGGTGAAGGAATAAGCCCCCTAACACATGCCGCGGCGGCACCTCACCCCCCCGGGACCCTTTCCCTTCCCTACCCAGCCAGCTCCACTGGCCAGTGCAGAATGGGGGCAGGGGCACAGTTAACCACTCCCCATCCCGTGCACAGAGGTGCACTAGCTGGAAGCTGCATCGACACTTAGGCGATTGCAATTGTAATCGGACCCCCATCGCCCCCTTTGTTCCCTGGCGCAAGGCAGAGCTATTACCTGGCTTTTAGACAACACTCTCCAGCTCTGCCCTGGCACAAATTCCCTCCTGCTTCCCCTACAGCTCTGTAAATCTACCTAAGCCCTTGGCTCTTATTGGGTACATCCACACTGCATTGTAAACCTGGGTTTACAATTGCTGGACCTGGTATCACTACCAGGCTGACACAACCATACTACACTACGCAGCCCTTCTGACTTGTGTCTGTGGCTTGAGCTGCATCCACAAATGATGGGGTTTGGCCCTGAGTCTCAGTGGTACTTGGGCTCTGATCCACCCTGCCAGCAGGGTCATAGTATGCGGGTCCGGAGTGCTTGCTGCCCTGAGTCAGACTGATTTGTGTGTGGATGGAAGGAGGGCCAGCTCAAACCTGAGTCACAGCCTGGACTTAGTCTGCAATATAGACATGCCCATTGTCTACAGCACCCTCTTGTGGCTTCCTGATCTTCCCCCATCCCAAGTATCTTCCTTTGCCCCCAGCAGCCTCTGGCTTATGTTCACTGAGGGGCTGCCCCATTAAGTCACTGGGCTTTGGATCAGGCCCCAAGCTTTCTTTCCTTCCTCCTTCTAAAATGTCCGACAGTGAGCCGGTAATGAACTGAACTGAACACCACACGAGTTCAAATCCCCACCTCAGTGACTCATCCCGCCAAGACACACTTAGTGCATTAACTCTTAGGCATGGGTATCCTTACGACCAAGCCCTTTAAACTGAGGCTTGTGTCTAACTTGCGGCTGCCTGGATGCAAAAGATCCATTTTTCACATTTCAAAAGAGCATCATTAAGCCCCTTCCAACCTTTCCTATTCATTGCCATATACTAGTTGGCTGTGACCCTCCACTCCAGAGGTGGCTGCATTTCAGTGGGGCTCTGTGCGTATAGTTTGTATAGGATATAATGATCCTGAGTTACTGGTGGCCTGGGAATTGATAGCCCACAGTATTGCTGGTTTGGGTTCCCTCCAGAAGTGATAGGAGCAGGCACTGAATAGAGCATAGTCAGTCATGCAAGCAATGGGCTTCTGTGGGTACCACAGTAACTCTCTGTATAGACCTCATTGTGACATTGCACTCCATAATGTTTTATGGAAATATGTTTATAAGTGTGAATATGATGTAACTGGAATTTGCTTCATGCAAAAGGTCTCTTGTAAGGTATCATTACAAAGCTTATAAGCTACTGAATATATTCATCCTATTTGTATGAATGTCTCGTTGTTGTATCTAAAACTAGGAATATGAAGTATAACTCTGAGGTCCTATTGTAATTATGCAAAGTGTGGGTCATTAATGGTGATTTAGAATCTTGATGGTTCCCATTGACTAGGACAATTAGTTATAAATGGCTCTGTTTACTTGTAAGCCTTTCTGTATACCTGTGTGCTAGCCAGTGAGTAACAAAGTCTTAGTGACATGTGACCATATCACCTGATACTGGAATCCATCTTAAACCTGGTGCTTTTCCATTTAGAAGGAGGGGTGGGAACCCAGAGAGACAAAAGATTCCCACCTTGTGCCAAATATATAAAAGAGGATGGAACAGAACAAAGGAGCTTCCAGTCATGAGAAAACCCCTAGTATCCATCTAAGATGTCTGCTGGAACTAACAAGGACTGTACCAGGGGAAAAGATTGGGCTCAGACTAGGAAGGAGTCCAGTCTGTGAAAGAAGCTTATTTGAACATCTCTGAGGGTGAGATTTTACCTGTAATTAGTTTGTTAGTGTATTAGGCTTACACTTGCATGTTTTGTTTTATTTTGCTTGGTGACTTATTTTGTTCTGTCTGTTATTACTTGGAACCACTTAAATCCTACTTTTTATACTTAATAAAATCACGTTTGTTTATTGATAAACCCAGAGGAAGTGATTAATACCTGGGGGATCAAACAGCTGTGCCTATCTCTCTACCAGTGTTATAGAGGGTGGACAATTTATGAGTTTACCCTGTATAAGCATTATACAGAGTAAAACAGATTCTTTTGGGGTTTGGTTCCCGTTGGGAACTGGGTGTCTGGGTGCTGGAGATAGGTGACCTGCTGAGCAGTTTTTGGTTAAATTCTGCAGCTTTGGGGGTGTGGCCCAGACCTGGGTGTGTATTGCAGCAGGCTAGCGTGTCTGGCTCAACAAGGCAGGGTTCTGGAGTCCCAAGCTGGCAGGGAAAACGGGTTCAGAGATAAATTCAGCACATCAGGTGACAGTCCCAAGGGGTCTCTGTGATCTAACCAATCACACTCATCATAACCATCCCATTATCTGTGTGCCTCACAGACATGAACAGTCCTTATCTTCACAATACCCCTGGGACTGGGAAGTAGGGAAGTATTAGCCCCCTCATACTGATGAGGAACAGAGACACAAGGTAGATTAAGTGACTTGCACAAGATCATAAGGGAAATGGGTGGCAGAGCACAGCAAGGCAGCAGACCTGGTACTTGGGAGACAAAAGTTATGTTCCCTACTCTGCCCCATAACTTCCCACTGACAACGTGACCTTGGGAAAATCATCCAATTGCTCTATGCCTCAGTTTTCCAACTGGGACATGTGGGGAATTTCCCATTTGTAACATGAGGCTAATGCACATTGTGAGGCTCAAAGCTGTAAAAGTTTGAGGTGTTCAGATACGATGGGCTCACATCAGCACCCTAGATAACTATGAATTGAACCCAACTCTCCTGAGTTCCAGCCCAGTGCCCCATCCCTTCTTACCTTCAATTCTTACATACAACACAGCACCCTACAATATTACACCTCTTCCTCCCAAGAGACACCAACAAGAGGTGTCCCTTTCCAGGCAATATACCTAGTTCCTCCGACACGTGTTGCACAGAGCTCCTCCCAAAAGCCAAGGCGCTCTCTCCCAAGCGATGACTGGTTGTGTGTCAGAAACAGTTGTTGGGTTTTTATGGCTTGGATTATTTGTTATTTCTCAGCAAGCTCACACAAGGTCTCCCTGCATCCCATGAGAGGGTGGCTGTTTGGTGCGTGCGGGCTGCATGCGGTGCCGGAAGCCAAAATGCAGCTCTCGGGTGGAGGCAACGGAATAGTTATTTTCAGTTCATAGTTTGCCAGGGTTAATTAGAGGCTTGTTTGAACTCCCCAGGCCCTAGATGTGATCCATTGAAATAGAGTCCGGTAACGGATGAATCCGAGGAAATGCTAACAAAAGACACCAAGGCACTGGCCTAATAAGTGTTGGGTCACCTGCCTGTTTGCTAATGAATGGGGAGAAAATGATTCCCTATTCACGTTCCTTAGTACATGTCGGAGTGTGGTCCCAGGCTTAAGGATAAAGTGGGACAGAATGAAATGCCTTTCCTTGGGGCAGGCCACTCCACCCATGCAGCAGGGACAGAGGGGTAGGGGTATAGCACCATTCAGGGAGCCAGGCTTCAGGAGTAACCTACATTGTCCTGTGCTGGGTGGGTAATCAGTGACTAAACACACATCCTCACCTCTAGGGCACCCCTTCCTGCCCAGACGTGGCATTGCAGGGGACTTTGTCCCTCTCACCCTCTCTGGCAGGCACTTTCTCAGTCACAGGGACCACTCCCAGATGGCCTCTTCCTTGAATTCTCTCACTGGGTCTTTTGTGGCTCAGCCTTCTCGCCGAGTCGTGCAACAGTTCAGTTCCCGTCTGGGGTTCAGCTCCAAACCAAAGGTCCTTTACCCACTCCAGGGGATCAGCTCCAGTCCGAAGTCATAGATTCATAGATTCATAGATATTAAGGTCAGAAGGGACCATTATGATCATCTAGTCTGACCTCCTGCACAACGCAGGCCACAGAATTTCACCCACCCATTCTTGCGAAAAACCTCTCACCTATTTCTGAGCTATTGAAGTCCTCAAATTGTGGTTTAAAGACTTCAAGGAGCAGAGAATCCTCCAGCAAGTGACCCATGCCCCATGCTACAGAGGAAGGCAAAAGCCCCCCAGGGCCTCTTCCAATCTGTCCTGGAGGAAAATTCCTTCCCGACCCCAAATATGGCGATCAGCTGAACCCTGAGCATATGGGCAAGATTCACCAGCCAGATACCCAGGAAAGAATTCTCTGTAGTAACTCAGATCCCACCCCATCTAACATCCCATCACAGACCATTGGACCTATTTACCATGAATATTTAAAGATCAATTAATTGCCAAAATCATGTTATCCCATCATATCATCTCCTCCATAAACTTATCGAGTTTAATCTTAAAGCCAGATATGTCTTTTGCCCCCACTGCTTCCCTTGGAAGGCTATTCCAGAACTTCACTCCTCTGATGGTTAGAAACCTTCGTCTAATTTCAAGTCTAAACTTCCCAATGACCAGTTTATATCCATTTGTTCTTGTGTCCACATTGGTACTGAGCTTCAATAATTCCTCTCCCTCGCCGGTATTTATCCCTCTGATATATTTATAGAGAGCAATCATATCTCCCCTCAATCTTCTTTTGGTTAGGCTAAACAAGCCAAGCTCCTTGAGTCTCCTTTCATAAGACAGGTTTTCCATTCCTCGGATCATCCTAGTAGCCCTTCTCTGTACCTGTTCCAGTTTGAATTCATCCTTTTTAAACATGGGAGACCAGAACTGCACACAGTATTCCAGATGAGGTCTCACCAGTGCCTTGTATAATGGTACTAAAACCTCCTTATCTCTACTGGAAATACCTCGCCTGATGCATCCCAAGACTGCATTAGCTTTTTTCACGGTCATATCACATTGGCAGCTCATAGTCATCCTATGATCAATCAATACTCCAAGGTCCTTCTCCTCCTTCGTTACTTCTAATTGATGTGTCCCCAGCTTATAACTAAAATTCTTGTTATTAATCCCTAAATGCATAATCTTACACTTCTCACTATTAAATTTCATCCTATTACTATTATTCCAGTTTACAAGGTCATCCAGATCTTCCTGTATGATTTCCCAGTCTCTCTCTAAATTGACAATACCTCCCAGCTTTGTATCGTCCACAAACTTTATTAGCACACTCCCACTTTTTGCCGAGGTCAGTAATAAAAAGATTATCCTTTGCTTCTCTTGGGCTCAACCTCAATTCTTCCCTCTGGTCAGAAAACTGACATCTCCCTCCCCCAGGCTTCTCCCTGCTGGGCGTCTAAGTACCACATAAACTGACCTTACAACTTACTGGGCTTCTGCCTCATTCCCTGGTCCTCAGGGTGCCGCTCCAGACTAGGGCCCCACCACAGAAGCTAACCCTGCTCCTGCAGCTCTGCTTCCTGGCCACAGCCCATCCCAATGACTGGACCTGACTACAAAACCTCTCCCGAGCTCATCTCTCCCTGGTGTCACCGCCTCAGCTCCTTGTACAGCCTAGCTTTGCCTTCCCTGGCCAGCAGGCAATTAGTTGATCACCTCTCCAGTTTGGAGCATGGCTAAGTTCTCTCCCTTGCCTTACAAGTGATGGGGACTAAGCCCCATCACAATGATCTTACAGCAGCTGTTAGAGATGGAAATGTCCTAATGGGTCATCTAGATGGAGAGAGGGCCTCAATCTTCATCCCCACACAAACCAGCTCACAGTGATTTATGTCCCTCCAAGCCCATCATCCTTTACAGCTTCAATTTTTTTAATTTGAATATTTTATCCATTGAGAATAAAGTAATTTCAAATGATACTGTTGGGGCAGTGCTTTGTAGATGATGTGCAGCCATGAGGGGTGACAGGTGCTGCTGGGTGTTGGGATGCTGGGTGTTGGGAGGAGGCTGCCAAGTGGATGGGGAGCGAGGATGGAGGTGCTTGGTGCTGTTGGGAGGGAGGTTTGGGAATTGAGAGCACTGGGTCATGTGGGGTGGAGGTGGTGCTGGTGGCTGCTGGGTGCTACCAGGTGGACGGGGGAGCTGGCTGGGATTGTGGTGGGCATTGGATAATGGGGATGCCGTCATGCAGGGTGCAGGTGCCAGATAGGAGGGTGTCACTGGTGGGGGTTGCCACCGCCCTGGGGAAGGTGCCGCTCCAGGGTGGCATGGAACTGACAGAGTGCTGCCAACAGCAAGTGCTGCAGGAACCAGGAAGCTGAGTGGAGAGGGATGAAATCACCCACCTCCTCCCTGTTGTTATTTTGTATCGTGCCTCTCCCCTTATCCATCTCCTCTCTAAACTAACCATTAATAGAAAGCCAACACAAAACCAGCCACCTGAGCATTCAAGCTTTATTACAAAAATAGAGAGTTTGTTGCATGTTTTAACTGAAGGCCCAGTCATGTTGTGAGGCCCTATCTCAGGGCTCGGTGTTTTGGGTTAGAACCTGAGAACTCCTCTCCTGTCCTAGCGTCACCCAGTACTCTCCCTATAGAGGGGCAGGTGAGGCCTTTTATCTCATCTGGTGGACCCTGATTGGCTACTGCTTCCTGCCAGCCCTTCTAGTCACTGGAGGACCAAGCCTTGTTGGTTCTGACAGTACCAGACCGTGAGTGACTTCTCTAGGCAGTGCTCAGTGGTCTAAACTCACAGCCCCTCTTTTCCAGGTGACACTCTCCCTTCAGGATGGGATGTCGGGGGGCAGAAAAAGCCTGGTATATCCTGTCACAGTGGCTTACAGGTTGAAGAGTATAGAAGTCACACCAACATAGACTGCCTCTAGATTCCCTGCTGAATTTGGGCTGGTATCACAATGCAGGGAAGGGTCAGAGTTAAGGCCACTATTTTAACATTGGCATGGTGTTTAAACTTGTAGCCTCACTCCACTGTTGTCTACTGAGTGGAATTAGAACTGTTCAACTATGTGTCAGTGGCCTTCTACTGCTAAGCACTGAAGGAAATTCTCTTTTAGCTCAGATGGTAGGAAGCCTGTTTTCAACAAAAGAAAATCTGAGTTCCACCCCTGCAGGGGCCATGAAATTTTGCTTTGTCAGAGTATGCAGCATGCACACTGTATGCCAGCCTGCAGCATCCCTTGGAATGGATGTGGGACAATATCATCTCCAGTGATCATAGCAGCGAGCAGGCTATTATGTCAGTAGTTATGGCAGCATCATATTGACATGATGAGTGGAGCTGTTATAGCCTGTTGTGTCAGTAATGTAGGTTTTGGTGCCTTCCTAATTACTCATTGCCGTACCACAGTTTAATGGCTCCGGGGAGTAGTTACTTTCTGCATGCACCAATGCCTGACTTTCACAACAGTCAATCAATATGATTGACAAGATTGATCATTCCAATTTCTTTGTTTAAAAAACAAATAAACCAAACTAACAACAACAACAAAAAAACCCAACAACACAGAGATTTTAAAAAATACCATCCAAAAATATTCTAATAGGAAAGCCCAAATTGGAAAGGTCCCACCCACTGCGTTCTTTACGGTCACTGCGTCCTGGCCAGTCAAAACCAGGGGATGCAAAGCAGTCTTTAAACAAACCGGAAATAATGGTTGTTTTCTGCTCTCTAAAGGCCTGATCCAAAGCACCATTACAGTCAGCTGAAAAACTCCCATTGACTCCAATCCAAAGCAGATCAGGCCACAAGAAACTTCAGGAAGGGTCCTGTCCTAGTTTGGTCAAGGGTTTCAGGTTGGTTCCATGTCGATTGGATTCAATCCATTCCCAGTTTACAAACATCCCTGGGGACTCCCTAATGACTGAGCTTGGAGCTGTAATAAGGCATTTCTTTGTTAATTGGAGGTTTAAGCCCCTTGGCTCCCCAGGGACCTGTGGGCTGCCCCAGCAGAAAATAGGTAAACAACTATTATTTGGCTGTGGTTGGATTAAAATTCAGATGGGATTGACACAAAATTGAAAATCTTGCCAATCTATAAAGCCCTCTGTGCTCCAAGCAAAACTCCACAGCAAAATCCATCTCTTCCCATCTTCACTGAGCTAGCGTCTGCCCCCTCTCCATCCCGCTACATGATCTAGCCACCAGTGATACAAGAACTTTCTCCTCTGTCGCTTCAGACACCTAGCGCTGCCTTTTTTATTTCTCCATCTCACTGATACCCCAGGTATTTTTCAGTTCAGATCAGAAAACACGTCTCCTTCCCGTACTTTATATCTTCTCTCCATGAGCTATTGTTTATTGTTGAACTTTATGGGGAATAGATTTTTAAAAATATTTTATTTTAACCTCCACTAGCATAGCTTTGTCCCCCTTTACTGGATGAGATGCTTACTGAGTAGATGTAAGACCGACAGACAGACCCTGGTCGTTGGTAGGTAGAATTGAACCTGGGAGCTTAGTGCATGGGCCTCTCCAGCATGAGCTAAAAGCCAGCTGCCTGTTAGTTAAAGCTGTAGAGCAGACTCATTTTATCTCTCTCTCTCTAAGTGATCTTGGTGCCACGAGATGGGACACAAAACCACACCCAGAAGGTGTGTGGGTTACATAGGGCTTGTCTACAATGGCACTTTAGAGCACTGCAACTTTCTTGCTGAGGGGTGTGAAAAAACTCCCTGCGTTCAGCAAGTTTCAGCGCTGTCAAGCGCCAGTGTAGGTAGCATGGTTCCCGGTGCTGGTAGCTACGCCCCCCGTGGAGGTGTTTTTTTAGGGCGCTGGGAGAGCTCTCCCAGCACTCTGCTGTGACTACACAAGCCACGTTAAAACACTGCTGCAGCAGCCAGTGTAGACTGGCCCATAGGCATGGAGGCTGAACTAACCCTCACCCTTAAAAGAGGTCCCTCCAGGTCAGGTTTGAAGTGCAAGAGCAGTGCAGAATCTTGTGCTGTGCTATGGAGAAAGAGTGATCTCCAACTCACTCAGTCCAGCACATTTCAACAGCCCTAAGTTCACTTCACCTACTGGGCTAGATTCTCTTCCACGGTATGGTCCCTTTACACTGCCCTGGACTCAGTCAGTGGAAAATATCCATGGTGTAGAGAGATTTCCCAGCTGGAAAGGGCCACCATAATGGCTCTCCAATTCTCCTCCTCGCTGATCCCGACTTAGGGCACTTGGGAAAGATGGGCATGGCTTGCGTGCTACTGGGCTCTGGCTATTCTGAGCTGCTGATCCCCTTTGCACAGTTGATCATAGTTAGAGCAGCTTGGAGGCAGCCATAACTTGCCTCTGATTGGACCCAGAATTGGTGGGAGAGGACAAAGGTGACTGTAACCAGACAAATGCCTCCCCACCCTAGATGGTTCTGCAGCATTCTGCCTCAGTTTCCCTTTCTCACAGCACCCCTTCAATTAACTCCACCAATCCAGAGTCCTTAAAAACACCCCCCTTTGGGGTCTAATTTAGTTGTATAAAATTCACAACACTCAGTCCTGGGGCTTCTCCCCGGAGAGGATCCAAGACCACTTTTCCCCAGAGCCAATCCAGGCCTTCCCACTGAGACTTCCCTCGCTTTCAGCAGGCTCTGCCTGACAGGAGTCATTTCGCCCCTGAAGTCCAAAACTCTTCTGCCACCTTCCTCTCCATGCAGCCTGCCGGAGCTTTCAACTCTCTGCATCTTCACGCTCCTGCACCCCTCTTCCTCCAGCTCTTTATAGAGAGGCTGTTAATGAGGCCCAGATGGACTGGAGCTGTTGCCTCTTAAAAGGCCAGGCCACCCTCTAATAGTGACTTAAAGCCATCTTTGTCCTGCACCTCATATCCATGCAGAGCACAAAACAAAGATCTGGGACCCCCCTTTAGATAATTAGATTGCCTACTGCATCCAGGATGGATCCAGGATCCGCAGGGTTAAAGGGAAATATATACTTTAAAATAGCATTTTGTTCCTGCAGACACGACGGTAGGATTTTAGGGGGTTAAATAATTTCTTCTGGGTGGGAAAATACAACTTTTCTCAGGCTAGCATGTACCTCGCTCTGCAGGGAATGAGGTAGGTAAAGAACGGAGAGCAAGAAGCAGAATAGTGTAAGCAGATGGTTCAGCGTTTTATTAAATAAATCTACAAAAGGCTCTTTTCTAAGAACAGACTTTGCTACAATGGCAAACAGAATGTGGTGGTGTTCTATTGACAGATTCCAGCGACTGACATCATTTGGGTGAGTCAGTAATGCCAGGGTGACACATGAGGAATAAACAGGCAGATACAGTCAGAATTAGGTCAAGTTATTTCACTGTGCAAAGACCTTTGGCTTCTAACCCAATGTAGTGAATACAGTGACCTGTGATGACACCATACAGTCACCTTTTATACAATACCGTGTGAATTAATAAGATCTATAGTAAAAATAAACCTATGTAGCAGCTTTGTCAGAGTTAAATGGTAAAATTGCCTGACAAAATGATACAGTAGTTGAATTCTGTTTAGGTTCCATAGACACAACACACACCAACTCACACACATCAGTCTGCCCTGGGACAGAAATACTACCAGTCCTTTCAAGAAGAGCTGATTATATAAACCAGGGTGCTACAAGTAAAGCTCCAATCTGCTAGGAGCAACCAGTGAAATAAAACCAGTACCAGAGATCCAGTTCTGCATACTCCAAAAGGTCAGGTGAAAAAACTTCCAGGGCCAAAAGGTGCCATGGCTTGGTTAGTTTCATTTATTTAACAAAGTGAGAATAACTGTTCAGGAAAAGAAAATGCCAAAAGACAATGGCAGTGGATATTGGGGGGTCCCTGAAAAAGCCTTCGCACTGAACACTGCAAAACAGAAAGGATTTTTACCCTTGTGGTCTACCTAGCTGCCAGCTTCCTGTGGCATCCACATAATCTGACCCCTAGGCATTTTTGCTGACTGATCATTGCAATATGCATCAGATATCATCAGTTCAGTCAAATGTAACAAAATGCTGCAGAATTTGGTTATTGGGATTGATTTGGTTGCTCAGCACACATACACACACACACGCACACATATACAGGACGGGTGGATTTGGAAGAAATAAGAACCGACCCGACCCTTCACCCAAGACATGAACCAAAACTTTCTTGACGTTCAAAAAAGTTGGGTCAATTTCACCAGCATGATTGTTTTTCACACCCCATTACACTTCCTGGTTCTGGCCGGAAAGAAAAGCACCAAAGTAGCACAAGAAACCCAGTTCTTGCGGTAATTCTGGCCCATCCAGAAGCAGGAAGTGTCTATTATCTCACAAGAGGGTCTGTTCTTGTGAGCTGACTGGCCCAGTTGTGCAGATTCACATTGTTCAGACAAGCATCTGACTTCCAGGATGCTTTTCTGAACCTCCAAAGCTATTGAGATTTGACCTTGGCTACCTGCATGAAACGAAACTGCCCACACTTAGGTCAAATGAGTTAAAACATTAACAACCAGAAGAGTTCGCGGCCCCCTTGGATCTGTCGCTTTCGCCAATTGAATCAGAGCAGGATTTTAGTTCTCAACCAAGGATCGATTCTTTCCTCCAGGCCCCATCAGCCTCCAATTCCCTGGGTGCAGTTATGCCTAAATCAGCAGGGAATATTGTGCAGTTATAGCACAACTCCAGCGTTCCTGCTGTCCCCAAAGTCCAAGGACTAGCTTGTTTCTTCATGCCCACTTTTGCCTTTCCTTCTATAAAGAGCTTGGTCTACTGAGTGTGGCCCAGTTTTGACTAGTGCCATCTCTGGAGCTTTTTCTGCTCAGCGGATGTAGCTCCCTCTTTGACTCTTCATCGCCGTGTCTTTAAAGCCACTCTTTCATCCCATCACCTCTTTCTCTGGCAGAAGGCTCTTCTGGGAGTGCTGAGGTCTCCTGTTCTTCCCAGTGGAAACAGCGGCTCCCAGCTGCACAGAAAGAGGCCAGCAACAGTAGCAGCAATCCCTAAAAGCAACAACAAACAGGATTAAGTGGAGGTTGCAGGATGGAGCAGGGCCTGGAGGGAGGGAATACTTTCAGGGCTAGGACACAAGGGTGGAGCCTGGGCTCTAGGACCCTGAGGGCTGGGAGGGTCCCAGAGCTCAGGCTCCAACCCCAGCCCAGACATCTACGCAGCCCCGCAGCCCCAGTAGACTAGCCCGGGCCAGCCGTGGGGTTTTCTTTGCTGTGTAGATATACCCCCAGTGGCCTGGGTCAGACCCTGATGGCTGCTTGGTGGCCTGAATGTCATAAGCAGAAGACAAGGCTGTGATGCCCACTCCCCCTTTCAGGAATAAACTCCTCTGGGTGGTGCGTGCAATGGCATCGAGCACCCTTCAGCACTTGGCATCAGACCCTTTAGGAGATTTGGAAAGGTCTGGCTGAGCACTAATTACCGGTCTGGGTGTTTCCCTCAGGACTGCAGATGAGACACATGGTGGCTTTGAATTCTGACATCCGCTCCCCCTTGCTGAACCCTTGGAATTCAAGCCTCTTTTCTTCTGTGCTAGGAACAGCATGAAGTGAATTCTTCAGAGGAGGGTCTGAGTTAGTCACTGTAAGAATGTAGATAATACACGTGAGCCACAGTGACAGATACTACTTTGCATTGACTCTCTGTCATCCATTCCCACAGATCTCAGCTTGCTAGTGTAAAGATCCCCCTTCTGCACTGACATTCAGTCACAGCCAAGCAAAGATGTCTCAGCAGCAAGGAAAGAACACTTGCTCTCTGTCCCAGACATGGGCAAAGTCCCCAGCCCTGAGACTCAACTCATGCTGTGTAGGTTACTATCCCCAGGACTTGAACTTGGAACCTCTTAGTCTAGAGGCAGTCGCTTATTCAGCTGTGCCAAAGAGGGAGCTGGTAGGTTGCTTAGCTAGCAGGAGGGGTCATCATCCCTGTTTTAAATGTCCCACCCCTCCCCTCAGGACATTATCCCACAGTTCAATGCATTTAATTTCCCTTTGCTGGATCCGCTCCCTTACTCTAAGTTATTATACCCGCTTGGGCCATGCTATGCAATCGCCATCCCTCTCTTTGGCATTACACGCTTCAGCGGCGCACTTAAGTTTAGGGGCCGAGGTCAGTCTTGGCGCAACACCCCTGACTTCAGTGCTGTGGGACCCACGCACTCTGGGGCTGAGTTAGCTCCTATGACACCTGCCTTAACACTTGCTAATTGCAGAGTGGGGAAGTTGTCTTACCTTCAGCCTCTGGGAAGGAGTCACACCCAAAGGCTTTCAGAGCCACCGGGGCAGCTGTGGAGTCCCAAGGAAATTCCAGCTACTCCTTGTAGTTTATCTCTTCCTCTCATGTGCTGATGCTGCCTATTAGGTGATGGATTCTATGCAGTTGCTGAAGTGCAGCCGTCAGTGGTGTGGGGCACTGTTGCTAGCACACCCCCAGTAAAGCCTTCCTCAGTATGTTAGCCAGGCTTGAAAACCAAGAAGGTCCAAACGTCCTGTCTCAAAGTCCCATCTTCATGCTTTAGTCAAAGTGCAGCCAGTTCTGGTCTTTGATATTTAACGTGGAAAAGGAGCACAGAGCCCAATTCCAGCTCCATCTAGTACCAGCTTGCAGAACGAAGGGGCTGGTTTAGAAAGTCCATCAGTTTTAGACAAAGTTCATCCATCAGACTCCTCATACCTAGGACATCAGACCTTTCCAAAAGCAATGTGTGTGTGTAGATCTGCCATCAAGGAGTCTTCTTTGCAAGCAGGGTCTGGGACCCAACACATGTAGCACCTCCTAACTTTCTTTCTGATTTCCCGTGGCAAAGTTTCACAGAAATGGATTGCTGATGTCCTATTGTACTGGCATCTCCAGTGGAGGGGCCTTGCTTTGCTGCTTGGGGGATATTTGCTCTGAGTTCAGGGTGTGTTTTTTTATTTAAAAAAAAGAATAAGAATTTACCCCAGTACAATATGGGTGCCTTGTCTGAATGCCCCATCTCACAGCCCCCAAAGTAGACAGATCTCTGGCTTATCCCCATTCATCTGCCTGGTCCTGAATCTTAGCTAGAGAAGACTAATGCAGCAAGGAACAAAAGTTTAGTTGCGCCCAGTCTAGTGGTGAAACAGCATGTGCTGAATTGCCACCTGGAGGGATGGTGGGGAGCAAGTGTGGGCTTCCCTCCCCTAGGTAGCAGCGGACATGGGATAAAATTTCCCTTGTTGCTACAATGGCCTGTTGGCATGGGTCACCCACGGGGAGAGAAGGAGCTGGGAAAGGGAGAGAACCCCTGGGAGGAAAAATGAGAGCAGGTGCCGGGTGAGATACAATGTCAGATGGTAAAATTGATCAACCCCCTTAAAGTTGCTATTTGCAAGTTCTAGGCTCACTTCAAAACCATTATGAACTTTAAAAAAGTTTCTGCCCTGAAGCTTTGGTGGGAGGTTGCAAAGGAAGCAGAAGCCAGTGGCTTCCTCTTGGGCTGGACAAAGTCCCGTCAGTATGGCAGAGACGGGAAAGTGTCAAAACAAGGATGTTCCACTGAGGAAGGGGACCCCTCTCCAGAGGATACGAGACTGGTGGGTAGGTGGGAACTCTTGGTCAATAGCTGCACCTGTTTGAAGTCCTGAAAGGCACCAGCATAGGGTGGCTGCCTCTGCAGGGGGGAACAGTCTAGCTTTGTACCAGGAGTATCATAAAACTGTCCACCCCACAGTGGTTAAAATAGTATCCTCAGACTCGCACCACCCCCATCACATGACTCGGGTGAGGCGGGCAGCTACGTTCTCACGTGGCCCATCCGTAAACAAAGTTCATTCCTCTGCCGAGGGCCACTGGACTGAGTCCAGCCATGACTGGCCATAGCCAGAACCTCTCACTAAGGAGAAGCTTCCTAAATCAGCCCCCTCCACACCTTTGTATAATACAGGCCAATCCCGTAGTTATACTAGCTCATATCACCGTAGTTGGTGGGCTAGGGGGCTCAGGTTGCGTCTCTTCGCTGGCAATGGGACTAGCTGTGGTTGAAGGTGTCAGGCTATCAACTGAGTCCCCTGGCTGATGCTCTGGGGTCCTCTGGGGGGTCGGCTCTTCTGACTGGTCAAAGTCACTTAGGACTTCCTTCCCCCTCTGGATCAACTGCTCCAAGGTCTTGGGCAAGGGGTGACTCAGGAAACGCTTGAATTTGGGCCGGAGGGTGCCTACCACATATTGGATAATCTCCTCCTCCTCTGCATCAGTGTAGAGTGTCTGATACAGGTCTCTCTTACGCCAGAGGAACTCATCCAGGGGTTCCCCCTGCTTCTGGGGTAGATCCAGCTCCCGTTTGATGGCGTCCCTGGTCAAAGTGCCCTCGCTGTACTGCAGGAACTCCTTCTTGAACTCCACCCAGTTCTTGACCGAGTCCTGCTTATACTCCCACCACTTTTTAGCTGGGCCGTTCATGTGGTTTTGGATTTGAGAAAGCCAGTACTCCTCCGTCCCTCCCACCTGCTTCAGATATTCCTCCAAGTGGCTCAAGAACTCCCGGGGGTCCTCGAAGATCTGGGTCTCCACTGGGGAGGCCGGAGTGTCCTCCGGGGCGGTGATCCACTGGTAGGAGTCGTGGGGCTGGGGCAAGCTAGTTATCTCCCCGGGAGAGGAGTCAGTGCATACATCTGGCTCATGTCAAGGGCGTAATCGTAAATCTCCCCATCATTGCCCCTGCCCTCCGGGCCGCCCACCCCCACGGAGACAGTCTGCCTGGCATGGTCCGTGGGGCCATATTTGCTCCCCATAGACTCCAACCGGTCTGCCCATTTCTCCAGGCGGAAGAACACCTCCCTCCAGACATTCATCTCCCTCTTAACCCACCTCTCCAGGTGGGCAATGGTCTCCTGGCATCTGGCCAGGCAGGCCTTGATGGACTTTTTCCACCTCTGGTTGTCCGTGGATGGGACATGGTCCTCCAGGTTATTCTCTAGCTTCCCCACTGATTTCTGCAAGCCTTTCAGCTCCCTCTCCACCTGCTTGGACACCTCCGTGAGGAGGTGCCGGTGGGTCCTTCTGACGTGCTCCAGCATCTCAGTCCTGCACTTCCCTATCTGCAGGATCACGTTGGGCTTATTGGCTACTCCACGGTGCGCCTGGAAGGTATGGACGCTCCCATTGGTGATGCTATCCAGCTGCATGGTTCCTGTGGCGTGAGCAGGCTAAACCAAGCAGCAACGCAACAGAGCTAGAGGTAAAGCCCTAGTGGTTACCCCGGGCTTTTAATTTAGTGACACTCCCGCCCTGCTTTTAAATCCTCTCCCGAAAGGCACACACCGCCCCCCTCTGGCTTCCCCAAGTATGTCTCACACAAACACAACCGAGTCAGATATCACCCCAAGGAGAGCTGTCCAGTCCCCTTTGCAGCCAGCAGGAGTCGGTGGCAAATTCTTTCAGGCCGTTCCAAGCATGCTGGTCCCACGTGTCTAGGGCGACGCTGTCAGGCGGTGAGCGTCTGGGAAAGAGAGAGCGTCCCGGCTGGGATCTCCCACCGTGTGCGGTGACTGCCGTCCTCTTCCGGAGTGTGGGATCTTGATCAGCCGAGAGTTCCCTCTGCTGAAACACACACACAGGTAGAAGCTGCCGGCTAATATCCTAGCAATTTCTCTTTTGCCTTCCAAACTGCTGCTAACTTCGAGTGCTGAGTGCCGGGTGAAAGCGACAAAGAGCTCTATTGCTTCCCCCGTCGGAATTGCTACTGTCTCAGGCATTCCCTTGTACTTATACCTCGCACAGCTCCACATGTGGGTGGCTCCCTGCCTCTTCCTCCACTCAGAGCTCCGCGCTCATTGGAGGAGAGCGGGCCCGGTGGCTGTGGCAACCCGAATCTTGGCAGCACTCCCTTTGCTTCCCGCCCCCTCGCGCACACCCCCAGCCGCAGCGCTGAGAAGCACTTGAAAGGTTCTGGAGACAGTTGGATGGATGGATGAGTAATCCCACCTTCTGCCTTTCAACTCCCAGAAAGCACTTATTCATCACTCAACTATTTACTCAGCAAGGTCATCATTAGCATGCTTCCCCCAGCGGCTCTCACAGAGGGGGGAAACGCATATGAATTCAGTGTGTCACACCAAGCCAGCCGCCCACAGTCCCCCACACACCCCCTGCACACACACACAGGCAATTGTTGAAAATTGTGATAATTCAGCAGAAAGGAGAAAGGGGAAGGAGCGGAGTGGACAAAGTCACTCAGATTCAAATGAAAATACTCCAGAATTTCTAAAGCTCTGGGAGGTGCGAGTTGTTCCAGTCATTTAATGACACCAGGCCAGCTGCTATCTTGGGAATGGTTGTGATGGAGGGAGGAAGGGAGAGGAGGGGGGAAATCTCATCTAGGTTTTCCACCAAATTAAATCCGCCCATCCAAAGTGCGTTCCTTTACTAAGCTTGAATCAGATGCTTTAATTGCTCTGCCAGCCCACAGACGCAGATGAAGCTGCATTTGTTCTTGGCAAGGCAGGAAAGCCAACCATAAAAGGAGACCGGGGCCTTATATAACCAACAGTTAAAGGATTCCCTTCCAGAGAGAGTTCCCTTACGGAAAGCTGTCATACAGATAGAGTTGTGGTGGGCTGGGTGCACATGTCTTCTTGTCCCAAGGAGGAGGGAGCTGTCCTGGGTCGCTTTCTCAGTATTATGTAATAAGGTGGCTCATACTGGTCCCCAGTGGATGTCTCCCCCCTACACTCTGGGCAGCGTGCCAGCCATGCCAAGACAGTGTCCACACCAGGCTATTTGCCAAGCATCTCCTACCGTCAATAGTGCTGGCTCAGCGCCAACGCTGGCAGGGAGCACGGGAGCCTGAGCGTGGACAGGATGCCAGCAGTTGCCAGTGTTTTAATGACCCCCTGCTCAGAGGAGAGCCAGCTGATACAGTGGTTCAAAGGCTGGTGGCCTCTGGTGCTCCCACGGGAACCGTGGTGGCAATGTGTAGATAAAGCCATAGTGGCCGAGGTCAAGCCACACAACTCTCAGCTGGTGCCTGGTACACCCTCCTCTCCTGGCATGTTGTGATGTGACATGCCATGGACCTAGGGTGCTTCTCCTCTTCCCTTGGTTCCATAGTAGTGGCTAGTCTCAAGGATTTCATGGAGTCATAGAAGTTAGAGAAGGAAAAGAACAATCCCGCATGGGCAGCATGGGGTCATTCCCTAGAAGACAGTCTTAGGTGTTTTATCCAGCCCACATCCAATGTAGTGAGTTAAGTGAGTGAATCGGATTATGAACGCAGTTTTCAAGTGTCTTACTTTGCATGCCCAGTCACCACGGTTGTGCACGTGAATTGGGGAACTGCTTGCACAACTGCAGCAATAGAGGATACACTTTGCACACCTAACTGGACACCTGCCACTGTGCAACGTTTCTCCCCCATCTTCCACCGCGCGCACACACACACACACACGGCTAGCTCCATCCCGACTGTATCCCACCGAACACTGGAGTGTCACCAGCAATAATTCAGCCCACAATGTAAATAACAACTGATGTCTTACTCCACACACAAACCCCACGCCCAAAGTCCAAGTCGCCAGGAGATTAGGGTGGGCGCGCATGGCACCGTTTGGTGCTTTGGATCCAGTTTGTCTGATTCCAGCTCTGCTTTCTGCAATGCACTGGTTCCCTCCCATTTCTGGGGTTGTGGGGTTTCCTTCTGGGCTTCCTGGGGAATGTCTGGCTGGTGGAAAATACCATGACAACTGTTTTCCTGGTATTGCTAATTAAAGGAAGGTGAGCTGGCAGCAAGGAAGGAAGGAGAGGAGCCAGAAGCAAAGGAAGGGAGAAAGAGAACTGGCACTGAGTGACATAGAGGAATGGGGAGAGTGGGAGAGACAGACAGAGACAGACCCAGACAGAGGGTCGCTGGAACCATGGAGAGGACAAACAGGAAGAGCGGGGCCAGAAGGGTCACAGGGAAAGGAACTCTGATGCCTAATTATTATGATTGCCACTGTTTTTTCTTGCCATCATGGTGCTGAGCACTGAGCTATACACATGGTGCCCTTGTGCCCAGGCTGATCGATGGGGGGCACTGAGCGTGAGAGAGGATGACAAGCTGGAGAGCAAACAGAAGGGGTGTGAGAGATCTCAATCTGTCTGCCACCTGTAGAGCCAAACCAGTGCTAGCAAGCAGAGGAGACACTGGGCAAAGGGAAAAAAGAAAACCAAGTGGGAAGAGCGGCCAGCTCCCATACTGCTGAGAAGGGGAGGGGAGAAGAAATAGAAGAAAGAAAGAAGAAAGAGAAAGAAAGAAAAAGAAAAAAGAAAGAGAAAGAAGAAGAAAGAAAGAAAGTGAGAGAGGGAGGGAGGAGGAAGGGAGGGAAAGAAAGAAAGAAAGCTAAATAGAAAGAACATGATTCATATGTCACTGACACTGGGGTACACTGGGGTTTATTCCCCTGAAGTCCCTGGAGCTAACCCTGTGTGGAGATCAGAATCAGGCACAAAACATCAGAAGAGGGGAAAAGGGTTAACTAGACCGACACCAGAATGAGTGCAATGGGAGAAAGAGCTCTGAAAACCCAGACAGACCATCAAAAGGACAATGGGCCGCACTGATCCCCGGTGCAGCATCATTCCCAGTGGAATCCCATCAGGGCTGAGTTTGAGCCTGTACCTTTAAGAGTGTGGGCTCCCCCCAGAACCCTGGGGTCCCCAGAGCACAGCAACTCCCCAGTGCACCGGCCTCTACAGGAGGGGCAAGAGGCAAGCTGTGGGGAAGAGCTCCCCTGGCCATCTGCAGTGAGGTGAGACAGCTCCCTGCATGTGCTAGGGATGTGCAGAGATGCTGCCTGTAGCCCCCTGTGCTTTCATGTCACACTCTGGCCCTAGAGAGATATTTCCCCTGGGGTATCAGTGGCAGTTGTTGACCAAAAGGGCAAACGCCTATCCCAATGAGTTTGTGTGGGTCTGTATTTGCCATAAGGGGAGGCTGCATGGCCAATGGAAATAACATGGGCTTGGCACTTCTGGTTTGGATCCCAGCTGCTCTCCTAACTCTCCGTGACCCTGGGGAAATGTCCTCCCTGCCTCAGTTTACCCATCTACAAGACAGATGCAGGAGAGCAACTCAAATCAAAGTGCTAAAGGAAAGCACGGAGGCTGCATAGTGAGGTGCACAGCTGAGAACCGGCAGAAGGTGCTGCATTTGCAGTATCTGCACTGCCTAGAGCCTTACTGTGAAGACTAGCAACGTGAACTAGTCTGGAGCAGAACTGGCCCCACCACAGCAGTTTCTGGTCAACTCAACTGCAATCACATGGTGGGGTTACAGCTTGAGCTGACATCCAGAGCTAGCTCTAATCTGGCTAGCTCAGGTTCCAGAACCGCAAAGGCGTGACAGCATGAATTTCTGCACAGGCTGTGCAAACCTGCCCACAACCCTGGGGAATTATTCATGATACTAGCCTGTGATTCATAGATTTCAAGGCCAGTGGGACCTTTCTGATCATCTAGTCTGACCTCCTGTATAGCACAGTGCAGAGAACTGCCTCAAATCAATTCCTAGCGCATACTGCTTAGAAAAACAGCCAGGCTTGATTTAAAAATTGTCGTAATGGAAAATCCACCATGATCATTGGTAAATTGTTCCAATGGTTAGTTACACATGCTGTTAAAAGTCTCTGCCTTATCTTCAGTCTGAATTTGGCCTGCTTCAACTTCCAGTCATTGGATAGTGTTAGACTTTCCTCTGATAGACTGAAGAGCCTGTTATCAAATATTTGTTCCCCATGGAGGTCCGTATAGACTGTGATCAAGTCACCCCTTAACCTTTTGAGTCTATCACAATAAGGCAGGTTTTCTAATCCTTTAGTCATTCTTGTGGCTCTTCTCTGAACCTCTCCAATTTATCAACATCCTTTTTCAATTGCAGCCACCCAAACTGGGCACAGGATTCCAGGAGCAGTTGCACCAGTGCCAAATTCAGAGGTAAAATAACATCTCTGCTCCTACTCGAGATTCCGCTTTTTATGCAGGCCAGGATGGCATTAGTCCTTTTGGCCACAGGTCACACTGGGCACTCATGTTCAGCTAATTATCCATCAAAACCCCAAAAGCTTTTTCCGAGTCACTGCTTCCCCCGTCCCCCATCCTGTAAGCATGGCCTACATTCTTTGTTCTTAGATGTATACATTAGCCATATTATAACACATATTATTTGCTTGTACCCTGCTTACCGAATGATTCAGCTTGCTCAGTGACCTGTACTCTTCATTATTTACCACTTGGCCACACCCCAAGACTTCAGTAAAGTCACAAGGCAGTTATTTTCTTCTAATACTGAACAAGGAACTTTACTGGAATAAGGAAAACAATGGGCTTGTCTTCACTGCAATGGCCATCTTGAGCAACTCCTCTCCACCTAGCCTTGCAAAACACTGAAGGTGCCCAGCGGGACTAGATTAGTAGTTGGTGAGTTGTGCTAACTCCAGCTGTAGCTGCATCTGTGATGTTGCACTCTATGTGATTTTATGAAAATATGCTAATGAGTGTGAATATAATGTAACTGGAATATGCTTCATGCAAAAGGTCTCTTGTAAGGTATAATTACAAAGTTTATAATCTACTGAGTGTGATCATCCAGTTTGTATACATGTATCATTCTTGTATCTGAAACTAGAAAGATGGAATATAACTCTGAGGTCCTATTGTAATTATGCAAAGTGTGGGCCATTAATGGTGGTTTGGAATCTTGATGGCTCCCATCAACTAGGACAATTGGTTGTAAATGGCTCTGTTTACTTGCAAGCCTTCCTGTGAGTCAGGCCAGGAAGAATGAAGGTTTTGGGTCTCACAGGACATGTGACCATGTCTTCTGGTACTGGAATCCATCTTAAACCTGGTGCTTTTCCATTTAGAAGGAGAGGTGGGAACCCAGAGAGACAAAAGATTCCCTCCTTGTGCCAAATATATAAAAGGGGATGGAACAGAACAAAGGAGCTTCCAGTCATGAGAAATTCCCTAGTTACCATCTGAGCTGGAGATGACAAGAACTGTACCAGGGGAAAGATTGGTCGCAGACTAGGAAGGAGTCCAGTCTGTGAAAGAAGCTTATTGGAACATCTCTGAGGGTGAGATTTTATCTGTAATCTGTTTCTTAATGTATTGGGCTTAGACTTGCGTGTTTTGTATTATTTTGCTTGGTAACTGACTTTGTTCTGTCTGTTATTACTTGGAACCACTTAAATCCTACTTTTTATACTTAATAAAATCACTTTTGTTTATTAATTAACCCAGAGTAGGCAATTAATACCTACAGGAGCAAACAGCTGTGCATATATCTCTATCAGTGTTATAGAGGCTGGACAATTCATGAGTTGACCCTGTATAAGCTTTATACAGAGTAAAATGGATTCATTTGGTGTTTGGACCCCATTGGGAACTGGGTGTCTGGGTGCTGAAGACCGGAGCACTTAAGCTGTTTTCAGTTAATTCTGCAGCTTTGGGGTGCATGGTTCAGACCCCCGGGTCAGTGTTGGAGCAGAGTGGTGTTCTGAAGGCCCAACAAGGCAGGATACTGGAGGCCCAAACTGACAGAGAAAATGGGCCCAGAGGTAGTCTCAGCACATCAGATGACAGTCCCAAGGGGGTTTCTGTGATTGAATCTGTCACAGCGTCCCCACTGCATTACTGGCTGAAGTGTCAGCCACACCCAATCTTCCCCCTTCCCACTGCCTGGATGGGCCAGAGAGCTGGAATTTAAAGCACCACTTAACTCAAGCAAGAGATTTTTGTGCATGAACGGGTGCCATTTTAGGGGCAACACTGGGGTTATAGCTTGAGCTGACAAACCCACAGCATTATCCATAAGATGCCCAGCCTTTCTCCCTCCTTCACTGAAGAGATCAGCCTAGATTAGAGACTTCCCCAGCCTCAACCCCCACCAGCCTTCCTGCTATAGATTTAAGGAAACAGTGCACACACCCTATCAGCTCTGCCTGCGGCAGAAAGTTGGACAGTCGGTTGTTTTTCTGGAAGCAAAGTCTGCAGGAAGGGTGATCAGAAGGAGAGCTAAAGATGTGTAAAAAAATAATAACAATAATAATACATTTTGAGTACTCTAGTCATCCGTCTCCAGACCGGGAACATTGCATTCCATTCAAACTGCCACTCACAATGCACAACATACCAATCACAACACAATTCACGTCAGTGCCTGCACTGTTCTTGCCTCCTCAAAACATGCGCGCCCCACTGTACTTCTTGTCGAAACCCCCTCATTTTGTGACAGTGGGGGGCTCACAAATGGGGAACATCAGAGGTGAGTGCTTTATTGGTATTCATTACAATTATTATTGCTAATAGTTGGGAGCAGGGAACCCTGCGAGTTCTTCCCACTTTTTTTTCCCCAACAAGCACTTCTTTCTGGAGACAGATAAACCTTTTCCGGCATTAAAAAAAAAAAAAATTCAGAGCGGCCTTTATTTTCTAATGCAATGCTTTTTGCTTTTGTTTCCTTGGTGGACGGGGAAAATATTAACAAGCGATTGTGTCCCTGCAGCGTCAAACCAGCAGAGGCTTAATCAAGGAAACAAACTCTTTCTCTTTATTATTATTGCTGTGCTTTTTGCCTTTCCAATCTGAACGGTGTACTTGGCTGTTCTGACACTGATGGGATTAATGCAATAATAGGGACATCGCTAAATTGGCCTGGTATACTTGTCATGTATGCAACTGATTAGCTGAGAGGGTATGTCTGTTGCCAAAAAAATAACCAAGCCACATTCGGATCTTGTTTACATGGGTGAAAATCTGGACTAATGCTGGTCAAGTCAATCGAGTGACTCTAGATTGGCATGGATGTAGCGGGGCGTGGAATCCGGCTCCCATTAATTAGCGGGTTTATTTTTAAGTGTGTGCTCCTCTTCCTTTTAGCATTGAATTCTCTATCCACAGTTTCTGAATTATGTATGTTTTAATGCCTTTTCAGCAGTAAATTTTAAAATGATGGGGAGAAGGCATTCTGGTTTGATCTCCAGCCACCCCAGGGCCTGGATTCCATCAATGGTTGAGATTACACTGACTGTGTCTGCAGAGTTCTCATCAGTGGCTACTGTGCAGTGTTGCTAAACTGAGCCTGAATCAGCTTTGCATCAAAGTCATCCAGGGAAACGATAATCATCCAGGTTCTTGAGGGCTAATGGAAAGTGGCACTTTCATGTTAGAACAGAGAAATAAACAGCCCACGCGGTGTCCTTGATGCCTGCACTGGGATCACGGCATTCCTATGTGGAAGGGGTGGTGTTGGCACCATTCCCACTGTCCCAGCACCTGCAGGGAGCCCCTGGTGGGTCTGGGGGTCTCTTGTGGAGCTAGAGTGGGCTGAGGCCTCAGTATTTTCCCTCCAGATTTGTTGATACATGAGCTGAATCCCCCGGTACTAGGGAATCCTCTTTACAGAAGGCAGGAGATGCCTTGGCAGCATGGATAAGGAGTGGACATCCTGGCAGGTGGGCCCAGAATCAAGGAAGGGCACAGAGAGATATCATCCAAGAGCTGCAGGGTCTGGGGGTCAACCCCTTGCTCGTTCCATGGTGGGGAGGATGGGACAATGCTGGGGCAGGGGTTTAACCCCCACCAGCACCTGTCTCCGTAGAACAGTCTGGGAGAACCCCATGAGAGGAGCTCCGTCCACATCGCCAGCATGACCTGGCCCTGGAGCTGGCTTAACCACCGCTTTAGCTAGCCCAGGGAAGGCAGCTCCAGGGTAAGAGATCCTCTGGTGACACAGGGGATCTTCTGCCATGCATCAGCCCTGCTGCCTGCAGGGTCCGGGAGAGAGGGCTTGGCTGGGACACTGTGCTATCCTGATCCTTGATGGTCGTTTAAAGCCTGGTGTGGCTGCTGCAGCCTGGCATAGCTACTTAGGGGCACTGGCCTGCAGAGAGCTACAGCAGGATCAGGGTCATTCACAGGTGAACTTTAAAGCCACCTGCAATGCGCACAGTGCGCAGCTGCAGTCCATAACTGGTCTGGATAATACCCGAATCCTATTCATCCAGCAGTGTGGGGTTGCTTGACTTTGACTTCGGAAGCTCCTCGGTTACTAGAAAAGATTTCCTGAACATTGTTGGAGATCTCAGTGTTGCCAGACTTCACCAGTCTTGTGATAGTCAATGCTTTTTATTAAAGCACCAGCACCTGGAGTCATGTTATTATATGAGAATCTCAGTTTATGCTAAAAAAAAAAAAGTAAGACTCTGGCCCTTCGTCACTGGGGAGAAAAGCTGGAAAGTGGAAACGCTAAAGGTTAAAAAAGAACAGATGGCAAATAAAAATAGCCCAATCTTTCTGATTTTTAAGGTAATCTCATGAATTTGGGGGTCTGAGTTTTGAACACTTGGGGTTGACAGGACTGAAATCCCGGTAACTGTAATCACCAAAACACACCTACCAATAGAGCTTGCCTTTGAACTGTGAGAGACGGGGATCAATTTGCTCTTTCACATACATTCTCTCAAGTCAGGCTTAAATGTGAAGCCTCAGTCAGTGTCCTGTAGAATATTAGAAAACTCATGGTCTGACCCTCAGCTAGTGTGCACTGAAGTTAATGGAGCTATGCCGACTGACAATCTGGCCACTGGTTCTTGTCTCTGATTTACACCTGTGGCCTTTTCATTTTGCTGTGCACCCTTCTTTGCCAGGAGGGCCAGGTTCAATGAAAAGGTGGACAAGGGGAAATAGGAGCTTCCCAGGGTAATAATAATAACAACACCCAGCTCTTGCTCAGCAGCTCTCAAAACACTTCACCATGAGGTCAATATTATTACTGGCCCCATTTTACAGAAGGAGAAATGGAGGCACTGGCCCAAGAGCTAAGACTAGAAGCAGCTCTAAGGCCCAGGTAGGGAGCTAACCACTCCACTAATTAAGTGGGCTGCATTAATTTACCAAGCCTCTTGTGTTGGCTAAACACTCATTCCACCCCACCAGGCTGCATTCTGACCGGTGTCAATACCCAGCCAGCTGCCCTCTCAGCAATAGCCACTGAAGCACAGACTAGTCCACGGAGTGAGCTGAGGTTTGTTTATTTTCCCTGTTTTGCTTTCTGCTGCCTCTCACTGCTTTTTAGTTTTTGTTTAACCCACAGCGTGATTGCTTACTTCTGTGATCAGTGCTACTCCCGGCTTTCATCCACTAAACTGTTGTAGCCAGTGGGAGTCTCAGCTTGATTAAATGCATGCAGCCACTTTCTGTTTGCCGAGGCTAGCAGTTGAGTAGCTGGTTCCCGGTGCTCTGGAAAACCCGTGCCATGGCTGATGGAGAAGAAGGGGAAGGTTACTTCCTCTGGTCAGGAGGCCTGATTCTGAGCTTTCTTAGCCTAGTCATTGACTTCCGTGAAGTTACTCTTGGCCTTATAGCGGAGTAAATGAGAGGTGAATCTGGCTTTATAGAAATATAGAATAGCAGGGTTGGAAGGGACCTCAGGAGGTCATCTAGTCCAACCTCCTGCTCAAAGCAGGACCAATCCCCAACTAAATCATCCCAGCCAGGGCTTTGTCAAGCCTGACCTTAAAAAATTCCAAGGAAGGAGATTCCACATTCTCCCTAGGTAATGCATTCCAGTGCTTCACCACGCTCCTAGTGAAATAGTGTTTCCTAATATCCAACCTAGACTTCCCCCACTGCAACTTGAGACCATTACTCCTCGTTCTGTTATCTCCTACCACTGAGAACAGTCTAGATCCATCCTCTTTGGAACCCCCTTTCAGGTAGTTGAAAGCAGCTATCAAATCCCCCCTCATTCTTCTCTTCCGCAGACTAAACAATCCCAGTTCCCTCAGCCTCTCCTCATAAGTCATGTGTTCCAGACCCCTAATCATTTTTGTTGCCCTCTGCTGGACACTGTCCAATTTTTCCACATCCTTCTCGTAGTGTGGGGACCAAAACTGAACACAGGACTCCAGATGAGGCCTCACCAAGGTCGAATAGAGGGGAATGATCACGTCCCTCGATCTGCTGGCAATGCCCCTACTTATACAGCCCAAAATGCCATTGGCCAACTTGGCAACAAGGGCACACTGTTGACTCATATCCAGCTTCTCCTCCATTGTAACACCTAGGTCCTTTTCTGCAGAACTGCTGCCTAGCCATTCGGTCCCTAGTCTGTAGCGGTGCATGGGATTCTTCCGTCCTAAGTGCAGGACTCTGCACTTGTCCTTGTTGAACCTCATCAGATTTCTTTTGGCCCAATCCTCTAATTTTTCTAGGGCCCTCTGTATCCTATCCCTACCCTCCAGCATATCTACAGCTCCTCCCAGTTTATTGTCATCTGCAAACTTGCTGAGAGTGCAATCCACACCATCCTCCAGATCATTAATGAAGATATTGAATAAAACCGGCCCCAGGACTGACCCTTGGGGCACTCTGCTTGATACCGGCTGCCAACTAGACATGGAGCCATTGATCACTACCCGTTGAGCCCAATGATCTAGCCAGCTTTCTATCCACCTTATGTACATTCATCCAGCCCATACTTCTTTAACTTGCTGGCAAGAATACTGTGGGACACTATGTCAAAAGCTTTGCTAAAGTCAAGGAATAACACGTCCACTGCTTTCCCCTCATCCACAGAGACAGTTACCTCGTCATAGAAGGCAATTAGATTAGTCAGGCATGACTTGCCCTTGGGGAATCCATGCTGACTGTTTCTGATCACTTTCCTCTCCTCTAAGTGCTTCAGAATTGATTCCTTGAGGACCTGCTCCATGATTTTTCCAGGGACTGAGGTGAGGCTGACTGGCCTGTAGTTCCCCGGATCCTCCTTCTTCCCTTTTTTAAAGATGGGCACTACATTAGCCTTTTTCCAGTCATCCGGGACCTCCCCTGATCACCATGAGTTTTCAAAGATAATGGCCAATGGCTCTGCAATCACATCTGCCACTCCTTTAGCACTCTCAGATGCAACGCATCCGGCCCCATGGACTTGTGCTCGTTCAGCTTTTCTAAATAGTCCCGAACCACTTCTTTCTCCACAAAGGGCTGGTCACCTCCTCCCCATGCTGTGCTGCCCACAGCAGTAGTCTGGGAGCTGACTTAGTTCATGAAGACAGAGGCAAAAAAAGCATTGAGTACATTAGCTTTTTCCACATCCTCTGTCACTAGCTGGCCTCCCTCATTCAGTAAGGGGCCCACACTTTCCTTGACTTTCTTCTTGTTGCTAATATATCTGAAGAAACCCTTCTTGCTATTCTTAACATCTCTTGCTAGCTGCAACTCCAAGTGTGATTTGGCCTTCCTGATTTCACTCCTGCATGCCCTGGAAATATTTTTATACTCTTCCCTGGTCATTTGTCCATCTTCCGCTTCTTGTGAGCTTCTTTTTTGTGTTCAAGATCAGCAAGGATTTCAATGTTAAGCCAAGCTGGTTGCCTGCCATATTTATTATTCTTTCTACACATAAGGATAGAGTGTCCCTGTAACCTCAATAAGGATTCTTTAAAATACTGCAAGCTCTCCTGGACTCCTTTCCCCGTCATGTTATTCTCCCAGGGGATCCTGCCCATCAGCTCCCTGAGGGAGTCAAAGTCTGCTTTTCTGAAGTCCAGGGTCTGTATTCTGCTGCTCTCCTTTCTTTCTTGTGTCAGGATCCTGAACTCGACCATCTCATGGTCACTGCCTCGCAGGTTCCCCTCCACTTTTGCTTCCCCTACTAATTCTTCCCGGTTTGTGAGCAGCAGGTCAAGAAGAGCTCTGTTCCTAGTTGGTTCCTCCAGCACTTGCACCAAGAAATTGTCCCCTACACTTTCCAGAAACTTCCTGGATTGTCTGTGCACCACTGTATTGCTCTCCCAGCAGATATCACGGTGATTGAAGTCTCCCATGAAAACCAGGACCTGTGATCTAGTAACTTCCGTGAGTTGCTGGAAGAAAGCCTCGTTAACCTCATCCCCTGGATCTGGTGGGGTCTACGGCAGACTCCCACCACGACATCACCCTTGTTGCTCACACTTCTAAACTTAATCCAGAGACTCTCAGGTTTTTCTGCAGTTTCATACCGGATCCGTGAGCAATCATACTGCTCCCTTATGTACATTGCAACTTCCCCACCTTTTCTGCCCTGCCTGTCCTTCCTGAACAGTTTATACCCATCCATGACAGTACTTCAGTCATGGGAGTTATCCCACCAAGTCTCTGTTATTCCAATCACATCATAATTCCTTGACTGTGCCAGGACTTCCAGTTCTCCCTGCTTGTTTCCCAGGCTTCTTGCCTTTGTGTGTAGGCGCTTGAGATAACTTGCTGTTTGTCCTGCTTTCTTAGTATGAGGCAGGAGCCCTCCCCTCTCGTGCTCTCCTGTTCTTGCTTTCTCCCGGTATACCACATCCCATTTACCTCAGGGCTTTGTTCTCCTTCCCCCAGTGAAGCTAGTTTAAAACCCTCCTCACTAGGTTAGCCAGCCTGCTAGCCTCTTTAGAAGCAGGAAGGAGACAAGAGAATGAGGAAGGCAGTGACAGCTGTGGATAAAGAGACTGATAGGTGCGGTTGAGATCTAATGTGGGCAGCAGCTTGTCCCACTTCTGCCTACTGTGGGGTTCTGGCACCATCTCCTGAAGCATCTGGTGCTGGCCTCTATTGGAGACAGGGTACAAAGTGAATGGACTATGATCTGATCTAGTCTGGCAATTCTGGAAGGCAGGAAAAAAATGCAATTAAAAATTCTCTTGACTTGTAATTACCTGATTTTGCAGATCTCTCTTATAATTTTGCAAGCCTGGAGGTGGCAATAACTGGACCTCTTGGTTGGTGTAATGTTGTGACACCCTGTGATGTTTCTCTTGTGTGTGTATACCATATAGGCAGCAGATCTGTGCCTCATAATTGAATCAGTCAGAGAGACTCACAGGCAGGGAGAACAAACTTCCAGTGGTAGGGTCAGTTTTAAAAAAAAACATTTCAACTAACAGCAAAGCATGTCTCCAAGATCTAACAGCCTATATGTTCAGTTAAACTTGTAAAACCACCTGTAACTCTTTTCAGCTTGGAAAAGAGACAGCTAAGGGGGGATATGATAGAGGTCTATAAAATCATGACTGGTGTAGCGAAAGTAAATAAGGAAGTGTTCATTTGCTTCTTCTCATAACACAAGAATTAGGGCTCACCAAATGAAATTAATAGACAGCGGGTTTAAAACAAACAAAAGGAAGTATTTTTTCACACAACGCACAGTCAACCTGTGGAATTCCTTGCCAGAGGATGTTGTGAAGGCCAAGACTATAACAGGATTCAAAAAAGAACTAACTAAATTCATGGAGGATAGGTCCATCAATGGCTATTAGTCAGGATGGGCAGGGATAGTGTCCCTAGCTTCTGTTTGCCAGAAGCTGGGAATGGGCGACAAGGAATGGATCACTTGATGATTCCCTGTTCCGTTCATTCCCTCTGGGGCACTTGGCACTGGCCACTGTCGGCAGACAGGATACTGGGCTGGATGGACCTTTGGTCTGACCCAGTATGGCCGTTCTTATGTTCTTAACAGAGCCATGTGGTAGCTTTTAATGATATTACAGCTGGCAGTCTCAGCAAAGACTGGAGACTGTATGTGTCCTGATTCCCCACTCTCCTGTAGGGGTGGGAACATCTCAGGTAAAGGCTGATACACATTTAATAATGACAAATAATTACTAAAGACCGTGTATATTTGGTGGGGGTTCTGTGCGTGGGAAATTCACCCTGCCCCTGCTACAAAGGCCTTTAGTCTTCAGTGGGTCAGGACCAGGGTGTGGGTGGTCAGACCTACTGATTGGAGCCATAGCAGTCAGGAACCAGAAGTCAGAGCCAAGAGTCAGGAACCGAGGAAGGGAACTGGCAGGAACGGACTAGAGCAGGGGAACAGCAAGGCTAGGCAAAAGGGAGGCATAGGAGCCTCACTTCAGCCAAGCAGGCGGCCTACTGCAAGCCAGGTGAGCTCATTAATCTGCCTGGCGGCTAGTCCTTAGGCGTGGCTGACAGGGCTCGATCCTGACCCAAAGCTGCGATACTCCTTTCACCAGCACTAAATTCACCAAGGGCCAGATTGTGAATATGAGTGTGCAAGGGGAGGAGGGGAAGCAAGCTCCCCCCCTCCCTTCTCCTCCATTGCCTGCTACAGCACTCTCAAAGGGGGTTATGCCTCCCTGAAGCACAGCACCTCCTGCTGGTCCCACTGGGGTAGTGCAGTGCTGCACCATGGCCAGTGAGGGCCAGCCTTCACAATCCAGCTCCCGAGGTTGAAACAATGCCAGTCAATTCAACAGCTCGCTCCTGATCCCGCGTCAGGGGCTGTGCATGTTGGGGGGTTGGTGGGAGGTGATTTAGCCTGGGGGCAGGTCCCCAGTGAACCACAACCTCCCTGGGTGAACCTGAATAGATCATTGGATCTCTCTGGGCTTCATCTGGGAAGTGGGGATAATCAGATTTCCCTTTGCCTGTTGGCTGCTTGGGGCAGGTGTGGACAGCTATGGGTCCATACAGCACCTGCGGGGCCTTGATCTCAGCGCTACTGGGCCCCATATAAATCCAGAGGCATCAGGTCTTCGGCAAAGATCTTTCACTCATCACGGGTGTCTTCCTCCATTTCACCCAGAATAGCCTGTGTCACCACTGACCTTACGAAGCAAAGGCGCCTCGGAGGGAGGATATCTGGATTTCCCACCCCACCTCCCTTTTTTCTGTCAAGTTTTCCCCAGCACCTGCTTGAAACGCCCTGGAGAACAAAGTTGGTCTGGTCTGCACCTGCTCCCTGCCTCAGCGAGGCTCAAAGCTGGGGTGGGGAGAGATTCAGAGGCAGAAGGGGGAGTGAGAGGATGACAGGGGAAAGTGGGGGTGGCGGGTGAGGTGTGGGAGGGATAGATGTGTGGGCTGAGCGTGTGTGACAGGTGGAGAGAGAGCGATCTCCTTGACTCCCAGACTCCTGAACATGGTGCTATCGTTCCGTGCAAACCGCCCCCCCCCCCACGCTTCCCCTGCTCTGGAAAGCAGTGAGACACCCAGAGACAGTCATAAGGGAGAGGAGGAATGCCTCAGAGCGATGGGGAGAGGGGGCTGAGATGCTGCGTAGCCACCTCCCGCTGGACACTGCTGAGAAACTGACCTGGGGACCAGAGCCCCTAGCCTGAGAGGGCCATGCCTCCCCTGCCCTGACAGATAGCTGGCCGAGGCTTGGCAACACCCGGCATGCCCAGAAAATCTCCTCGAATTGAATGGAGAGTGATAGGGCAACCACACGAGACAGGGAGAGTCTGAGCCCCCTTCCTCCCTGGCTCTGCTCCCCGGCTGGCATCCTTACAGAGAGCCGAGGTCATTACGCATCCCGAGGGGAAAACATACCAGCCCCATACCCAGCCTGAATCTGCTGCTGTCTGGGCTGCGTCACTTCCCCACGCTCTGCGTCTTGTTCTGTAGCTCAGAGCCCCAGCCAGCCAGCTGCTGAGCATCCCCATCCCCTAGCAAATCACCAGGGACAGAAGACACCGAGTGCCCTGCCGGCGCCTGCCAGGATCAGGGCTGTAAATTCATCAGCTCTTGAGGGTGGGGATCTTGGCACTGTGGGCAGCCCATCCTTAGTGAAGAGAGCAGCCCCACTGACATCAGTAATAACTCACGTGAGGAAGGGTTTGCAGGATCATGTCTACACAGCATCTTAAGATTATAACAGGGTTCAAAAAAGAACTAGGTAAATTCATGGAGATAGGTCCATCAATGGCTATTAGCCAGGATGGGCAGGGATGGTGTCCCTAGCTTCTGTTTGCCAGAGGCTGGGAATGGGCGACAGGGGATGGATCACTTGATGATTCCCTGTTCTGTTCATCCCCTCTGGGGCACCTGGCATTGGACCTTGATAGGAGGATGGTCAGAGCCCAAGTCCTGCTGCAACTCAGGTCCAGGCCCTGTCATTTTGCAGTGTGGACGTAGCTCAAGCCGCAGCCCCAAGGCAGAAGGGCTGCGTTGCACAGCATGGACGTGTTAGCACAGCCATGAGACCTGGGTCCATCAATTGCAATGCAGCGTGGAGGCTGAAGTGCTGGCTTGGAAACACCAAGTCAGCAAGCCCGGGTTCCACAGACCCAGGTTTACGCTGCAATGTAGACACACACATAAAGCGCCTTGCCCATGTGGGGCACTGCAGTGCTAGTACTGGCAGCGAATGGCACAGAGATGCCCTGTGTGCCCAGGGTTAACAGGTATGGCACTCTGGTCATTTCGCCTCCCTTCCCCCACACACTATACGTCTCCAAGGAACCACCTTGAGAATTCACCCACATTCTGCCCCACTTTGCCTGGGGACACTGGGTCTGATCCAAATCCCACTGGAGTCTATAGAACAATTCCCATGGATGCCAGTGGACTCTGGAACAGGCTCATTGTCTTTGTTGGAGTGTGGCACTCACTGGGGTTAAGGGCAGTTCATGCAGCGCTGCAAGACCTGCTGGTCCCGGGTGCCCTGTGACGTGGGAGGAGGGCTAACCCAACCAGGGACTGATGGAGACACTGGTGCGACATTCATTGCCAAGGTGCCAGTGTTGCATGCAGTACGAGATTGAGAGCTCTGGAGAGATGGATTGGAGCTCCCCCGGAGATCAGGGCATCTCTCCCTTTCTCACAACCTCTATTTATCAGGAAACCACCATCCGCTGCCCCCTCTCTGAACAAACACACACACCAGCTCTGGATTTGTTTTCCTTCCTCCAGTGGCACTAATCCTCCTCCCCAAAGCTGCCTAGGCGGGCTGGCAGGGGGGCAGAGTGCTGGGGCATGGCACAGAGCTGGGGCATGCTACGATGCAGGATGCTGCAGCGTGCCATGAGTCAGGGTACCGAGTTGTGCCAAGGTGCAGGAGGCAAGGACATGCCGAGGTGCAGAATGTTGGGGCATACCATGGCTTTGGCTGCCGGGGCATCCCAAGGCGCAGAATGCTGGGGCATGCCACGGCTCAGGGTGCCAGGGTGTGCCATGGTACCAGATGTTGCACTGAGTGAGCTGGAGCCTGTCACAGTGCAGGATTCTGAACAGGATGTGGCCAGGGGTCACATTCAGACTTGATTCAAGAGGGTGAAACTCCCTTAACAGTCAGCAGAGCTACCCCTGCCCACACCAGCTCTCAATCTGCTTCTAACCTTGACGAAATGCTTCTTTTTCTCCATATTTGGGGCATCCGGTGTGCAGCGCAGACTTTGTTCCCTTTTCTTCTTCCTCTCCCCTTTTCTCCATATGCTTGCACATTGCCTGTGTCGTTTAGAGCAGCTAAAATTATCTCACTGAAGCATCTTCACTGTCTTCCTTTGTTGTTCTTTTCTTTCTGGCTCTTTCCTGCTAGGCAGCTGGAGCCTGTCCTGGTACTTGAAAGAAAAACAATCATGCAGCTCAGTTAGGTTTTCTTTAGGAACATAGAAGTAGAGGATGGTGTGATGAAACCAAAATCACCTAAAGTGTTTTGCGCAAGTGTTTTCCTACTTGAGTCTAGTGGACAACCTTTACTAAGTGCTTCAGAAGAAGGTCTCCTTGCTACCCCATTAGCCCCCAAAAATCCCCGCCAATCTGCAGTGGAAGGAAAATTTCTTCCCTGCATCTAATCTGACAGCTGGTGTATCCCTGTGCATGACAGCATGAATCACCATTGTAAAGCAACAGAATCCATTTATACATCGAGCTACTGTTAGTGTCCAAGCAATTATCCTCGTTATTATTTAATCCTGAATCCTATTGTGATGCTGGCAGACCAGGTGGCAGTTCACGCTAAGGCCCTTAGGCCTCATGGAACAGTGACAAATGCACAGCTGGAAACCATCCTGGCTCCCCCGTGCGTTAGCATTGTTCAGATAGGTGTTAAGTTGATCAGAATATGTTCAATGTTTAGATCTGATGAAAGGCTTGGAGGATGTTGCATGCATTGATCTCACTTCCAACTTCTGTAGCTCACGATATAAAGTTATGTGGAGCATTTGCATTTTAAAGCTCTTATGTAATTGTATAATGCACCAAACAGGAAAGACGCATTAATTAATGTAAGTGCTGGTCTTGAAGGCCCATTGAAACCAAATGAATCATGAATGTGAAACATCAAAGGACAAAGATTTCACTGATTTCCTCCCCCGCCCCACCACACCAATGAAGAGGAGACAGGTGCAAACACTTGTCTCATCAGTTTGATCTCTGGGGGAAGGGAATGAAAATCCCTGACCAGAAGGAGCTGTATCACTATGCTGCTTGGAATTTGGGGACGGCAGTGTTTCTAAGCATAAGCAAGGGATCCCCAAGTTGCTTAGCTTGAGTTAGCACTAAAGGACTTTTTGGGTAGGTCTACGCTGCAATTAATAACCTGTGGCTGTTCCATTCCAGCTGACTCAAGCATGCGGGTCTCCGGCTGTGGGTCTCTTTCATTGCAGTGTGGACTTCCAAGCCTAGGCTTTAGGACCCAGAGAAGTGGAAGGGTCCCAGAGCTCGGGTCGCAGGCTGAACCCAGAGGTCTACACAGCAATGAAACAGCCCCGCAAGCCCAAGTCAGCTGGCACGGGCCAACCATGGGTGTCTAATTGCAGTGCAGACACACCAACAGAACTTGCATATTACAGCAGCTTCTATCGCCTTTTGGAACCTAAGACTGTTACTCGTTCACACGACACAGGAGAGCCGTGCTGACCACTTGATTTTAGTGGACAAAGCTGCCTGTGTGTTCACCTGCTTTAAATTCATAAATAACTCTAATTTCTTTTTCTTAGTTAATAAGTCTTCAGTTAGTTTATTATAAGATTGGCTACAAGCATTGTCCTTGGTGAGAGATCCGAGATACAACTGACCTGGAGTAAGTGACTGGTCCTTTGGGACAGGGTATAATCTGAATCTTGTTGTGAATTTTGGTGTAAGGGACCATCTATCACAAAGGCAGGCTAGCCTGAGTGGCAAGGTAGATCGGAGTATCCACGGGGCTGTCTGTGACTCCATATTAAGGCTGATATAGTGCCTGAGGAGTTCACACTTGGTGCTTGGTTGGTGAAATCTAAGTGCAGAACTCACAACCAGTTTGGGATTTGTGCGCTGGGTTATAACAGTCTTCCTGAGGTCGGGACACACATTTGTGAGCCACTCCAGACAGCTTGACACTTATCCCTGTGGATTCTGTCAATACTATTGTATTCCTCTTCTTTAGTTCTTCATTTTCCACTGTTTGATTTTTTGGCATCTCCTTGAATGTCTGCATCTTTGTATAGACCTGGTGTCTGGTGGGGATTGCAGCACTAGGCAGAGTTTGGGAATGGTTTACCCATAGACGGTGGGTATAATAGGCCAGGGGAGGCTAACTCTCCCCTGGCCCAGCTGCCACCACCCCGGACACCTGGGCCGTGGTGGCCCCACCTGCGCTCCGCCCCTTCCCGTCCCTGCTCCACCTCTTCCGTGAGGCCCCCACTGCTGCCTGGTGAGTCCCTCCTCTCCTCCACTACACACACCCCTTTCCAGAGGTCCCCACAGCTTGCCTTATCCCTGCGGGGTGGGAGGAAGGGGTTGGAAGAGGAGGGTCACGATAGGCGAGGGAGCCTCATGGGGGCAGGGGGTGGAGGAGAAGAGGCACATGGTGGGTGGGGGGGCTCGTGGGAGGCGGAGGAGGGGAGGGACATAACAGGTGGTGGGGGCCTCGCAGGGCTGAGGGGTGGAGGAGAGGAGGGACGTGGGGAGTGGCGGCAAGGGGGCTGAGCGGGGAAGAGACCGAGCCGGGGTGGAGCCTGCGGCAGAGCAGCTGTGGACTGTCGACGGGGCCGCGAGTGGAAAAGGCAGGATGGGGAGCTAGCCTCCCCCAGGGGCAGCTTCACCCACCGCCCATGGTTTTACCCTTCTAACCTAACCCCATTTATCCACCCCAAAGATGGTTTAGGAAAAATATTTTAGCACCCTCCAGGGCTATCTCTCTGAGAAGCTCACTCAAGCCAGTCTGGCAAAGGACATGTGCGTTGCTTATACCAAATGACAGGCCACCTGGGTTTTTCTTCCATTAGATTGTTTTTCTTTCACACAAAATACTCACCCCTCTGCAGCTTTTATTCATGCTCTCTCTTCAGACATTTTGTTCTCTTCCTACCCTTTGCACGGTTGTTTGCCCTCATTCTTCAGAAATGCGTGCTTAAAGGAAAGCTCCTAAACCCATATTTAGGAATTTCGGTGGGAGCCACTCTTTTGAAAATGAGGCCATGCATAGGCTTCGGAGCCTAAAGCTAGAATCATATTTCTTTACCATCTGGAGCTAGGTAAAGAGACAAAATACCAATATTATACTTATCATGGAAACGTGTGGGGCATTGTGAGTTTAGCAAGGCAGCAAGACATTTTGGATTGTTACTGGATTTGGGAAAGGACTGTTAGACTAATCTACTAAATTTCATTAGAGGATTGTAGACTACAGTACCTTTATTAAAGAAAGTGCATCCGGAGCTGTTCATAAATATATTCTTTCTTTAACATTTTTAATTGCCATGAAAGATTTGGTCTGCCAGCATAGTTCCCTATCTACCAGAACCTAAGATTTTCACTATGCATCTGTTGCATGTTTTGGAGGCAAATCGTAGCTTGTATAATTTCTTGAGCAGTCCGCTGTTGTTAATCCGTTCACATCGGTGTCTGAAGGATGGGGGGATAAGTAACTCTTCTGCTGGGCAACCTTTATAAAAGCTTGAGTAGCTTTCCTGAAGCAGGAGTTCAGTGCTCTTAAGGAGATCAACATGAGAAAAGAAAAGAAAAGAAAAGAAAAGAAAAGAAAAGAAAAGAAAAGAGCCGCAGTAGAATGGAGAGAATCATTAAAACAGTTTCCCAAGTAAACGAGAGGCCCACTTAGTATAATGAGACAGAAAAATTCAAGAGACCTAGAAAAAGAGCTTGTGTATCTGTTTACTTTGACATTTTGGAACAAAGTTGGTGCGTAGGAAAGGTGTCAGAACTATACTGATGTCCTGTGTTTCTTTACAGTACCATCATGAGGGGGAGTTTGGTCTCCATGGCCTATGTAGTCCCCAGCCTCTCTGCTCAGGCTGTCAGCAATCCCACCAAGTGTTAAGAGCTGGATTCAGGCCGCCACTAGCAGTGCATAACAGCAATAACTTTATCAAAGCTACTAGGGCAGTGGTCTCCAACCTTTTTAAGCACACGATCACTTTTTGAATTTAAGTGCAACCCCCGATCTACCCCTTCCCTTCCCCGAGGCCCTGGCCCTTCCCCGAGACCCCGACCCACTCACTCCATCACCCCTCCCTCCTTCACTTGCTCTCCCCCACCCTCACTCACTTTCACCGGTCTGGGGCAGGGGATTGGGTTGCTGGAGGAAGTGTGGTCTATGGGCTGGGGCCGAGGGGTTCAGACTGTGGGATTGGGCTCCAGGCTGAGCCTGGGGCAGGGGGTTGGGATGCAGGAGGGGGTGAGGGGTTCATGCTCTGAGAGGGAGTTTGGGTGCATGAGGGGGCTGTGGGCTGGGGCAAGGAGGTAGGGTGCAGGAGGTTTGGGGTGCGGGCTCTGGGAGGGGGCCCAGGGCTGGGGCAAGGGGTTGCGGTGCAGAAGGTGGCTCGTTGTGCAGGCTCTGGGAGGGGCTCAGGCCTGGGGCAAGGGGTTGAGGTGCAGGAGCTCTGGGAGGGGGCAAGGGGTTGGGGTGCAAGACGGTGTTCAGGGTGCTTGCTCCAGGAGGAGGCTCAGGGCTGGGGCAGGGGTTTGGGGTGTGGGAAGGGTGAAGGGTGCAGGTGCCCGTTAGGCGGTGCTTACCTTGGTCGGCAGTGCAGCAGTACTAAGACAGGCTCCCTGCCTGCCCCAGTCCTGCACCACTCCCAGAAGTGGCCAGCATGCCCCTGTGGCCCCTAGGGTGCGGCACGTGGCTCCACACGCTTTCCCTCCCTGCAGGCACCACCCCTGCAGCTTCCATTGGTCGCAGTTCCCTGTTCCCAGGCAATGGGAGCTGCGAGGACAGTACCTGCAGGCAGGAGAGGGGCACAGAGACCCCCTGCCTACTCCACCAGTGGCTGCAGGGACGTGCTGCTGGCCACTTACTGGAGTGGCGCGGGGCCAAGGCAGGCTGGGAGCCTGCCTTAGCCCCCCTGCGCCACCAGGATTTTAGCAGCCGGAGACTGAGATCGACCGGCAGAGGCTCCACGATTTATCGGTCAATTGCAATCTACCGATTGGTGACCACTGTTCTAGGGTGACCCGATTTTATAGGGACAATCCTGATATTTGGGGCTTTGTCTTATATAGGCACCTATTCCCCCCCACCCCATCCCGATTTTTCACACTTGCTGTGTGGTCACTCTAAAAGCTACTAACTTCTGAACAATGCTGCTATTGCTAAAGGTAGATGGCACTCTTTATATTAACTGTCTGAACACGTACAGTTCTAACAGCTCTCCCGGAATACCAAGCTGTGCCGTGTGCTGTGGGAAGGACAAGAACACACCAGATGGCAATGACCTACTACAGCCACGATGATGCAGGATTGGAGCCAATGATTAGAGTTCAGGAAATTTTTTCAGCTGAAACTGCCCCCCCCCGGTGAGAAATACAGATTTGGCAGCACCAACAGTTGATATTGCCCCTTTGTTCGGTTGGGGGAACAAAAATCCAAAAGAACCCCTCCATTTTTTCATCTCAAACAACTTTTAGTTTCAAAAATGTCCTTGGGTTTTCAGAGTAGCAGCCATGTTAGTCTGTATACGCAAAAAGAATAGGAGGACTTGTGGCACCTTAGAGACTAACAAATGTATTTGAGCATAAGCTTTCGTGAGCTACATCGGATGCATTCCTTGAAGTGAGCTGTAGCTCACGAAAGCTGATGCTCAAATAAATTTGTTAGTCTCTAAGGTGCCACAAGTCCTCCTGTTCTTCTTGGGTTTTTAAACATTCAAAAAATGGAAGCACATTTTGATATTGTTAAAAGAAAATATTTCATTCCAGCCAAATATGACTCTCCCCCCCGCAAACTTTTCAACTGGCCAAAATATTTTTTTTAAAAATCACATTTGGTCCGACCTGAAATGATTTTTTGCTTTGACTTTTCAAAATTGCCAATGAACAGAAAACTCCGTTACCCACTGGGCTCTCCCAATGATCTAGTAAAAGACAACATAACCCTTTGCCAAAACCTGAGCTATCCGCCACCTCTTTTTATGAGGAATGAAAGAGCTGTGCTTTGTCTGATTGTCAGTTTGGAATAAAATATTTCAAGAGCCCTCAAAGACTAAGAACTTAAATCAGTCTGGGGATAATTCATCTGTCGACATAGGCTGGGTTTCTCTGTCTTCTCTTTGATGGGATAAAGTCCAGGTTCCAAGTTCGCTAGGAAGGAACCTGGTTTAGTCCATTTAATTGGAATTGATGTTGCATTCCCATCTTCTTCATAATCTCATTACAAAGCCCTTTCAGCTAGCAGCTGGCGTGTTTTAATATTTTAAAGATCAAACTGCAGAGGGATCCAGCCTTTGAAATCTCTCATTTAGCTACAGCATCTCATTTTTCCTTGCGTATGTTTCTCTGCCAACTGGCTTAACGTTTCCTTTCTCAACCACTCACAGCATCTGATACCATTTATGGAGGGTAGCACGCCATCCCTTTAAGCGGGAGACTTGTATCCGATTCATCCATGTCCTTGTGCAGGCATTTGCACCAAGACAACATGGGTGCAAAATGGAATAACTGTTCCTACGTAGTGTTTTAGCCCTACCTCAGACCAGTATAAATAGGACCCTATGAAATTCACAACCATGAAAAACACATCACAAACCATGGAATCTGGTCTCCCCACCCCCGTAAAATCTGGTCTTTGTGTACTTTTATCCTATAGCAGCATTTCTCAAACTGGGGGTCCTGACCCAAAAGGGGGTCACAATATTGCCACCCTTACTTCTTCACTGCCTTCAGAGCTGGGCAACCAGAGAGCAGTGGCTGCTGGCTGAGCACCCAGCTCTGAAGGCAGTGCTGCCACTAGCAGCAGGGCAGAAGTGAGGGGGCACGATATTGGGGAGGTTGTCACTTTTGGGGAAGGGTCATCATGGGCTTTACATGTTTATATTTTGCCATTTTTAAATCCATATTCATGCTTTGTTACAACACCGTGAAATTTAAGATTTAAATATCGGAAACCGTGAAATTCAACATTTTTAAAATGCTATGACCATGAAATTTATGAAAATGGGCCATGAATTTGGTAGGGCCGTGGGTATAAATGATGGCACAAGGTGCAGGGCAATGCTGAAACTACTACAACTGTGATCAGAGCCAGTTACCCTGTGCTACCCCCAGCAGAGGGTCAGGAGCTATGTCCAAAGATCCCCAATATGGTGCTGCCCGGGGGTGCCTTTGCCAGCCAGCGCCCTCTCATGGCTGTGTGTGCTGTTGTGGGAACTCTGTCCTTTCCTGAACCCCTCCAAGAGTCATTTGGCCCTGTGCTGGCTGGCATCCTCTTATGACTCCAGCTCTCTGCCCAAACTGTTCATAATCTTTCCTCTTCTGGGGCAATACAGTCTGATAGACCTGCAGTCTAATTGACCCTAGCGAAAGGTCAGTAACCCCAGGCCCCATAGAGTCCTGACTCCTTTGCTCCAATGGGTGTACTATTCTTTGCTGGGAATATTAGGAGAACCCACCCACTCTGCCTTCCAGTCCCTCAGTCTCTCTGGCAGCAGCTTTTCTCCTCTGATCTGCAGCCCTCTTATCCCCAGATGTTGCTGTCCCCGGGATTAGCCGCAGATGAGGAACCAGCTAGCCTCCTGTTAATACCTTAATAGCCTACCTGTTAACCCCTTAGGGTATGTCTATACTACGGCTAGGAGCATGCCTCCCAGCCCAGGAAGACAGACACATGCTAACTCCACTTGAGCTAGCATGCTGAAAATAGCAGTGTGGGTGTTGCAGCATGGGCAGCTCAGGCTAGCCACACAAGCTTGGACCCAGGGATCAGGGAAGCTTGATCTCAGATCGCTAGCCAGCACCCCTGCCCATGCTACAATGTTCACACCAATATTTTTAGCTTGTTAGCTTAAGCCATGCCAGCGCGTCTCTGTCTACCTGTGCTGGGAGGCTTGCTCCCAGCTGCTGTGTAGACGTACCCTTAGTGGCCATGGTAGGATGGGGTGGAGATCCCATCACAGGTGCATTTAACATCCCCTGTCTTTTATTTCTCTCATTTGAAGCCAAACATTTGTACGTGACAGTGTACAACCAAAATATTTTTTGGCAAAAAAGGCAGATTCTACGACACCGAAACGTTTCACAAATTCGTGTCTATTTCACCAAATAGTTTCAGTTGGGAAAAAAAAATTAAGAAAAATTCTGTACAATTGAAATGTTTTGTTTTCACATTTCAAAAACAAAATGGTTCCATTGTCAATTCTAAATAACTTTTCATTTTGAAATTTTCTTTAATTTTATTTTTTTAATGTAAAACATCAACAAAGCTCAAAGTCAAAATAAAGTGCCTTGTTTTAGGTCAAATAACATTTAATTTGACCTGAAATTATTTTTGTACTTGGCAATCAGCTGTAAATTACAAATAAATTCATTTTTGGTTTGGCTCAAAACATTTTATTTTGTTTTACGGAATTGCAAGTAAACTGTAAAAAGGTACTCGCACAGCTCTATCGGTATGTCACTGAGTACTCTTGTCTTTTCAAATTTACTTTGTGAGAGGATTTAAAAAGCTATATCCTTCAATCTTCACTATGAATTAAATGCCACACACAGAGGAGCACACTTGGCATTTTCTTATAGTTCATTTAATATTCATTCATTCATTTAACCTAGAGGTTTGTCCATCCCTTTTTCATACCCATTTGTTTTGAGTTGACAGTGGCATGCACTGTCTCTAGATCTCTTCTCAGCTTCGAAAGAAAAAGAAAAGAAAGAAAGAAAGAAAGAAAGAAAGAAAGAAGAAAGAAAAAGAAAGAAAGAAAGAAAAGAAGAAAAGAAAAAAGAAAAGAAGAAGAAGAAAGAAAAAAGAAAGAAGAGAAGAAAGAAAGAAAAAGCAATGGGCAGGGCTGGTTGAAATGGTACATACTCCCTGCCTCCTCTGGCACAGAATTCCTGTTCTTGCACATCACACAGATAAATGCAGCTGACTTAGCAATTGGGGAGTTCTAGGAATTAATACAAGCAAAACACACACAACAAGGGAGGGTGGGGGTGGGACTGCTTAGGGAGATCCAGAGAGTGATGGGGTAACATTAATCAAGGAAAACTGTAAGAGGATCTCAGGGCAACTATTCTAGCAGGCAGGCTGTGGAATATTCTCCCAAGGGAAGGATGTATCCTGTCACTTTAAGAGCCTGATCAAAAGCCCACAGGAGTCAGTGTAAAGACTCCCATTGAGTTCAACGGGCTTCGGGTCAGGCCGGAAGTCATGTACAGCTGAATCTGGGGAAAGCTGTAGAGATTGTAGCGTGGGGTAGCCCGCCCTGCCAAGAAGGGTGGACAAGATGGGCTCTAACAGGTCTTGCTGCCTCTCTAATTTGCATGTTCCCTGTTGCCCGAGCACGGCTGAAATCAGCGCCAAGTTCTCCGGCTTGTTCTCTGCCTCAAACCGAGCTGCCAGGGAATGTAGTGCTCGTGGACGTGTGAGATTAATAACGCAGGTATGAGCCAGGCACAGCGTGGGTGGCCTCTCCCCCACACAGCTCTTGTCAGAGCACTTCAGTCTTCAGCGGCAAGGCTGCCCTGGTTTTCCACGGCCAAGCTCCCCTGCGGCTGTGCCCATGCTCTCCAGCCCTGGCTGGGCACTCACTGCTGTTCTGCTCCTGGGGCCCCACACAGTTCTGCCAGCCCACCTCCGTCCTGGCCTGCAGCCCCCCTGCTATCCCAGCCTCCCCACCATCCCCAGCCCTCAGCTCTGCCAATGCGTCTCAGTCCTGACCTGCATCCCTGGTCTCCCCGCCCCCAACTATTCCAGCCCTGGGCTTCCCTTCCTCCAGCTCCGCCAATCCCCCTCAGTCCTGAGGAAACCTCTCTGCTACTTCAGCCCAGGCGTCCCCCCACAGTTCTGCCAATCCCCCTCAATCCTGATCTACAGCCCCCCTGCTATCCCATCCCTGGCGTCCCCCAGATCTGATGTTCCCCTTCAATCCTGATCTACAGCCCCCCTGCTATCCCATCCCCAGTGTCTCCCAGATCTGATGTTCCCCTTCAATCCTGACCTGCAGCCCCCCTGCTATTCCACCAGGCTTTGAGGTCTACTGATGGAAAGGGCTTTATAAGAGCTAGATATTTGATAACAAAAGACAGTTCTCCCCCCCACACACACACCCCTCTGCTCTTCTCTGAATCCTTTCCAATTTATCAACATCCTTCCTGAATTGTGGGCACCAGAACTGGACAGAGGATTCCAGCAGCGCTTGCGCCAGCACCAAATACAGAAGTAAAATAACTTCTCTGCTGCTACTGGAGATTTCCCTATTTATGCATCCCATGATCACATTAGCACACACTGGGAGCTCCTGTTCAGCTGATTATCCATCACAACCCCCAAATCTTTTTCAGAGTCACTGCTTCCCATGGCAGAATCCCCTCTCCTGTACGCACAGCCGACATTCTTTTGTCCCCAGATGTATTTTACGTTTAGCTGTATTAAAACCCATATTGCTTGCTTGCACCCATTGTACCAAGTGATCCAGATTGCTCTGAATCACAGATTTCAAGGCCAGAAAGGCCTAGCATGATCATCTAGTCTGACTCCTGTGTGACACATGCCATAACACCTCGCCCACCCACTCCTGCAACAGGCTCTTAACGTCTGACTGAGTTACTGGCAGCTCTGGGGCCTCTGGCTGCTACTGGAATAATAATAATTAACAACAATTAGCCTCATTCATTACCAATGGAGTTTAAGCTATATAAATAGGCAAACTATATTTAGAAATGCACTGGGCACTTGTATTGCTAATGAGGTTTGGTGCCTTTCATCTAGACCGCAAGGGTAAATTCAGCCCAGGACAATAGTTGCTGACCACGGTCTCTCTATTACAACTGTCATAAATATAAAGGGAAGGGTAACAACCTTCCTGTATACAGTACTATAAAATCCCTCCTGGCCAGAGGCACAAAATCCTTTTACCTGTAAAGGGTTAAGAAGCTCAGGTAACTTGGCTAGCACCTGACCAAAAGGACCAATAAGGGGACAAGATACTTTCAAATCTTGGGCTGGGGGGAAGGTTTTGGTCTGTCTGTTCTGTGTGCTTGCGGGACACAGATCAAGGAAGCAAGCAATCCAACTCCATGAGAATTAGTAAGTACTAGCAAGGGAATGCATTAGCTTATTTTTGTTTTGGCTTGTGATTTTCTCTGTGCTGAAACCAAAATGTATTCCTGGTTCTCTTTTTGTAACTTTAACGTTTGGCCCAGAGGGAAATCCTCTGTATTTTTTCATCTGATTGCCCTGTAAGATTACCTTCCATTCTAATGTTACAGAGGTGCTTCTTTTACCTTTTTTCTTTCTAATAAAGTTCTGTTTCTTTTAGAATCTGATTGGGGGTTTTTTTGTGCGTGTCCTAAAAAAAACAAGGTTGGTCTGTGCTCATCTGGTTCATCTTAAGCCACCCCAGGAAAGGGAATGTGGGAGCTCGGGGGGATATTAGGGGGAAGTAGGAACTCCAAGTGGTCCTTTCCCTGAGTTTGTCTAAATCACTTGGTGTTGGCAGAGTTACCTAATCCAAGGTACAAGGGAGAATTTGTGCCTTGGGGAGTTTTTAACCAAAGCTGGTAGAAATAAGCTTAGGGGGTCTTTCATGCAGGTCCCCACGTCTGTACCCTAGAGTTCAGAGTGGGGCGGGAACCCTGACAACAGCTGTGCAAATATCTGATTTTTTGATTCAGTGACTGACCCGAAAAAGTTTTAAAAAAATCATTGGGGGTGGGGGGGAATGAAACATTTCTTCAGTTGTTTTACCTTTTTAAAAAATAAAATGGAATGAAAATTTAAAATGAAAAGTCATTTGGAATAAAACAATGTAGACATTTCCCTTTTCCCGGAATTTATTTTGTTTGCTTATTTTCCACTGAAATAATTTGGCGATTTTGACACAAATTTGCAAAGTGTTTCAGTCACAGGAGGCCGGCCCCCCCAAATTCATGAGACTGACTGAAAAATGATGAGATTTTAAAATGATAAATATAGGGCTCTTTTTATTTGCTTTTGGTTTCTGAATGTTTGGGTTGCATTCAGATCCCATTTTCAAGCTTTCCTCTGCACATACAAGGGTAAGAAACGTACACTCTTTCTCACACACACACCCATGAAAGATGAGATTCATGTGAAATCTCTCGATTCCAGCAGCTGGGACTTCAAGGGAAACACCAGCTATTGTGAGAGCCCCAGTAAAATCTTAAGGGATGCAATGGAGGGCCGGGGGGGGGGGGGGGATTTTAAAAAACCATCAGGCAGATATGAATGGAATAAATTGTCCACAATTAATATTTTGACCAGCTCGGCTCATTAGTAAATGACAGCCAGGCTGTATGTAATTTTGGAGTTCCAGAGAACTTTCCAATGGCCCCAAAAAATCACGGGACAGGTTTAAAAATGATCAGATTTCTAAAAGATAGTCATTGTGGGGCTCTTTTCATTTCACCCTGACACAGGGAACTCCTTGAGTCATTTTTATTCAGTGCGTCTGCCTCCGATATTTTCACACCAGCCTTCTTATGTGGGTGATTCTCTGCTCTAGTTTCCAAGCCGAAGAAGTTCATACAAATTGGCGGAGGAGGGCTTGGCATATCAGCAGGAGGAGAGAGAGAGAAAAATGAGGAGGAGGAGGAGGCATGGAAAGGGCTTTTGAAAGTTATAAAATTAGCATCGAAAACGGCAGCAGCTTTTCTTAACTCGCAGCGAGCGAAAGACACCGCCGTTGCCTGGAGATTCGGGAGCTTCCCCATTAGTGATCTTTATGGGTGGCCAGAGACGTATTCGATTCTCTCCAGCATGAGGCTGGGTGGCTTGGAAGTTAAGGCAGAAGATGCGGGGGGGTCAGAGAGAGAAGGGCTCAATTTACAGCTATGCTAGTGTTAACTTATGTGACCTTGGCCATGTCACTTAAGCCCAGGTTTTTAAAGGTATTAAGGCGTTGCTGAGCTCAGCGTTGTGGTGTCGAAATACCTTTAAAAATCTGCGTCTTCATGCCTGATCTCAAGTCAGGTAGAGTCTAGCCATTAACTTCCAGGGTGCCTCATGGTGGTAATGTCTCTGGGCTTCAGTGCCCTCTCTGCAAAATGGTGGTGACAAAAATACTTCCTTCCACCCAGACTCGCTCCATCTAACTACGACCCTTGTGCAGTGGGGTCCTGATCCTGACAGCCAGGGAGCAACGTAATACAAATGCTAATATTAAAATCAATACTGTAGGATGGGTCACCCACCTCGCATGGCTCCATGCAGGGGGAACTCTACCGGCTGCATTAACTCCACAGGGATTTTCAATGGAGCATTTCAGATCTCTCACCCCACGTCAGCACTGCCTGGAGCAATCGGCAGGCTGCGCCTTTGGGAGGAGGCCCTGCTGAGGATCTAATATTCGGTCTCGGTCCTCACCCTCAAATAGCCTGGCTGAGAATGAGTGAATCGGACCCCATTTGTTCGATGTGTGGCAGCTTCTTCCCCCCACTCCCTGGGGCCTTTGGAGATGTGGCTGGCTGAGGAATGAAATCCAGGAAAGATTTCCCAGAGTCTTGCCTAGGTGTGTAACAGAGGGAGACAGAGACACACACGGAGCAGGAGGCCTGGGGGAGCTCAGAGGGGACCTCCCAATGGGTTGGCTTACAGGGGGACAGGATCTGAAACTCTATGAGGCTGATTCACCAATCTGCGTCCTTCAGGGATATCGAACCGGAGTGACCTAGCGGGGAATCCGGCTGGAGGAATCCCTGGCTTGCCATGCAGGCTGTGAGCCGGCAAGTTGCCGAGATCTCTCAGCTCTAGTTGATTTCAGAGGGAGCTGAGGGTGGTCGGCACCTGGCGGGAGCCACGCAGCTGCTGGCAGGATTGGGGCTGCAGTGAGGCAGGTGAGGAGCTGCCTTCCCCATCCTGCTCTTCTTGACACACATAGTTCCTCACGGGAGGTGGAGGGGGGCAGGGAGCAGTGGGGGGCTCAGGAGGGGGGAGAGAGGCTGGTGGAGGTCTTGGCCTCCAGTCAAGACGCAGGTTGAGGAGGCTGGGTCACAAGACAGTCATCCTGCCACATAAACCTCCCAATGCCCCAGTTCTTCCATTCCTGGCTGAGAACTACAGCAAATAGCAGAGCAGCGCCGAGGGGCATCAGCAAAGCTTGGGGGTCTGACAGCGGCAGGTGCTGCTCGTGTTAACCCACACACCTCCTGGGTGTGGTGCTCTGTCCACTTAGAGAGGGAGAGGTTAATGAGTCTGCTCTACAGCCTTAGCTAAGGGCCATGTGGCTTTTAGCTCCTGCAGTAGAGGCTCATGCACTAAGCTCTAGAGGTCCCAGGTTCGATCCCGCCCGCCAACGATGGGGTTTGTCGGTGTTACACTTGTACATATAGTAAATGAATCTCTGCCCTGAGACGCTTACAGGCAAGACAGACAAAGGACAAGTTATCACCTGCACTTAACGGGCAGGGAAGAGGGAGAACATGACTGACCCAGGGTCACACAAGAGGTTGGTACCAGACCTGGGTATTGAACCCAGCTCGCCTGTAATCTAGTGCCTTGTAAGATATGTCTGCAGCCTCTGTGCACCTCACAGCATGTCCCCATGCCACCCTGTGATGCAGGGTGCTCACCTCCATTGCACACAGGAACTGAGGCACAAAGAGGATAAGTGATTTGCCCAAGACTTGAAAGGGCACCTGTGGCAGAGCAGGGAATTGAACCCAGCATTCCTAAGTCCTAGGCTCAGGTTCTAACCACTAGACCATTCTCCCAGAAAACTGGTGCCTCTCTGCCTTGGAGGTGCTTTAACCCAGATGCAGGCTGACTCCAGAAACTCCCTCAGGCCCTGCACGCTCGCAGGGTCCCCCGCCTCCACTCGCCTTCCCTGGCTCTCTCAGGCTGGCTCCTCCTGGCAGGTCGGTGTTGTCAGGCTGGTGCTGGCGGGCAAGCCAAGGCGAGTGGGCGGGCGGCACAGAGAGCTCAGGAAATGTGTTACTAGTTATTTCAGTTCCCTGCCAGGGGGAGGAGGGGGATTGCACGGTTCCCGGGGAGAACACGACTCACCAGCCGTGTCCACCCACTGCCAGCAGCCACCTTCGCCCAGGATGGGCAGAGAGGGGCACTTTAAGGTAAAACTATGAGAGGTCACAGACTCAGCTCGCTGCTCCTATGCATCTATCACTCCCGGTAACTCCTATCGGCAGCCCTTTGCTCGCCGAGCCGAGCCAGACCCCCAGGAGTCACTCCCATCCTCCCCAGTTGTGCTCCTGCCTCACGGGCCCTAGCAGGAAAGGACCTGAGGGAGGCAAAAGGCAAACTGACTCCTATGCCCTCCCCGTCCCACGGGCACGTGGGAACCGGTTCCCACCCCCTTGCAGTACAGGGGTGATTCTCACTGATTTCAAGAGGAGGCGTCCCTGGTGTCTTGCAGGGGGTGACGCAGGCTCTATCTAATGAGCCATCTGACTGGTTGGGATCCAGGACCTTGGCCCACTCCGCACCCTGCTGCCAGTGGCCGTGTGGAAGGGCCAAACATAGTGGCCTCCAGTTCCCTTGGACGGGTGAGATCTTTGAAAGAATAGGGCCACGGCCTTGCACACCCTCCCACCCCCAGCGTCCCTTCCCAATGGGCCTGTCCTTGCACATGGTCTGTTAAAGAGGGCAGAGTTATGCAAATTGCCTCTTACCCAGCAGCTGAGCTTCTGGCTCCACCCCTCCCCAAGTCTGGATGGCCACATCTCCTTGGCCACATGCTGCCCCCCCCCCTCAGAGGAGGTGACGCAGCGAGGGGATGCTGCCACACCACTGACTTTCCCCTCGACACGTCTCATTCCCTGCCCCTTGAAACACTATGGCTTCTCTTGAATTTTGCTCATCTCTGAATCAATCTAAGTGGTTAAGAAAAACACTTCTTCACATGATATTTAATTAACTTGTGGATCTCACCGCTTCAGGGTTTCATAAAAGAAAATAATAGGCAGGACTACACTTAAAACACTGCATTGGCAGAGCTGCACGGATGCAGCTGCACCTCTGTAGCACTTTAATGAAACCACTCTACACTGATGGACAAGAGCTTTCCCATCTGTGTAGTTAATCCACCATTGTGACAGGCAGCAGCTATGTTGATGGGAGAAGATTTCCCGCCAACATAGCACTGTCTACTCTGGTGTTTAGGTCAGTATAACTATGCTGCTCAGGGGTGTGGATTTTGCACACCTCTGAGTGATGTAATTATACCAGAGTAATTCTGTAGTGTTGACATGCCCTAATATAGTCCGGTCCAAGGAAAGGATTGGACTGCAACAGGAATTAATGAAGAAAAAGGAGCAGTAATTGTTTAAAAGGGAGATGGCATACACAAGGCCAGCTTAACAGATGTTGCAGGTCATATGACACATGGATCCTGCCAAATCTCACTGTCCATTCCAAAAAAGTTAGTTTTTAGTCCTCATGATTGCATAGAAATTGTGAACTGAGTCTAACCAATGCACTGATGTCTGCCTGAGTCTGCAGAAATCCTGAAACAATGGCTCTGGGAAGTGTGAACTTTCCTAACACCCATTAATGTCATGGCTGTTGTTCACTCTCAAGCCTAATGGTGACACTTTAAATATCAATTATCAGTATTGTGATGGGGTGGGAATCAAGTGAAGTCCATGGGCGTGGGAGAAGGAAGCATAGAAGGGGAAAAGGAGGATGGGGAAAGAACAGGAATAATTGAAAGAGAAGGTTCAAGGTCTCATATTGGAAGAGAAGGTTCAAGGTCTGGAGAAACAAGTATCGACCCTGCGTTGCATAAGAGAAACTGAAGATTTCCTGGACAGACGTCAGGATATGCTTCTATGGGCACAATGTTCTGAAGATTCAGAGCAGGCTGTGCAGCAGGGACAGGAGGACGGTGAAGAAATTTGGCAGCATGTGACCTCCAGAAGAAGAAAGGGGAGTGTCCTTGTACCAGCAGCACAGATACAGGTAAGCAACCGTTTTCATGTTCTCTCTACAGGTACTAATGCGGAGAGTGGACTAGATGATACATCTGAGGGAAGGGAACAGAAGGAGACTCCGCCGATTGGAAGGCATGAGATGCACTGTCCTAGGGTTGGGGGTTCCACGACCACCACTCCCCAGACAAGGAGGTGGGTGGTGGTGGTAGGGGACTCTCTCCTCAGGGGGACTGAGTCATCTATCTGCCACCCCAACTGGGAAAACCGAGAAGTCTGCTGCTTGCCAGGAGCTAGGATTCACGATGTGATGGAGAGACTGCCAAGACTCATCAAGCCCTCGGATCACTACCCCTTCCTGCTCCTCCACATGGCCACCAATGATACTGCCAAGAATGACTTTGAGCGGATCACTGCATACTACGTGGCTTTGGGAAGAAGGATAAAGGAGTTTGAGGCGCAAGTGGTGTTCTCGTCCAACCTCCCCATGGAAGGAAAAGGCCTGAGTAGAGACTGTTGAATTGTGGAAGTCAAGGAATGGCTCCACAGGTGGTGTTGAAGAGAAGGCTTTGGATTCTTTGACCATGGGATGGTGTTCCAAGAAGGAGGAGTGCTAGGCAGAGATGGGCTCTACCTAACGAAGAGAGGGAAGAGCATCTTCGCAAGCAGGCTGGCTAACCTAGTGAGGAGGGCTTTAAACTAGGTTCACTGGGGGAAGAAGAACAAAGCCCTGAGGAAAGTGTGGAAATGGAATACCGGGAGGAAGCAAGAACAGGAGAGTGCAAGAGGGGAGGGCTCCTGCCTCATACTAAGAAAGCAGGACAAACAGCAAGTTATCTCAAGTGCCTACACACAAAGGCAAGAAGCCTGGGAAACAAGCAGGGAGAACTGGAAGTCCTGGCACAGTCAAGGAATTATGATGTGATTGGAATAACAGAGACTTGGTGGGATAACTCCCATGACTGGAGCACTGTCCGATGGATATAAACTGGATGGATATAAACTGTTCAGAAAGGACAGGCAAGGCAGAAAAGGTGGGGGAGTTGCATTGTATGGCTGCTCAGAGCTCCGGTATGAAACTGCAGAAAAACCTGAGAGTCTCTGGATTAAGTTTAGAAGTGTGAGCAACAAGGGTGATGTCGTGGTGGGAGTCTGCTATAGACCACCAGATCAGGGGGATGAGGTTAACGAGGCTTTCTTCCAGTAACTCATGGAAGTTACTAGATCGCAGGTCCTGGTTCTCATGGGAGACTTCAATCACCCTGATATCTGCTGGGAGAGCGATACAGTGGTACACAGACAATCCGGGAAGTTTTTGGAAAGTGTAGGGGACAATCTCCTAGGGCAAGTGCTGGAGGAACCAATGAGGGGCAGAGCTCTTCTTGACCTGCTGCTCACACACCGGGAAGAATTAGTAGGGGAAGCAAAAGTGGAAGGGAACCGGGGAGGCAGTGACCATGAGATGGTAGAGTTCAAGATCCTGACACAGGGAAGAAAGGAGAGCAGCAGAATACAGACCCTGGACTTCAGAAAAGCAGACTTTGACTCCCTCAGGGAACTGATGGGCAGGATCCCCTGGGAGAATAACATGAGGGGGAAAGGAGTCCAGGAGAGCTGGCTGTATTTTAAAGAATCCTTATTGAGGTTACAGGAACAAACTATCTCGATGTGTAGAAAGAATAGTAAATATGGCAGGCGACCAACTTGACTTAACTGTGAAATCCTTGCTGATCTTAAACACAAAAAAGAAGCTTACAAGAAGTGGAATATTGGACAAATGACCAGGGAAGAGTATAAAAATATTGCTCGAGCATGCAGAAGTGAAATCAGGAAAGCCAAATCACACTTGGAGTTGCAACTAGCAAAAAAGAGATGTTAAGAATAACAAGAAGGGTTTCTTCAGGTATGTTAACAACAAGAAGAAAGTCAAGGAAGGTGTGGGCCCCTTACTGAATGAGGGAGGCAACCTAGTGACAGAGGATGTGAAAAAAGCTAATGTACTCAATGCTTTTTTTGCCTCTGTCTTCATGAACTAAGTCAGCTCCCAGACAACTGCACTGGGCAGCACAGCATGGGAAGGAGGTGACCAGTCCTCTGTGGAGAAAGAAATGATTTGGGACTATTTAGAAAAGCTGGACGAGCACAAGTCCATTGGGCTGGTGTGCTGCATCCGAGAGTGCTGAAGGAATTGGCAGATGTAATTGTAGAGCCAGTGGCCATTATCTTTGAAAACTCATGGCGATCAGGGGAGGTCCCGGATGACTGGAAAAAGGCTACTGTAGTGCCCATTTTTAAAAAAGGGAAGAAGGAAGATCCGGGGAACTACAGGCCAGTCAGCCTCACCTCAGTCCCTGGAAAAATCATGGAGCAGGTCCTCAAGGAATCAATTCTGAAGCACTTAGAGGAGAGGAAAGTGATCAGAAACAGTCAGCATGGATTCCCCAAGGGCAAGTCATGCCTGACTAATCTAATTGCCTTCTATGACGAGATAACTGGCTCTGTGGATGAGGGGAAAGCAGTGGACGTGTTGTTCCTTGACTTTAGCAAAGCTTTTGACACAGTGTCCCACAGTATTCTTGCCAGCAAGTTAATGAAATATGGGCTGGATGAATGGACTATAAGGGGGGTGGAAAGCTGTTAGATTGTCGGGCTCAACGGGTAGTGATCAATGGCTCCATGTCTAGTTGGCAGCTGATATCAAGTGGAGTGCCCCAAGGGTCGGTCCTGGGGCTGGTTTTGTTCAATATGCATTAATGATCTGGAGGATGGTGGGATTGCACCCTCAGCAAGTTTGCAGATGACACTAAACTGGGAGGAGAGGTAGATATGCTGGAGGGTAGGGATAGGATACAGAGGGCCCTAGACAAATTAGAGGATTGGGCCAAAAGAAATCTGATGAGGTTCAACAAAGACAAGTGCAGAGTCCTGCACTTAGGATGGAAGAATCCCATGCACCGCTACAGACTAGGGACCGAATGGCTAGGCAGCAGTTCTGCCGAAAAGGACCTAAAGGTTACAGTGGATGAGAATCTGGATATGAGTCAACAGTGTGCCGTTGTTGCCAAGAAGGCTAATGGCATTTTGGGCCCTATGAGTAGAGCCATTGCTAGCAGATTGAGGGATGTGATTGTTCCCCTCTATTCGACATTGGTGAGGCCTCATCTGGAGTACTGTGTCAAGTTTTGGGCCCCACACTACAGGAAGGATGTGGAAAAACTGGAAAGCGTCCAGTGGAGGGCAACAAAAATTATTAGGGGACTGGAACACATGACTTATAAGGAGAAACTGAGGGAACTTGGATTGTTTAGTCTGCAGAAGAAAAGAATGAGGTGGGATTTGATTTGCTTTCAACTACCTGAAAGGGGGTTCCAAAGAGGATGGATCTAGACTGTTCTCAGTGGTGGCAGATGACAGAACAAGGAGCAATAGTCTCAAGTTGGAGCAGGGGAGGTTTAGGTTGGATAGTAGGAAAAACGTTTTCACTAGGAGGGTGGTGAAGCACTGGAATGCGTTACTTAGGGAGGGGGTGGAATCTCCTTCCTTAGAGGTTTTTAAGGTCAGGCTTGACAAAGCCCTGGTTGGGATGATTTAATTGGGGATTGGTCCTGCTTTGAGCAGGGGGTTGGACTAGATGACCTCCTGAGGTCCCTTCCAACCCTGATATTCTATGATTCTTTGATTCGAGGGCAGCATATTTTCACACTGACTCTGACAATAAGGGCCTGGACAAATAGTGATAACTAAAATCTTCTGGGATAGATCCATCAAAGAACTTAGGTTCCTAAGTGCCACTTTAGGCAGCTAAGTCCGACATTTAGGCATCACTGACATCCTCAAAACCCAGCCACTGGCTAGCTCTGGAGGCATCTGAAATCCCTCGGTGACTAAGTTTCCACTGTTACAGTCCCTACGGCACCTACATTTCTGCCGGTGAGCATACCTGCCCCCATCTATCTCACTTGATCCAGTAGCCATTCTTAGAGCACACACAAAAGGGCTAGCACCCTCCCCGATAGTCTGTAGCCCCGTGGCTAGCACACTCCCCTGGGATGTAGGAGATCCAGATTCAAGTACCCTCTGCCTTATGGGGGGGGATTTGAACCTGGATTCCCCACCTCTCAGGTGAGTGCTGGAATCACTGCACCATTCAGCCTGTCTCGCTCATGCTCTGGCCCAGTGCATATTTAATTAGTTATACCCAGTGGAACAGCTTCACCAGGAGAGACTGAGCAAGAGCCATGCCAGACTAGCCCAGTGGTTAGGGCACTCACCTAAGAGACTGGAATCCAAAGTCCAAGGTGCCGAAAAGTCCCTTTGTGGATCTAGCCCTTTGTTACTCCATAAAATCTGTAACACCCTCTCCGACCTTTGTGCAAATCTTCCATTGTGATGGGACAGGAAGGATGGCTTGGTGGCCAGGATGCTGGTTTGGGAACCAAGAAACCTAGTTCCAATTTCCACCTCACTCAGGCTTTCCTCTGTGACCTTGGGCAAGTGACTTAGCAAAGCTGCTATTTCAGGTCCCAGTCTGCAGAAAGGGGAGGTTGCTTCCTTACAGTGCAGAGGTGTTATGATGATAAAATCCATGAATGATTGCAAGGTGCTATGGTAAAGAGGCGGCCAGGTGAATACATCGTCCTAAATGTTTCCCCTAGCCCACAATGAAACATGAAATTTGACCCTCTCCACGGGATAGGTTTGGCAGCCTTCTTAAAATGATGCTTGTTGCTGCTAAAATTGCACAGAATCATAGAAATGTCAGGCTGGAAGGGACCTTGGGAGGCCATCAAGTCCAGTCCCCTGCACTGAGGCAGGACCAAGGAAACCTACATAAGCCCCAACAGGTGTTGTCCAACCTGTCCTAAAAAAAACCCCAATGATGGGGATTCCACAACCTCCCTTGGAAGGCTGTTCCAGAGCTTGACTACCCTGAGAGTTAGAAAGGTTTTCCTAATATCTAACCCCAATCTCCCTTGCTGCAGATTAAGCTCATCACTTCTTGTCCTACCTTCAGTGGCCATGGAGCACAATTGATCAGCGTCCTCTTTATAACAGCCCTTAACATATTTGAAGATTGTTATTGGGTTCCCCCCAAGGCTTCTTTTCTCAAGACTAAACATGCCCAGTTTGTGTAAATGTTCCTCACAGGTCAGGTTTCTAAACCCTTGATCATTTTTTGTTGCTCTCCCCTGGACTCTCTCCAAGTTGTTCACATCTTTCATAAAGTGTGGAGACCAAAACCGTGCTCCATCTGAGGCCTCACCAGTGCCAAATGGAGTGGGACACTGACATCTTACATACAACACTCTGGTTAATACACCTCAGTATATTAGCCTTTTTCGCAACTGCACCACACCGTTGATTCATATTTAATTTGGGATCCACTATAACCCCCGGCTCCTTTTCAGCAGTACTCTTACATAGTCCATCATTCCCTATTTTGTAGTTGTGCGTTTGATTTTTCCTTCCTAAGTGAAGTACTTTGCACTTGTCTCCATTGAATTCCATCCTGTTGACTTCATATCGAGATGTATGTTGTGATGTTGGTAGACTGGAGGTCCTTCCAGGAATAGACATACAGTGTGTTCAAATTTGAAGTGGTTCCCAGCTCTAGAGTCATTGAATCCAGCTAGGGTTTGACTCATGTACACGTTAGTCTTTGATGCACAGATGCGGGATAGAGAGATTGTAATTGTGCCTGCTGGCAGCATTCAACAGGTATCCTGGGGACTTAAGGAGAAAAGAATTTATTTGCATAATTTCCTCCAGCTATTTTCTTCAGATGCTGTCCCCCTTAAATGACCACCCATGGGACTAGCAAAAATCAGTCGCCTACGACAGCAAAGAATGTTCTTTAAGCAAAGGTTAGACAAGATTCATCCAGCAGTTCCTTGGGGACGCTAGGCAGTGTGGCATGAGATGAGGGATTGCCTGGAGAATGTGGCCTTCTGTGCATGATTCACAGCTAGGCTGGTGCCAGCCTTGTGCTTCTGTGTTTTCATGGGCAACGCAGCTGTTCCCCATGGTTGCAGAAGTTTTAGAAAAACAAATAAAAAGGGACTTGAGAGGTACATGAGTAATAGGAACGGCATCTGCCGAGACATGTGCCAGGAGAACACAAACAACCAGCCTGAGCACTCATAACATGCTTTTCATCTCCCCAGGTAACACTCACAATGACCCACGAGGCAGATAATCTCAGCCTTGCTGTTACAGATGGGGAAACTGAGGCACAGACCCTTGCCCAAGATCACACAGTTGGCCTAATGCACAGGAGACTCTAAAATGATGTATTACTTTCTTCCGGCTGCTAGATGTGTGAGTTACACCAGCTGAGACTCTCTTACACTCAGAGGGCCAAATTCAGAGCTGATTCTAAGGGAGTCTCCATGTATGTAATTTACATGCTGATGGGGCTGGGAGAATTCTACCATTTGAGGCTCCCTAATTAATTTAACCTAAGTGGCTCAATAGCAAAGCGAGGAAGAGAAGCCGGGTGTTTGTGATTCCCACAGTTCCATGCTTGGTCCACCAGATCCCTACCAGTCTTCAGCCTCTCCTGCTTTAATCAACCCCCAGCCTCCCACTGATACCAGGAAACCAGTAGTGACTGGATAATTAGATGGGGCCTCTCTTTAGCCGCTTTATAACCGGTTTGAAAGTGCTCCTCAGCCCCCTGCTGTGGCTGCCAGGGGGACCACCCACCGCAGGAGTCAAGAGCTACTCAAGCGAAGTCAAGGTGGCCGGAGTACCCGAACATGCTGTTTCCTAGGAAGTGGGGCAGATGAAAGACCCAGTTGCACAGAGCTGACTTTGGGCTCCATCCACCAGCTTCCTCCACCTCCAAGGAAAGCTGCACATCCTCCAGAAAGGGACAAACACACCACAGAAGGGCAGCAATCTGTGCCAAGCACCGCAGAGCAGGGACTCACAGATGGTGTCCACGGCAGCAGCGGAAGATTATCCGGGGCTTGGCGCATAACGTATTCTTGCAGATCAAGTGACAGATGACAAGTGCTGAGGCCTTGGAGCTGGCAGCAAAATGATGGTGAGCCGGCCTCCCTTGACACCGATAACTATTAGCTTGTCAGAAACGCCCTGACCACTCCGAAGGTCCAGGCCTCCAAGAGCAGGGCCGTTTCCTTGGGCACATCGTTGGTGTGTGAGTGTGACCTGCGATGCATGGAGGAACGACTCCTGACAACAGCTGAATGGCAAGGAAGTTTGGACTACAAATTGCTGTTCCCGAGGGCTGGAGGAAGGAGACAAGCAATTACAATCTATTGGAGAGTGTTTCGGTGGCAAAACCTTGCAGCAACACACAAAGAACATATGACAACTCCAAGGTGATAGATAGCGTGGGGTGGATTTTCTGCAGCTGTGAGGTTCCTTGGCGGGTCTTACATTTCCCTGCTACATACAGGATTTCCCTGCTACATACCAGATCCCAGTTACCCTAGTGTAAAACAGGAGTATCTCCATTCACTTCAGTATAGTTACTCCAGACTTACCAGCCCTGCTGTGATCTCAGATTTTGGTGCTGTTCACCAGGGTGGTAGAGAGCAAGACTGGTTGTCTCTAGGGATCTCCTCCTTGTCAGCCATACAAACACTGCATTGGAAAGTAGCTATCGATCCGTCTGCCTGGGCTATTACATAGTGATCATCACCATGGTATCCTAGCACCTTCTGAAATTATGAATGTAACCAAGACTCCCTCGGTCCTCCTCTAGTGGTGGCTGGTCTTGAGGCAGTGACTGAAAATCAGAGCTGTCTGGCGGCCCCTGTGTGCAATGAGCTGCTGAGGCTCAGACAAGTTCCTGCTCGGCAGATGTCCGTATCACAAAAAAACCAGCCTCACATTTGGCACAAGGCCCAGATACTCAAAGGACTTTAGGTGCCTAACTCTCATTGAAATCAATGGGAGTTAGACACCTAACTAGCTTTGAGGAGCTGGGGTTAATTGACAGCCCTGGTAGGAATCTTATCAGACAGCTTAAGTACTGAATGGGCACATTCTATTCTGGTTCTTATACTGCACCCATCACTGTGGTATTTGGGCTCCCTGGATTCATTTGGACAACCTTTTCACAGCAGTTGGTGCCCCTGCAGGGTAGAGGGGGAGGCACATTCATGGGGCAGTGTGGGAGAGACTTGTGCTCAGGGGTGCTGGAACAATTTGTATAGTGGGAGTGCTGAGAGCCACTGAACCAGACTGTAAACCCCGTATGCGATGGAAACCATTTCAAGCCAGGGGGTGCAGCAGCACCCCTAGTTTCAGCACCTATGCTTGTGCTGCCCATTGACGTATTCTGTGAATAGAGGACTTTAGTTGTCAGGATTGACAAGCTGACATCTTTCACCAGCACTAAATTCACTTACCCCCCCAAAAATATATGTAAATGCACAGTAAATTTTCTTTGTCCTCTAAAAGCTGGTGGTGGAAGATGTAGAAAATACACTTAATCTAGGTCTAGATGTCCAGCCAGACAGAAGCTGATATTACCCAAGAAGATTTATTAAATAACAGTCCCTGATACCCAGGACTTTACAAACTATCTGGCTAGTCCTGTCCTGGGGAACTTTTCAAGGAGTGACTTTCACACTGGGGAAAACTTTCAGTCATTCCAGCTGTAAACTGGGCCAGGTAGATCTTCAGCTGGTGTGAATCAGTGTCATTCCATGGAGCAGCCGTTGTACACCAGTCGAGGGTCTGGCCTGAACCCCTTTGCATCATGCATCTTTAAAAAAAAATTAGCAAGCAAGGTCAGAAACAGAATCAAGGGTCAAAGCTGAAGTCAGGGGTAGCTTTGGGTGAGTACAGATGCCAGGATTTAGGCCCAAATGCACAGCGCCTTTTCTGCTAACATATATGCCTAGATCCCTGCATCATGGATCATTAGTGGAGATTCCATCCAGGACTGTCAGTGCTAAAAACCTGATAAAGTAGCTCCTTAATTGTTGGCTGTAGTAGACTTATCTTATGTGTATCAGCCATTGGATGGGGACAAAGATCCCATGTTCCCAATGTGGATTTTGTAGAAAGGAAGTACTCCATATACTCAGTACCATACAAACGTCATAGATTTTTTCCTATGGAGAGGGTCAGGAAGCCATGCTCTTTGATCCAGTGAGTTATCCCAACAAAGTTGGGTAGATGCCAGGTTCTAATGTAACTGCAGTTCTCCATTTAATGGGTGATCTTAGACAAATGACTTGATCTCCTCTGGAAGGTTGTGCTAGAAAACAGAGACCTCATGCCTGCACCTCATGAGATCTGCATCTGAACTGAGTTTTCTATTAGAAAAAGGGTCCCAGAAAACTGGGGGTGGACCACATCCACCCTGACTGAATTGGCCTTGTCAGCACTGGTTCTCCACTTGTAAAGTAACTCCCTTCTCTTCATGTGCCAGTATATTTATGCCTGTATCTGTAATTTTCACTCCATGCATCTGAAGAAGTGGGTCTTTTATCCACGATAGCTTATGTCCAAATGAATCTGTTAGTCTTTAAGGTGCCACCGGATTCCTCGTTATTTTTGTGGATACAGACTAACACGGCCACCCCTCTGATACATGATGGTTTGTTTGTAACTTCTGGGTAAAGCTGCTGTCCATCTGGAAACACCTTGATTGAGGTGTCTTAGTGTTGCTGTGAAATGTAATTTTTCAAACTGGCTATAACCAGGCTCTCTTCTCCTGATTTCCTAGAAAGATCTTTCACCACCGAATGGTAATGAAGCTAACATCCCCACCTGTCTTGAGGCTGTTGGATCACTACTTGATTTTCAACGGCACTTGCCCAGTGCACAGAGGGGGAATAAGTGACCGATGATACCATACAACCAACACAAAGAAGAGGAGCTGGATGGAGGGTGGAAATTCCGTTTCGTGAAGGGTTTTGAGATTTTGAAATTTGGTTTTGTTGCAGTTCAGAGTGAAAACTGAAAATTTCAAAATTCTCTGTAAATTGAAATTTAACCCCTTCTCCAGCACCACCCATTCTTTTCAGGTCAATCAAATGTTTCATTTTATTTTTGACTTTTTAAAAATCTGGTAAGATGCAATAGAATACAAAATTTAAAAAAAAGAAACAAAAGTTGTTTCTAAGTGAGAAATCAAAACGAGACAGCTCAGCATTGTCAGAACTTTTGTCTCCCCCTCCTCCTCCCCTGCCAGTGCAGGCTAGGCACCTGCCTTAGACCTTCCAGAGCTAGGGTCAACACAGTGTCTACATTCAGCTGATGGCCCTTGTGGTAGGCAGGGGAGGAGCTGCCTAGCTTCTTCAGCGTCTAATCTCTCAATTTCCCCATCAGAGGCCAGTGCTGCCAAGCCATCAGCCTCCCCCAGCTATTGCACCAGGCGCCACTGTTTAAAGTGATTTGAGGATCGGAGCTTCCCTGGGGCTCTTGCGAATTATTAGGAACCAGAGACTGATCCAGACTTCCCCAAGGGCGTGGCTGTTCGGATCCTGGGTTCCAGTCGGGGCTAGGTCTGTTTGGAAGTCCTTCCTTGTATTCCTCCTAAATGTTCCAGTGTTAAATTTCCACCCTGTAGCTCAAGTTCTACCCAGTAGCCCTCCCAGGAGGACCCAAAACAAGAGCAGAGAGGTGGACGGTTCAGTCCTGAGACCCACTCTGGTCTCCCTGTGCCTGTGGGTGCAGCAGGAAGGGATCGGGAAGCAGCTGCATTCTCCCAGCTCTGAGTTCCCACAGACAGAGGGAATCCCCAGTGGCACACAGCCAGCACAGCTGACTGCTACCAGCCACCCCCGGGCATGGGGGGCGTTGTGAGGGGGAAATGGGCATGGCTGGAGGACTCCTAGGCAATCCCTTGCGTGCAAACGGCCCCTTGAGAACAGGTGTAGTTTAGAAAGAACTCCTCTGTGGCTTCAGGATTAGGGAGCTGTAAATGACTCCCAGATTTAGCAGCATGCAGCACTTGCAGGACAGGGCTAAGGAATAAGGCCAGAGGCTTTCAGGGAGACCAGACGTCAAACTCCCAAACTTTTTCCCAGTGGTGTTTTCCCTACGTTAGTGACGTTAATGGGGGAAGGGCCTGGAATATTGCAACAGGTGTGCAGCCACAGAACAATGATCAGAAACCAACCCTGAAATCTAAATGAACGCTCCTTTATTATTTATTCTCTTAGCTTTCCAGCTGGTGTCCTATAGGACCTTGGGATCAATGAGACAGGGGAAGCCAGGGGAACCCGAACCATATAAGTCTCTCTAATTATTCAGCAGGGACTTTTTACCTGAAAGCTGAAAGGAGACCAAGGGAGAAATCTGTTAGCTAATGGGAAACCTCAGCATCAGGGGCCGGACCAGGGCTATGCATTTATATGTAAACGGGAGGTATTTATTGTACCAGCCCTCAGCCTCCTGCCTTGATGAAGGATTATATGTACTTTACCGCAAAACAGCCACTTGCAGCAGAAGTCTGTTTCCAGAATGAATTTTTCCCCTTCTGTGGCCTTGTTTGTTTTGTTTTTTTTGGTTAAACAAGACAGGTGAGGAGTGTTGTGCTGTGCATACTGGTTAATTATTGTAGGGTCTCTCAGAGGGGAGCCTACTTTTTTGGCCTGACCTGAATTGTACCCAAGCCCATCTGTTGCAGAGGTGATTTAAAAGGTTACATGAATTTTAACAGGGAAAATATTTTTGTACTCATTCTCAAAAAGCCCAAGAGGGTCCAGTTGTTTTCCCAGCTGACCCAACCTAGACCCTATAATTGGGTCTGGATTGGGTTGCAGTATGTCAGGGTGTGTCTACCCAGCACCTGGGGGCAAGTCATTCAGCCTGGCTAGACAGGCTCATGCTCGAACACTAAACTAGCAGGCGAACATTGGCGCACAGGTAGAGCGCGGGTAAGCCACCTGAGTGCAAGCCCGCCCTACCCTGAGTCGGAGCTTGGTTGTCTAGCCGGAGCCTCCGTCGGTGGTGCAATGTTCACGCAGCTATTTTTAGTGTGTTGGGGGGCATGAGCTAGTGCACATCTGTCTACGCAGGCTGGGAGCCTCGTTCCCAGCTGCACTCGCAAACACTGAGCTGCTGCTGCTGGGTTGTTATTGTAGGGTTGCTGGTGAGTGTTGCACTGCTGGACTTGAGCTTCATTGGTGTTTCAAATGTAATTTTTTTCTTTAAAAAAAATATCACTCCAGGTATCTCTTTGGAAGCAACCAGAATGAAAGCACTTTGCAAACAGCTAGTTTTATTTTGGTGTCGTCCCCACCCACCCCGATAGCGTTTCTTAAATACCGTAAATAGCCACATAAGAAAATGCCCAGAGAGACAATACCCATCGCGGAGAGATGGGGAATGTTTTCCAGATTCCCTAGTGCTGTGCATCATAAAACATGTGATTCAGTGTCAATGCTAGTGCACACAAGTCACCTTGGGGAGGTCACGTCCCCTTCCTGTGACTCAGTTTCCCCATCTATAAAATGGGGATAACAATATCTACCGGCCTCACAAGGGTGCTGTAAATGGATTCAGACTCATTCTCTATAGAGCACAGGAGCCCGTGAAGTGGAAGGTACTAATTATTATTCTTGTTACAGCTGGTCAGTCATTTTCCAATGGAACATTTTTACATTGGGAAAACACCCTTTCCTGGGATTTCAAAGCAATTTCATTTAGCAGCTCCTCACACGCAAAGTATGTGGACACCCGCTGAACAGAATGTTTCCACTTTTCATTTCAAAGGGACCTTTAATTTTGAAATTTGAACATAAAAACCTTAATTTTTTTTAAAAAAAGTCAAAATCAGAAAAAAAGTTTGTGTTATCAGAATGAAACATCCAATTGACCCAAATGAAATTTTTGAAAATGTCTTAATTTTGCTGCAAATTGTGCAATGTTTTGTTTTCATTCCAATTCAAAAGAAAAACAAATTTCAAAATGTCAGAATTTCTGAGGGAATGGAAATGTTGGAACATTTGAACAGCTCTAATTATTGTTAATGATTAATACTACTTCTTATTCATCAGTCTTGGCACTTTCCGCTTCTGCAGTCAATAACAGAAGTTCCAGGAGAGGACTTTTCCGATGGTGATATCAATCCGACGGGGAAACAGAACGGACCAGAAATCTTATGAGAAGGCCTGTTCTCTTAAGATTAACTGCCTGGTTTTACAGGTCCAGGAAGTTTGGAGAAGATTACTAATTTGTAGTCATTTACCCAGAGCTTGAAGGCCAACACAAAAAAAGTAGCCTCTGATTTTGCATCTCTTAATGTTTGGTTGCCCAGCCAGAGACCCCAAGATGTCTGAAGTTGGCCCAAAACCATTAGGGCCCATCTCCACTACAGTTCAAACTGTGCCAGCAACACACATGCTTGTCTGGTGAATTTGGGGCAGCCTCATTCTAACATGGTGTAATGAGGCTGGTTCTGGCGGGACCCAACGGAAAGTGCCAATTCAGGACAAATTGCTTCAAGCAGGGCAGTTACAGCCCAAGGCTGGGGCTTTTATGCACACCAAGGCAAATCAAACCAGCCAAACAGAGAAGACTTTGGTTTTACCCCACTTGCTAACCACAAGTCACATAAGCAATTCCCTTAGACACTCCAGTTTCCCAGTATCATGACTCATGCCACTTGTTATGGGAACAAATGGTTATGAAAACCAATACCCCAGTAACAGAAAAAAGGTGCTCTCAATCCCAAAGGACCAAGCCCCAGACCCTGGTCAATATACAAATCAGATCTTACCCACAAATCACGCTGTTGCCAATCCTTTAGAATCTAAAATCTAAAGGTTTATTCATAAAAGGAAAGAAATATAGATGAGAGCTAGAATTGGTTAAATGGAATCAATTACATACAGTAATGTCAAAGTTTTTGGTTCAGGCTTGTAGCAGCGATAGAATAAACTGCAGGTTCAAATCAAGTCTCTGGAGAACATCCACAGCTGGGATGGGTCATCAGTCCTTGGTTCAAAGCTTCAGTGTAGCCAAGTCCCTCCAGAAGTAAGAAGCAGGATTGAAGACAAGATGGAGGAGCTGCAGCAGCTTTTTATATTCTCTTGCCATGTGGTCTGTCTTTCTTTGTCCCAAAGACAAGCTGTCCATCACATGGCCTGGAAAAACCTCAGAGTTCTGTCCATAGGCATGTCCCTGCACGCCTTGCTGAGTCCCAAGGCATATCTGCCTTCTCTCAATGGATCAATTGTATGGTTGATGGTCCTTGATGGGCCATCCAGCAGGCTAGGCAGAGCTGACACCAACTTGTCTGGGGTGTCACCCAGAAGCATAGCATAAGTTTGAAATACAGACAGTATAGAGCCAATATTCATAACTTCAACTATAAAAATGATACACATATACAGACAGCATAATCATAACCAGCAAACCATAACCTTGTCTTAGACACCTCATTTGACCCCCTTTATATAAGATTTTGTGCCACTACAGGACCTTGGTAGCAACAATGATCGATATGGTCCCAGTTCAAGTCAATAACGTCACACATGGTTTCATGTTTGTAGTGTGGCCAAGGAAAACATTGTCATGAGCTGTAACCATATTGCCTAATATGGCTCTCCAACTGTGTTGCCCTTGGCACACTACAAGCAAACAAAAAGGGAATGTCTCAATTGCAGAGTTAACTCAAGTGACTGGCACCTGGGTTTGAGCACTTGTGTTAGCCTAGCCCAGCTCAGAGCAGCCACACTGTGAAGCCCTGCTGGAGTTACTTGGTCCTCACTGGTCCTGCAATACCTTGTGTGTATGGCTAGGGCTTCTGGGGGCGTAGTCCACAGTTCTTCATGCTGCGGAAAGCTGAGATGCTCTATCATTCTTTCCTGGTAAATTGTGGAAGGACTCGTCTGTCCTTCTGGGCACTCAGTGGGGAATTGTGGGAAGGCACTGGAGGACTGTCAGCACTTAAGTAGTTTGGCCTGTGTCCTTAATGCAAAGTGGGCAGGTTCCAGCCTGGGTGAAAGAGGAAACCGAGCTGTAGCCCACACCCCAGGGGGCCAGCTAGCCTGTGATGAAAGCACTACTTGAGTTGGCTGAGAGGGTTGCGTGTGTGGACGGGGGTTAGGGTAAGAGCCCTGGCTAACTCTGGAATGAAGACATGCCCAAATGTGAGAACACCAACACTCCAAATTGTGCCAGATAGTCACATACTATAGGGCCAGAGCCTCAACTGGTATGAATTGCTGTAGTTCCCTGGAAGTCAAAGGAGCTATGTTGATTTACAGTGGCTGAGGACCTGAAGGGGTGGCAGGTTTGTATAATTTTGGGTGGTGCCCAGAACGGGTCCAAGTTACACACACACACACACACACCCCTGCCTAAGGCTCTGGGAGAGAGTTTGGGTGTGGGAGGGGTGCGGGCTCTGGGAGGGAGCTTGGTGTGGGAGTGGGTTTGGGGTGCAGGCTCTGGGAAGGAGTTTGGGTGCTGGGTGCAGGTTCTGGACTGGGGCAGGGGGTTGGGGTGCGGGAGGGAGTGAGGGGTACAGGCTTGGGGAGGAAGTTTGGGTGTGGGAGGGGGTTTGGGCTCTGGGAGGGAGTTTGGGTGCGGGCTCTGGGCTGGTACAGGGGGTTGGGGTGCAGGTGTGGGTGTGGGGGCAGGCTCTGGGAGGGAGTTTGGATGCAGTGTGTGGGCTCTGGCCTGGGAAAGGGGGTTGGGGTGCAGGAGGCGTGACGGTGCGGCACTTACCTTGGGCAGCTCCTGAAAGCAACCCGCAACCCCCTCTGGCAGTGGTTCCCACAGGCACCACCCCCAAAGCTCCCATTGTCCAGAGTTCCTGGCCAATGGAATCTGCGGAGTTGGCGCTCGGGGCGAGGGCAGCACATGGAAACACACCTTCCCCCGGGGCCATAGGGCTGTTCCAGCCACTTCCGGGAGTGGCATGGAGCAAGGCCGGGCAGGAAGCTGCCTTAGCCCTTGTACTGCCGGTGGTGGCGGAGGCAGCTGGGCCTCCCAGGCCCTTTTAAATTGCCCAGGGGTGGCAGATGGGGCCAGGAGATGCTCCGGGGGAGGTGCATGGGGTGGCAGGCAGGGCCTGGGGAGAGACCCAGCCCCAAACATTGGTGGAGCCAGGCCTCCAGGCCCCTAATATTCCTGGAGCATGGGCACCACGGGCCCATATATATAACTTGCTGCCCCTGAGCACCTGGGCTACAGCATCCTGGTCCCTTAAGGTATGGCTATATTGCAGTTAAACACCTGTGGCTGGCCTGTGCCAGCTGACTTGGGCTCGCGGGGCTTGGGCAAGAAGGGTTGTTTAATTGCAGTGTAGACGCAGAACTGCAGCCAGAGCTCCCACCTCACAGGGTTCCAGAGCCCGGGCTCCAGCCTGAGCGTCTACACGGCCATTAAATAGCCCCTTAGCCTGAGCCCTGTCACCCGAGTCAGCTGGTACAGGCCAGCCCCAGGGGTCTAACTGCAATGTCGATGTACCCTCAATTTCACTCGGCACTGGTAACTAATTGTATGCAGCATTGGAGAAGAGAACAAAGAGCCTGCAAGGACCAAACTGGACAAGTCACTAGGGTTCAGTTGTCCGGAGCTCTGCCGTTGTTCGGTTAAGCAGAGGCAAATTTTAGCCAAAGCGGACTGCCTGTGGGATTGTTCCCCGCCACTCCAACACAGTTTGTGCAGCTTGTTTTAAAGAGAGAGATGAGCTAGGTCCAGACCCAATCTGGAGTTCAAGGGAGCTCAGAGACAAAGCTTAGGTTGGGGTCACTACAGTGACCTGGGGCCAGCCACAGGGATTAGGTCCAGATCTAAGGTGCCCCCAGGATTCAGGGGTGGGCGCATTCCATTTCACATGAACGAACAGAACATGAAGCTCTTCTCAAATCCAGTGGCGCCACCTAATGGGGAAACATCAAGGGACCCGTGAGGATTTGTTCTTGTGCTTTTTCAGGGAGTTTCTTGAGCAGATGGTGTCGTTTCTTTTGGTAACCCTCAGTGGGATCAGAGGGTAATGGCTTGTAGAAAGTGGTGCTGGAGAGCTGCCTAGCAGTCTCTTGTTCCTATTCCGACCTATTCATGATGACGACAGCACCTCCTTTGTCAGCCTTTTTGATTATGATGTCACAGTTGTTTCTGAGGCTGTGGATGGCATTGTTTCTCTGAAGCAAAATCCTCCCCTGTCTTCCCAACCCATTGGTAGGTGACATGGGGATGTAAATAAGAGGGCCCTGATATAATCCTCTCCTTCCCTTTGTGACTGTCCCCTCGTCAACCCTGCCCCTTTTCCCCAGCACTGAAGCCATATGCAAAAATGCAAACCACATCACTCTGATAATGGGACTAATCAACCAAACAGCAAATTCTAGTTCCTCTAGTTCCTGTTCAGATCCTCTCTTTACAAGCACTGGTGAGGCAAACTGTTTCTGTGGCAGCTCTGCAGCTTGCAGTTGGTCTGGATTGAAAACATTAAAGATGCATGACAGCTGCTGATTAGGGGAACTCTGTGCAGGTCAGACTAGCTGGAGCCGCCAGCTGCTAAGTGGAGATCTATATTTAAACTCCAAATGACTCCTCCCCCATCAGAAAGGACAGAGCACTGTGGGTCCGGTTCTCCTCTCACACATTTAGCACTAGGGTCATCTCACTGATCTCAATGCACATGTTCACTCACTCATTGGCACCAGTGAGGGTGAAACCGGATCCTGTGACTCCCAGGGAAAAGGAGTGTGATTTGTGAAATCACAGACTACCCAGCTGCACAGTGACTTGTCAAGTTTTCAGCCTTACACAGGTCCCAGCTACCATCTCCTATAACTGCTCATAATACTAAACAACAAGAGTAGGCAGGAGTGAATTTCTAACCCTCTCCTGGGCCCAGGGTTTTTTTTATCATCTGACTGTAAAGATTTCCCATTGCTTGCTGCTGTTTCTTTATGACAGTCTAACTCATAAGAGACTCAGGATTGTGATCAGGTTGGAGGAGTAGTATCTAGTGGTTAGAGCAAAGGAGTCGGCAGCTGGAGTCCTAGCTTGGAGTCCGGGCTTAGACACTGATCCCTGTATGTTTTTGACCACACCACTTAGGGTATGTCTATACTATAATTGGAGGTTTGACTGCAGCTCGGCTAGGAAGACCTGAGCTAGATTTAAGATAGCTAGCATGGCTACAGATGGCAGTGAAGACATGGCATGGGCTAGGAACTGGAATACATACCCAGGCTCCTGGTGGATGTGTACATCCCTTACTGCCAGGGCTTCCCAGTGAGATTAAAGCTGGAACGGGTATGCCTATCCAAGCTCCAAGCACAGTGTGGACAGCCCCTTAACTGCTCTGTGTCTCAGTTTCCCTCCCTGGAAAATAATACTTCTCAGCCTCCCAGGGATGTTCATTCACTAATGTTGGCAGAGTGCTTTCAGATCCTCCAGTGGAAAGGAAAATATGTGGGAGCCTTAGCAAGAAACCGTCCATGAGGCCAAAGTGCTGAGGCTATTGCTTTCAGGAACAGCAGCTTCTGCTTTATCTCAGCACTTCCCTCCTTTGAATGCACAAGATGGCAGCCCATGCAGTTCCGTGCCTCGAGAAGCGACTACCGTAAGGACAAAGGGGGGAAACCTGCTATAAAGCGGGCCCAGTCCATTAATTCCCAGTGAGGTGTTCAGCTCTGCTGATAATGCCTACTCAGCAGCAATGCCTAGTGTTCCACTCGCCCCCCCCCAGCACTGACTGCTGACTGTCACAGCCAGCTCTGCCCCGACACTCCTTTGCAGAGGTCAGGATGTGGCCTCCTTGAGTGGGTTTCTTTTTCATGAGTCTAGCGCCAAACTGAAGACGTCCTCTCTGGAGGGGGATCACAGTTGTAATAGACACGAGTCCAAGGTGCAGAGTTTGGAGCCAAAGCCAAACTTCCCCAGTGTGTGTGTGTGGGGGGAGGGGGTTGAGATGGGGGGGAGAGGGGCTTGGTTTGGTTCTTTCTAGGAGAAGGGGCAGGAACACGGCATGGACCTCATCAGGGTATGAGTGTTTCCCAAAGACTCGGGGCAGGTGTTCACATCCAGCTGTTACTTTTGGGCCCCTTTCTCACCAGTGGTCCAATCAGTGATATATAGACTGATAAGAAAACTACCTCTGTAACATATGGACTTGGCATCTTGATCAGCGATGATGCCCCCTAGTGGCTGGGCGGGAGGGTATGGGACCTACTAACAAAAGCTGGGTGTGGCTACCGTGTACACTAAGGCCAGGTGTGTGGGAGCTGGGCAGGTGTATCTGGTGTTCCTCCGTCTGTGCTCGAGCATCCCCCCTGCATTGTAAGTCTGGGTTTATCATTGCTGGGCTGGGTCTCACAGCTGTGCTAATGTAATGCCGACAGACCACAGTCGTCAGCAGGATTGAACTTGGGGCCTGTGAAGCTCATGTATGAGCTAAAAGCCACGTGGCTGTTAGCTAATGCTGTAGCAGACTTATCAATCTCTAACTAGGCTGGACAGCACTAGTGGGGGACAGAGCACCCCACCAAGCATGCGTAGGTTACATACTTCCCCTAGCTGAGGAAGCACATCCCGAGCTTCGGAGACTTCTCATCTGATATCCCACTTCTAAGGCCAATAGACCCCAGTCGTTGGCAGGTGGAATCAAACCTGGGACCTCTGAAGCTGAGTCTATGAGCCTCTACTGCATGAGCTAAAACCCAGCCTCCTAGGTTAAGCTTCAGCGGTCCCCGGTTCAATCCTGCCCGCTGATAACTGGGGTCTGTCAGTGTTAACATTCAAAAATCAGTCGGAGAACACTTCAATCTCTCTGGTCACTCGATTACAGACCTAAAAGTTGCAATTCTTCAACAAAAAAACTTCAAAAACAGACTCCAACGAGAGACTGCTGAATTGGAATTTATTTGCAAACTGGATACAATTAACTTAGGCTTGAATAGAGACTGGGTGTGGATGGGTCATTACACAAAGTAAAACTATTTCCCCATTTTTTTTCCCCCCCCCCCCCACTTTTCCTCAGACCTTCTTGTCAACTGCTGGAAATTGATTATCACTACAAAAGTTTCCCCCCTCTTCCACCCCCCCCTGCTCTCCTGCTGGTAATAGCTCATCTTAAGTGATCCCTCTCCTTACAGTGTGTATGGTAACACCCATTGTTTCATGTTCTCTGTGTATATAAATCATCTCCCCACTGTATTTTCCACTGCATGCATCCGATGAAGTGAGCCGTAGCTCACGAAAACTTACGCTCAAATAAATTTGTTAGTCTCTAAGGTGCCACACGTCCTCCTGTTCTTAACACGTCCCTATTACACTACACAGACCTTCTGACTCAGGTTTGCAGCTCGAGCTGCATCCACACTGCAAAATGACAGGGCTTGGACCCGAGTCCCAGCAGGACTCAGGATCTGACCCCCTCCCATTTGTTGGGCTCTAGGACCCAGACGCTAAGTGTTTGCTGACCTGAGTCAGACTCATTTGTGTGTGGACAGTAGTGGGGCTTGGGCTCAAACCCGAGTCAGAGCCCGTGCTTAGTGTGCAGTGTAGACGTACCTGCAGTTAGCTTGACAGGTTCGTCCTTTAGCTCAAGTGACACAGGCCCTGTGGCTGCAGAGCAGAAGCACCAGACTTCAAGTCCCTGCCACCATAGGGGCAGAGCGTGTTTGATTCACGTAATAAGCATGCCCTGTGGCACATGGATTCGTCGCATGGGATTACATTGCAAGGCCACCCAAAAACTAAATCCCTGGGGAATGTAACGCTCTCCTTATTGCGTGGAGCTCCAAACAGGAGCACATCACACCAGGGCTGCAGCAGCTGCCTGTCGGTTTCCAGGTCTCTCTCCGGCTGTAATTACTGGCATTAGTCACCGGAGTGGGGGGATTATTGGGGTGACTTGTCCCCCCACCCCTTCCTGGGTAACAGGCTCCCACAAAGCAGTATTCCAATGGCCTTATGCCAGGGCTTTAGCCTGACGCCGGCCTCAGGGATCCTTCCAACCCTTATATCAGAAGGCTTTCCCGCCGTGGTGGCTGGTAGGGGAAATCAGGCTGCCCCTCTATTCTGGGTTCCAATCCGTGGAGGCTGAAGCAAGCAGCTAAGGTCTGCTCCCTCCTTAGGCCAGTTCCTCCCTCAGCCTGTCTCAGTCTAGGCACTTTTCGCCGGGCCATTCCCGGGCTCACCCCCTCCACAGACTCTTCCCCGTCCTGTACTGAGCAATCTTTCCCTGCACTTTCTCATTGGAAGCCCAGTCCCTGGTTCCCCACCCCTGAAGCCCTTCCTTTGTGTCAGCCTCCAAGCTCCTCCCCAGCTGGATCTGATCCTAAATTGGGCCTTTGCCCTGCCCTGTAGATACGGGCAGGTGCCCTCATTGAGCTCGCCAGCTCCCCTCAATCCTTTCAGTACCAGTGTGGGGCAGTGGAGCTGGAATACGTTTAATAGTGGGGATACCCCTTACCCCTGTCTGCCCCTTCCCCTGCCCGCAGAGCTGGGGCCGGGAGCAGGGCCGTGTCTCCAGGAGGGGGGAACCCAGACAGGGGTAAAGGGGCCGAGGCTGGGGCCACAGCTGGAGTGGGTGTGGCGGGGGCCAGCAACAGACCTCCAGGCATAGGGCAGACAGCCAGGACCCTGGGCGCGGGGCTGGCAGCCAGGACCCCGGGCTTGCAGTGGAGTGGCAGCTGGGACCTCGGGCGCAGGGCTGGCAGTGGACCCCCATTTAAAACCTAGGAGTCCTGCAGCACTCCCTCACCCCTAGATCCCGCACCTATGGTGTGGGGCTTATGTTCTCCCTCACAACATGGCTCTAGGCATTCCTTCCCTTCCTAACCTAATTCTCCAAGAAGTGGGGAAATCTTCCAGCTACATCAAATTAAAAGTGATTGGCACTTGCATAGTGACTTAAATCCAAGGCTTTCAAAGCATGTCACAGACACTGAGTTGAGTCCCCTGTTAGCCAGGGAAATATTGTCTCAAAGTTGCTGATGGGGAAACTGAGGCAGAGAGTGATTTAAAGGTCTTATGTTCAGAGGTACTGAGGACCCCTGGCTCACGCTGATGTCACTCTTAATCGCTCTATGGCTCAGTTTCCCCTTCTGTAACGTGGGGATGCTATTCCCCTACCTCATAGGGTTATTGAGTGATACAAGTGTGACCTTGGGCAAGTCACTTGGTCTGTGCTCCAGTTCCCCATCCATACAATGGGGCTGAAAGCATTTCTCCACCTCCCAGGCCTGTTGCTGGGATAAATACAGTAAAGATTGTGAGGAACTCAGTTACTGCAGAGAGCATATAAGTGTCCAGGGCACATAACTTCACAGTTCTCTTGTCACCACGGGAGTAGCACAAAAGTCAACTTCCCAGCCCCAGACCTGTAGATAGATTTTAAAATTCAGGATACTGTGATCTTAGCTAATGCAAGTGGTTGGAAATGACTAACACAGGGGAAAAACCCAGATAGTTCAAGCAGTAATTGCTGCTGCTTTTCAAGGAGAGAAGTTTGCCTGACGGTTGTGTGTCATCCACTTTGCCACCCTTGGAATGACCTGCCTGAAGGTCGATTGACAGGTTCACCTGCAAAAGCCAGACCAGTGGTGCAAGAGAAAAAGAAACGTGCCAGAAAACTCTGTGTGGAGTTTATATAACCATTAACTCCCCAAAGTTCAAAACCACACGAGCCGACCTTGCACATTTGAATCTGATACATAAAACGGAGAGGAAAACTTTAAATTTCCTTTTGTGAATACTCCAGATACTGTGCCACATAGTACAATTGCAAAACAATTTTAAAATCACCTTTAAATACATAAATCACCTGCAGGCATTGCATTCCGCCCCCCTGCCCCCCCAAGCCAACATTTTCCCTTTCCAAAACACAGCAATCTTGTCGTTTTCGGTGTAATTATCTAACATACACAGCTCATTGCCACCTCTTAAATACACAAAATAGTGTGCATTGCACAGTACCAAATAAAATGCATATCATTTTCCTCTTCTATAATTGCTTTAAGTACTGAGACTGTTGTCATAGTTATGGGGCTTATGTTACATTACTCTTTAGCTTAAAGGTTTTAATAGAGAGAGTTGGAAAAAATGACTCCAGCCCATAAATGCAAATGTTTAACAACTTAACTTTGAATTGCGTTACTGAAAGATCGGAGAGAACACTGGGTCTGTGTCTCAGTTACACCGAAGTGGCGTCACGCTGCCAGGGCTCTTCAGCTGGTATGGAGCTGGCCTGAGGACCCTCTTCCCAGCCGTGGAGATATGGAGGTGCAGAGGGGAGGGCCTGGCATCACTCCAGAATATGGAGAGCACAAGGGAAACCGAAAAGCCACTTTAACAACACTGCCTCCCTGAAGCATAGGAGCGGGGGTTTGTGTGTGTGAGAGATCGGGGCCATTGGCCTTTATTTCTCCCTCCCAATACCATCCTCTCTGTGTCACAGGGCCTGATCTAGGCATTGCACTGAGTACTCAGTGCTAGCAAGAGCCCACAGCCCTCTACTTTCCTCCTTTTCTCAGCCTTCATTGCCCCGTAGCTAGGCCTCACACAGGACTAGATCCGACAACCCTTGCTGTGCAGAGTGGTGAGCACTCGGTGGGTTCTGCTTGGATGGATATATGCTGCTCCCCAGTGCGAGCCATGGGTGCACAATCTAGCGCTTATCTTTCAACCTCCATGGGGCAGTGACCTGTCTGTCACTTGTCTGGAAAGCACCATGCACCCCTATGGAAGGATGGCCAGTGTTAGGACACTAGTCTTGGCCTTGGGACATCCAGGGTCACTTTCCTTTCTGCCACAGCCTTCCTGAGTGACCTTGAGCAAGTCACTTACCCACTAGGGCCTGGATCACACTGACCTCCCTGCAGGAATCCTCTTGAAGATAAATGCATTATAACTGGGACAGCATCAATGAGATGGGAGCACACATACCTTAGCTAGACAAATAAACCCAGCACATACAATAACAATGCTAATACCCCAGCCTCCCAGCATGCAATCGATTTGAGAGGGCTCACGCAGAGGCATAAAACAGTTTTCAGATGTCCTGGCTATTAATTGGAGTGATTTGCAGCTGAGTTTGGCAGGAATCTTGAGGGGTTTGCTCTACATGAAAGGAAGGAGAGAGAGAGAGAGAGACAACATCTTGAAATCCGGCCAGGAGAGTGTCAGAGGACAGGTCTCCTTTGCTTTTACATAGTGATCCAAGGTTCAACTGGGCCCTGCTGTGGAAGCGAAGGGACGGTAACAGTGTCTGATCTATTGAATTAGTCCCTGCTTTCAGCTGGGTGACTGTAACACGTTGGCAGGAGAGCAACCAACAAAGAATGTTTCTTGTCATGGGTCCTCTGTAACTGCAGCTGCCATTTTCAAGGAAGAACAGTCTGGCCAACCCCGAATATTAAAATAATCATTAGTTACCCACCACCCCGTGACAGGTTCGGTCACAGAGACCCCTTGGGACTAAAAGAAAAGGAGTACTTGTAGCACCTTAGAGACTAACAAATTTATTTGAGCATAAGCTTTTGTGAGCTACAGCTCACGAAAGCCTATGCTCAAATAAATTGTTAGTCTCTAAGGTGCCACAAGTACTCCTTTTCTTTTTGCGTATACAGACTACCACAGCTGCTACTCTTAACCCTTGGACTGTCACCTGATGGGCTGAGATTACCTCTGAGCCCATTTTCCCTGCCAGCTTGGAAACTCCAGAACCCTGCCTTGTTGAGCCAGACACGCTAGCCTGCTGGCAACACAGACCCAGGTCTGGTCCATGCCTCCAAAGCTGCAGACTTTAACCAAAAACTGCTCAGCAGGTCACCTATCTCCAGCACCCAGACACCCAGTTCCCAATGGGATTCAAACCCCAAATGAATCCATTTTACTCTGTATAAAGCTTATACAGGGTAAACTCATAAATTGACCGCCCTCTATAACATTGGTAGAGAGGATAGGCACAGCTGTTTGCTCCCCCGGTATTAATCACTTACTCTGGGTTTATCAATAAACAAAAGTGATTTTATTAAGTATAAAAAGTAGGATTTAAGTGGTTTCAAGTAATAACAGGCAGAACAAAGTAAATCACCAAGCAAAATAAAACAAAACGCGCAAGTTTAAGCCTAACACATTAAGAAAATGATTACAAGTAAATCTCACCCTCAGAGATGTTCCAATAAGCTTCTTTCACAGACCAGATCCTTTCTAGTCTGGGTCCATCCTTTCCCCTGGTACAGTCCTTGTTAGGTCCAGCAGGCATATCAGGTGAAAGCGGGGCTTTCTCATGACTGGGACCCCCCCTTGTCCTGCTCCACCCCCTTTTATAGCTTTGGCACAAGGCAGGAATCTTTTGTCTCTCTGGGTCCCCCACCCCTCCTTCTAAATGGAAAAGCACCAAGTTTAAGATGATTCCAATATCAGGTGACGTGGAACATGTCACTATAAGTCCTCATTTCTACATTATCAGGGGGTGGCTACACATACACAGGCAGGCTGGGCAGGTAAACAGAGCCATTTCCAGTCAATTGTCCTAGTCAATGGGAGCATCAAGATTCTACATCACCATAATGGCCCACACTTGCATATTACAATCGGACCTCAGAGTTCATATTTCTAATTCAGATACAAGAATGATCCATTCATACAAATAGGATAAATGTATTCAGTAGACTATACGCATTGTAATGATACCCTTACAACAGACCTTTTGCATAAAGCAATTCCAGTTACATCATATTTACACTTATAAACATATTTCCATAAAACATGGAGTGCAACATCACCACCCCCTCCAAAAAATCATGAGTTTGACTTAAGATCACAAAGTTTAAAAACAAGCAGATTATGGGTCCTTTCCTTTGCCTTCTGGTTTCTGGTGTCTTTAGGCTGCAATCAGGGCACATTTTCAAGCAATGGTGAGGGCTAGAAACTTGCTATTTAAAAGAAGGGGGGAAATCAGAGAGTCTTATGCTCAAATAAATTTGTTAGTCTCTAAGTTGCCACAAGTACTCCTCATTCTTTTTGCTGATACAGACTAACATAGCTACCACTCTGAAACCTAATAACCACATGACTCCAGGAGCTGGAGCTTCAAGTAAAACAAATATCATGAGAGTTGCCAACGCCGGAGCCTGGGCAGAGGCAGCACTAGAAGGAGCCAGCCTCATCAGCGGTTGGAAGGAGAGGGACCAAGACCATGAATCCTGGCAGTGGAGAGGCTTACGCCAGGCGAGGCAGAAGATGTGACAATGAATTCTGGCAGGGGGCTGCTGGGCTGGGAGGTCTACACAGTGCGTGGGGAGCTGTGTGAAGCTAACTAGAGAGAATTTGCCAGCAAAGAGCTTGCAGGAGGGGAAGGTGAGGAATACCACCCACTCAAGGCCAAGACATTCAGGTTTATTAATTCATACCTTTATGAAGCATGGCCTTGTGTTTCACAGTAACTATAAAAGCAACAAATAACAGATGTGTCAAAAATATATTGATCAATTGCTTCTCCTGGGGCATAGTCAGCTCACAATGGATTTCTCTTACGAGTCCGCAATTATGCCCTTCTACTCTAGCATAGATACCTTTCTACATTATCTGACCATCATGACCGGTACCAAACACATGCATAGGCATGCTCTCTATGCTATTTTCATGTCATCATGTCACCTTACTCCATTTTGGGACATTCCTGTTTTTCCCAATACAGGGCCTTTTTCACATTACACTGTGTGTATTAAGAGGGTCCTGATTAACTTCCTCTTATCTACATCCTTCAGCACAGTACAAAACACCTTTATCCTATATCGCTATAAGCATCATTTAAGCAAGTCCACCAGAGGCAACACTCATGTCAAGCAAAGATTAGGCCAAGTCAGTTAGCTTTGCACAAATGTTACCCTGCCTGTAAACATGACCCACGCTTATGATATTTCCAACAGGCAGATGGAAGATTGGAAGCTCTTTGTGGCAGGGACCATCTTTTGGTTCTGTGTTTGTACAGTGCCTAGTGGAATGGGGTCGTGGTCCATGACTGGGGCTCTGGAGAGATACCAGACTAGAAATCATAGTAAGAAGAACTGTAGGGGAAAGTGAGAGATTCTCACGGGAGAGCCTGCTGACATGGCTCAGTTCCTCACTGAACATCAGTCTTTGCTATTGTTTTCTTGACTGGTCAAAAATAAAGTGTTTTCCAGGCACAAGTTTGAACCAAACCAACAGGTTTCATTTCATTCACAATTTTTCTCCCCTTTCCCTTCTCTCCTCCCCTCCTTTTTCAGAAGGAAAAAAAGGAGGAAAATGCTAAAAAGCAAGAAATTCCCCAAAGACGAAGTGAAAATTTCCATTACAATTCATTCAGCAAAAGTTTTTGAAGAAAACCAATATTAAAAAAAAAATTCCTGTTCTGTTTGAAAATCCATTTTCCATCCGAAAACAGAACACCCAATGACATTCTTTTGGCCTGCTCCAGCTGGGATTAATGACAGAGATTCGAACCCAGGGCCACACAGCACAGATCAGAAGAAAGAAGCAGGGGCTGCACCCAGTAACCCAATAGGGCTCTTGGTGAGATCCAATATTGCTAGAGAAATGCCGTGAAATAAGGCTCCCACACAGTGTGCCCAGCAGGATCGAGAGGGGCCCAGAATAGCACATCGTTTTATGTGCTAGTTTGAATCCAGAGCCCCTATGGGTACATCTACACTGGGATAAAAAACCCTCGACACTGAGTCTCAGAGCCTGGGGTGGTTGTCTCGGCTCACAGGGTTCGGGCTGCAAGACGGAAGAGAGCCACGTAGACGTTTGGACTCAGGCTGCAGCCTGGAATCTCAGACCCTCCCCCTTCATGGGGGGAGCTCCAGCCTGGGCTCCAGCCCGAGCCTGAATGTCGACAACGCAATTCTAGAGCCCTGCAAGCCCAAGTCAGCTGACCCAGGCCAGCCCTGGCCATGCCATGGGTCTTTCACTGAAGTGTAGACAAACCTTATTACTCGGGCCCTACCAAATTCATGGTCCGTTTTTGTCAATTTCATGGTAGTAGCATTTTAAAAAATCTTGACTTTCAGGTTTTCGGATAGTTAAATCTTAGATTTCACGGTGGTTTACGAAAACATGGATATGTATTTAAAACAGCAAAATATAAACATAAAGCCCTTAAGACTCACCATTTCTCATACTGGCCAACCCAAAAAGGGGGTCCCAAGGCTATTGTAGGGGGTCAAGGTATTGCCACCCTTACTTCTGTGCTGCCTTCAGAGCTGGGTGGCCGGAGAGCAGCAGCTGCTGGCCAGGTGCCCAGTTCTGAAGGTGATGCTGCTGCCAGCACAGAAGTATGGCTGGCATACTTTTATCCTATCGGGTACTTTTATAGTATAGGGTAAAAGTACATAAAAGACCAGATTTCATGGGGGAGACCAGATTTCATAGACAATGGATCGTTTTTCACAGCCTTGAATTTGGTAGGGCCCTACTTATTACATCAGTCCTTGAAACAATTCCTACCAAGTCAGAATCTCCTGTTCTGGATGAGATGGGACATAACTCCACAGTCTGGCTCTTTCAAGGATTCGTGTCTGATTAAGCTACCAATCAACAGGGTCTACCTATCTGGGTGCCTGCCAGCATTGTAGCTGAGTGTGTCAGACTGAATGTCGTATTTATGAGCTAGAGCCCACTTCCTTTTCTAGCCCTTGGCCCCAATCCCTCTTTGGTTCCAATCACGAAGTGGAGGAGCCAATTCCAAATCCAGCCCCCCTCTCCACAAGGGATTAAAGCCCCAGCTCTGCCATTGAGCCTGGGATCCAAACCTCCTGACACAAAGCCCTTCCTGATTGAAACCTTGGTCAGACAGCCCTACAGAGCTCCTGGGATGGAAAGGAGCCATTTCCCTCATGCTCTGTTCTTAGTCCATCAGCCTAATATAGCATCTCTCCATTCCCCGCAGTCTCCTGCCAGCACTTCGCCTTCTTCTACCTCTGCTGAAAAATCCTCCAGCTCCAGAATGACTGGGGTCCAGCTTTCAGGAGCATCATCCCCTGCGGAGGTGGAAAGGGAGAGAAAGGAACCTGTAAACAGACAGTGACAAGGTTACTCCCCCTCTCTCTTCCAGCTGCTCCCTCTCCCGAACCCTGCAAACAGATGAGTCACTGAGCCACTTGGCTTAGGGATAATAAACCCTGGCTCTCTACCTGCAGAGCCAGCACTGAGCTCTGCCAACCTGCCATCCTCTGCCACGACCGTGGCTAGCGTCACCCCAACAAGCTCACCCAGACAGCAAGTGGGCCTTGCGGACTCACAGTAGGGGGATCCTGGATTGGTGCCCAGCTCAGGACCACAAGGAGGGCGGGGAAGAAGGTGCTTTTTACATCACTTTACATCATTTTATTTTTTGTGATTCCCCAATGCCAACCAGTCTCAGGGCACGGGGAAGGTTGGCCAGTCTGACCCCTTTGGGGAGTGTGGCACCACTCTGGGCACCGCAGCAACTATCTCTACTCCCTGGTGGAAATGACCGGAAGGCACGAGAGGAAGATTGCTTGATTTCACTTCTTACCCCTTGCATACTCATATGCAGGTAGGGAGATACACTCATCCCACCTCTGGGGTGGGATATGACTGGTGTTTAACAGCCCACAGGAACACTATGCAGCAGAGCCAGTTAGGAGATACCAACAAACATTGTATCCGAGTGAAGCAACAAGAAGATTTTAGCAATTCCAAATCACAGCCAGGGCCTGATCCAGCAAGGTACCAAGCACCCTCTGCTTCCCCTGACATCCCTGGGGTTGGCATGCATCACCCTGGCAGATAGCCCTGCGACGGATGATATGGAACAGTAGCAGAGAGCAGCATCCCCCTCCTTACAGCTGACCACACAAGAACTCTCATACTAGCTGCAGATTTCTCAGTGGTTAGCTGGGATTGGAGCGTGGCGATGGTCCAGACAAGCCGCACCCACAAGACTCTCTTACCAGCTTTCCCTTCTTTCTCCATCAGATCCATTTGCACCAAGGAACAAATCATAGAAACCTAGGGCTGGAAAAGCGCTCCAGAGCACATGTAGTCCAGCCTCCTGTGCTAAGGCAGGACCAAGTAAACCTAGACCATCCCTGACAGGTGTTAGTCCAAACTGGTCTTAAAAACCTCCTATGACAAGGATTCCACAACCTCCCTAAGACCCTGTTGCAGCCAGTGCTTAACTATCCGCATAGTTAGAAAGCTTTAACTTGTATCTAACCTAAATCTGCCAGGACACTGCACACTGATGCAGAGCTCTTCTACTGACTCACCCTCCCGCCCACTCAGGTGGGTCCTATTATCTCCAAGCCAGCTTTATAGAAGGATTGAGCATCTTCTCAGGCTGAGGGAATTAGAGGCAGGGGAAACTCTAAGAACAGCATCTCCAGTCTGGCCCCTCACAATCCCCCAACCACTTCTGAAATCCTGGCCAAAACCTCCATCTACCAACCAATGAATCCTGCAAATCATTCTATTGCCAAGCCAGGTCAAGGGGATGGTAACGGCCTCTAGGTGGAGATCCTGTCAAGTGTGACATTCTTCACCCTGCACGTGAGCACCTCCCAGATGGGTGTAATATCCTTTCCTGCCTTAGGCTGATCTACACTGAAAAGTTTAACTGACACAGCTATGTCAGTTGGGGGCTGGGGGGACTTTTTACTGACATTTCAGGGTTGGTCTGCACTGGCAACTACCCCAACATAGTGACCCGGCAAGGCCAGGCTATGCTAACTGTGAGGCGAGACAGAGGCAAACCAAGACAAAAGGGATCCCGTTAAAATTTTAGCACTTTATCATTGTACCAAGAGCTCAAATAAGACAGAACGTTCCCAAGTACTTATTCCTTGTCTTACTAAACAATAGGCTACCAACACGTGAACCTTGGCAAGCCTGTACACGCTACTCTTCCTTACTCTGTACAGTTAATATCAAAGGCATTGCTATTGACAAGAACAAAAGCACTGTGTCACTTCAGGGAAGCATTGACTTTTCCTTTCCCCGGCTACAAATCCGCTCCGCTCTGCTGTCCTCTTCTTTGATTTTCTCCGTTTTGAAAGTGCTGCTTAGATTAGCGGTTCCCGTGGTGACACCCTCTTTTCACCCAGTTTATCCACGATTGGGGTTCCTTCGTGGAGTGGGACCTTATTTGTCCATTAGGCACCTTTGAACTATGTTCCATCAAGAGCTGTTCGAACAGGCATTCTCTCTGTTCAGCTACTTTAGGTTCTTTGTGGGTGGGCTTCTCATTTCCTGTTTTCAGGATCCGTTTTCATCTAATGCGGCTTTTTGATCAGTTCCCTTTTTCACCAGTTGTATTTCCTTGCAGTTTTTCCCCTGGATACTCTCTCTCCAGTTCATCTGTAGATTTTATTTCCCTCTCCTTCCCATCTCTAATAGTGCCCGCTCACACACCCAGCGCTGTTTCTTCTGCTTCTCCATCCTGACCCTGAAACCTTTCCCCTTTTCCTTCTTTCCTCCTTCTTGTTTCCCAGTTCCCTACTTTTATTCTCTTGTTCTTTATTTCATCACCTCACCTCCTACCCAGCCTCCGGTTCATCCACTAGCTCAGCATCTAGCTTCTTCTCCTTCCCTTCTTTTTCTCTAGCAGCTTTTCTCCAACTGTCCCCTTTGGGTGGATTCAGAGCCCCTGCCCAACACTGGCTGTCTCTCTCCCCAGGACTGAGTTCGGGGCTGCTGCCCCACATGCTAGTGCCAGGGACAGGGTTACTCAGAGGTGAGAAAAATCCACATCCTTGAGAGCCGTAGCTATGCCGACCTAACTCCCCATCAGGGGCAGCGGAGCCTTCCCCAAAATGGCCCCACCCTTGGCCCCACCTCTGTGGTCCCACCTCTGCCCCGACCCTTCCATCTGAGCCCTGCCCCGGCCAAGCCAGAAGCCAGAGCGGGCCAGAAGCCACAGACCCTTCACCTGCCCAGGGTGGGGGAGCCAAGAGCAGACCCCGGCTCATGTCCCCACCTGTGGGTCCCCCGCCAGGGCAGGAGTGTCCGCGGCTCCCCACAGTTGCCCATGTGGCTCTTACCCCAGCCCAGCTCCAGCTGGGGTGCCACAGCCTAGTCATGGTAAGAGCCACGCGGGCAGCTGTGGGGAACCATCGACCTCCCCTCAGTGGGAGGCCCATGGGGTGGGGACACGGGCTGGGGTTGCTCTCAGCCCCCCCCCCCCCCGGAAAGGGGGAGGGCCTGTGGTGCTGCACCCCATATCTGCCCAGGCTCCCTGGCCAGGATCCAGCTGCCAGCCTGGCCGGGGAGTGTGGGGCCTTGGGGGGAGAGGAGAAGTAGGGCCCAGGTAAAAAATGGATGGGCCAGGCCCCTGGCTTCCCCTATTCTGGCTCCCCCTGCACTCCATGTAGACAGTACTAGGAAACGGGAGAATTCCCCCCTTGACGTAGCTGCTGCCTCTCGGGGAGGTGGATTAACTACAGCGACGGGACAACTCCTGCAGCGAGTGTACACGTGCGTGTTCGAGAGACGACGTGGGCCTTAGCAAACAGCTACGAAACCACATCCACGCTAATCCTACCCCACCCGATTACACACTCACTGCAAATTACATCAGCCCCAGGAACGAGTTCTGTCCCTTAAAGCACTGCCTCTGAGGGCCTAGCGAAGGGAAGATGCATGATGGGACTTCAACACATGCTTTCCCGGGGGCGGGAGACAGCCATTTAGACTGCTCAGTCCCGTGGGCTACATGTGACCATGCTGACCTTAACATCTGGAAATGAATTTTTGACACCCTTTGTGACGTTATTGACATAATCTGGGACCGTACAGATAATTGTTGCAACCAAGGTCCTGTAGTGGCACCAAATCTTGTATAAATGGGGTCAAATAGGTGTCTAAGACAAGGTTATGGTTTGCTGGTTTTGATTTTGCTGTCTGTATATGTGTGTCATTTTTGGAGTTGAAGTTATGAATATTGGCTCTATACTGTCTATATTTCAAACTTGTGCTATGCTTCTGAGTGACACCATTAAGGACCATCAGCTATACAATTGACCCATGGAGAGAAGGCGGATATACCTTGTGACTCAGCAAGGCATGCAGGGACATGCCTGTGGACAAAACTCTAAGGTTTTTCAATGCCATATGCTGGATAGCGTGTCCTTGGGACAAAGAAAGAGAGGCCACATGACAAGAGACTATAAAAAGCTACTGCAGCTCCTCCATCTTGTCTTCAATCCTGCTTCATAACTCTGGAGGGACTTTGCTACAAACGGAAGCTCCACACAAAGGACTGATGACCCATCCCAGCTATGGATGTTCTCCAGAGACTTGATTTGAACCTGCAGTTTATTCCATCACTGCTACAAGCCTGAACTAGAACTTTGTCATTACTGTATGTAATTGATTCCATTTAACCAATTCTAGCTCTCATCTATATCTTTTCCCTTTTATGAATAAACCTTTAGATTTTAGATTCTAAAGGATTGGCAACAGCATGATTTGTGGGTAAGATCTGATTTGTATATTGACCTGGGTCTGGGGCTTGGTCCTTTGGGATTGATAGAACCTTTTTTCTTTTACTGGGGTATTGGTTTTCATAACCATTTGTCCCCATAATGAGTGGCACTGGTGGAGATACTGGGAAAATGGAGTGTCTGAGGGAATTGCTTGTGTGTAAAACCAAAGTCCTCTCTGTCTGGCTGGATTGGTTTGCCTTAGAGGTGGAAAACCCCCAGCCCTGGGGCTGTAACTGCCCTGCTTGAAGCAATTTGTCCTGAATTGGTACTCTCTGTTGTGTCCTACCAGAACCAGCATCGTTACACCCCTAGACAAGGGATCAATATGAGCAGGATGGCTGCAGCTGAAACCCTAACCCTAGCCTAGGTGCTTAGATACCACCATGATGAGTGCAGTATAAGAACCTATATAAAATAGAACAGCAATCCAGGCTCAGACTAGTTTCTTTTCCTGAAACAGGACAAATTCTCGTATTGCCTCACTGTGATGTGAGCGATTTTGTTTAAGGGGGAAAAACTGTCCAGAACTTAAAGGTGGATCTGTTCCTAGCTTATTTCACTTCAGGGCTGGGGGCAGAGTTACAAGTTCCACTTGCCTGCCAACATCACTAGAACAAAAAAATCTCACCTGATCCCAATATGACAGGAAGAAGCTGGGGTTCGACTGGCATTTTTCTCCCTGTGATAGAATCTTAAAGGTTGCTTATCAGGTTAATGACACATCTGGGCAAAGATCCTTCAAAAAAGAACAACATAAATTCATGGAGGATAGGTCCATCAATGGCTATTAGCCAGGATGGCAGGGATGGTGTCCCTACCCTCTGTTTGCCAGAAGCTGGGAATGGACAACATGGGATGGATCACTTGATGATTCCCTGTTCTGTGGTATTGGCTACTGTTGGAAGACAGGATACTGGGCTGGATGGACCTTTGTTCTGACCCAGTATGGCCGTTCTTATCCTTCTGCAGCTTAACTCATTGAATTGGAGAAATAGGAGGAGGGAAATTATATGGCAAAAGAAAAAGACCTCTCTCCATGAAATAGTTCTGATATCTACATTCATATCCATAAATCTGTGGACGAATTTGCATATGCAAGGCATTTTGTCCATAGCAGACAAGTTCCATTTCTTTGGCGGAACACCGTATAAAAAAACTGGCTGTGAGGGTTTGTATTGTTTTCCACTGTTAGCACATAAACTAATTGGAACAATCTCTTGCTTCCCTGAAAGTAAATCACAGCCCACATTTGGTGTGGGTGGCCAGATGAAATGTAAGCCATGGCATACAAGATTTTGGGAAGTGACTGACAGGTATTTCCCTCCCTTCTTTCATCAGGTCTGTTGCATGCGGTTAGAATTCTGCCTGTCTAATTAAACCCCGTGAGTTAGGCCTGGTCTACGTTACAAAGGTTGGTCGACCAAAGTCAGCTTGCGACAACCTAACTGTTGTGACAAAGTTCCTGCTCTACGTTGGTGGGTCTTGTGCTTATTGGCAGATTTGCTCACCTTGGAGCTTCACGGCAGCCCTCAGCTTGGCTGTTTTTCTGAACCCACAGTCCAGGTCGACTCCTCCTGTGTCTGAACAGGAGTTGGGAGGTTTGCGGGGAACCCGGGCCCACCCTCTACTCCAGGTTCCAGCCCAGGGCCCTGTGGAATGCAGCTATCTAGAGAGCCTCCTGCAACAGCTGTGCGACAGCTACAACTCCCTGGGCTACTTCCCCATGGCCTCCTCCCAACACCTTCTTTATCCTCACCACGGGACCTTCCTCCTGGTGTCTGATAATGCTTGTACACCTCAGTCCTCCAACAGTCTGCGTTCTCACTCTCAGCTCCTAGTGCCTCTTGCTCCCAGCTCCTCACATGCATACCACAAACTGAAGTGAGCTCCTTTTTAAAACCCAGGTGCCTTTATTAGCCTGCCTTAATTGATTCTAGCAGCTTCTTGATTGGCTGCAGGTGTTCTAATCAGCCTGTCTTAATTGTCTCAAGAAGGTTCCTGATTGTTCTGGAACCTTTCCTGTTACCTTACCCAGGGAAAAGGGACCTACTTAGCCTGGGGCTAATATATCTGCCTTCTATTACTCTCCTATAGCCATCTGGCCTGACCTTGTCACACTGTGCATGTGTTTGCACCAAAATTTGTCTCCTGGCAATGTAAGTGCCCCGTTCCAGCGACCCAGTAACACCACCTCCCCGAACGATGTGGAGAGACCACTTAGATCAATGCAGTGGGAGCATGCATGAACTCTGTCAATCTTAACAGTCCTCCGGCAGCTGCCCCACAATTCCCCTGTCTCTGTGGCCTGGTCACAATGTGGGACTCAGAGACCCAGAGGTCACAGAAACTGGAACACTGCCCCCTCTCCCTATAGGGTTGCCACTTTTCTAATTGTCGGTAACTGGACCCCTGAGGCCCCGCCCCCTGGCCCACCTCTTCCCCCAAGGCTCTGTCCTGCTCCACCTCTTGCCCTGAGGCCCTGCCCACTCACTTCTTCCCCAAGGCCACGCCCCTTCTTTGCTTCTTCCCCATTGCACACTCCTCTTCCCTACCCCATCGCTCACTGGATCGTCTCAAGGAGCCTACCTGCAGGTAGCAGACAGCCCCAGCTGAGCAGGGACTGGCATGGGTTAATGGCCCAGCGCCTCCCTTTGCCCCACTGTAACTGGGCTTTTGATTCAGGTGCCATTTAGGATTGTTGGGTCCACTTTACAAATGGACTTTCTGGTCGACAACCGGGCACCTGGCAACCCTAAATGGCCCCCAGACACAGAAGCCAAAAACCAGACTGTCTGGGGGAAACCCAGTTGGGTGGCAACCCAACCTTCCCATTTAAAACCTCAACATGATTTGGAAATGCCTTTTCCTGATTGCCCACCTTAGTGAGCAAATCTAGCAGCTCACCTTTGTTGAATTCATCTGACCATGCGCACAGAGAGCTTCTAGATCCTTTCCTTCCTAGAGCAGGCAAGAAGCATGGGATCTTCTCAGTCTGTGTGGAGAAGATAGGGTGACCAGATGTCCCGATTTTATAGGGACAGTCCCAGTATTCAAGGCTTTGTCTTATATAGGCGCCTATTACTCCTCAATTCCCTGTCCCGATTTTTCACACTTGCTATCTGGTCACCCTAGGAGAAGATTCTGTGCAAGCCCAGCTATGCAACAGCTGTAGAAACATTAACATCTACCAGCAGATTGCATGGGGGATGCTGGCAAAGGGGCATGGCAGGGACCAGCAGCAGTGCCCCATGAAAGTGAAGAAGCTACACCAGGCATACCAGAAGGTGAGGGAAGACAACAAGATATATGGTGCATGTCAAACTTGGCAGGGACCCCACAAGCAACCCGCAGACCACCGTGGACACTTTGCAGGGAGTCCGAGCTCCCTGCTGTGAACAGCAATGGGGGGCAACGTGGCAGGGGACTCAACCCATGTCATGAGTGAGAAGCTGTTTTCAACTTCTTCGGAGACAAGCCAGTCCCACCAGGTGAGCACAGATGAGTCTGCTGATGAAGGGGAAGGGAGCTTGGGAAAGGAGCTCGGGGAAGTTTGTAGAAGATTTATTCCTTACAGTGATTTTTCCCCTTTTTGTGCCCCCAGACTTCACCTTCCTCACTCTTCCCCCTCCATCCCATCTGCAGGTTTGGCAAACATTGACTTTTGATTAATTACTCCACTGGTGTAATGTTAGAAAACACAGCCAGGCAACGAGAGTCATGTGGAGTATGACATGTAGCTGATCTGCAACTGCTAGCAGCAAATATCTGCAATGGCCGGTGATGGGACACTAGACGGGGAGGGCTCTGAGTTACTATAGAGAATTATTTCCCAAGTGTTTGGCGGACGGGTCTCTCCCACATGCTCGGGGTCTAACTGGGAAGGAATTTCCCCCAGGTTAGATTGGCAGAGACCGTGTGTGTGTGGGGGGGGGGGGGGCAGGGTTGCCTTCTGCTGCAGCATGGGGCATGGGTCACTTGCAGGTTTAAACTAGTATAAATGGTGGATTCTCTGTAACTTGAAGTCTATAAACCTTGATTTGAGGATGTCAGTAACTCAGCCAGAGGTTGGGGTCTATTACAGGAGTGGGTGGGTGAGGTTCTCTGGCCTGCAATGTGCAGGAGATCAGACTAGATGATCATGATGGTCTCTTCTGACCTGAAAGTCTATGAGTATTTTGTTTTCTCAACAGGGCATCCCTTTTGTACTCTTCAGAGATCTCAGTGACACTTCCAGAGAAATCCTCTGCAATCCTCTCCCAGACATGTCCAGGGATGGGAGCCTTGTGTCTCCCTCTGTGACAGTAGCCTTGCCCATGCCACTCAGTATGATGAGTTCATCTGGGACCATTGCCATGAACAGGCTAGCAGCATGGGGGCAGCTTTTTGATGCTGCTAGCTGCAGGGTTCTCTGTGCCTCTGTCGCCCTCAGGAGTGAGATATCAGCCAAGATTGCCACTGCCTGGGGAAATATTGCCAACACTCACTGCAGTTTCCTTCTCTCCAAATACCCAGGGATCAGCATCCAGCTTTTAAAGCTTCCATGCAACAGAACACGCCCTGTCCTCCCTGCCGGGCTGGGCTATGCTTGCCATGGCTTCAGCTAAAGAGCGGTGCTGTAAAAAGGTACTTCAGTGACAATTATCCTTTCTCGTTACAGATATTTATGGGAATAATGCAAGGGAATTTTAGATGTATCTTTCCCTTTCCATTGTGACTGTAAATCTAATGGTGTATCTGACTGTTTTAATCAGTAGTCTCTGGTGTATTGGCCTTGAGGGGTGCTGCCTCCCTGCCTGCTGCATGTCAGACCCTGATCAGGAAGAGAAAGAAGAGGACTAGGGAGGATGTGTTTGGCAAGCTCCTCCAATCCTCTGTGGCCTTGAACTGTGAACACAGAGCTTCGAGGGGCCATGGAAACCATGGAGAAGGACCAAGAATGGAGTGATCAGCTTCTGCAGGAGTAGGAAAAGGACCGAGAGGCACATCGGGGAATGCCCCAGGATTCCATGGGTCTGCTCAGGCAACAAATACAAATGTTGCAGTGCATTGTTGACCTATATGCCCAAAGACCATTGACTCTGCAGCCTTTCCAATCCTTGGATTGCTCCATGGTCAGTGGTGTCTACATCCCTCAACACAGCAGATGGCACCGTGGTGTGCACCCAACCCATAGCACACCAAGCTAGGAGAAAACAAGGGGAACCACCGCCACACATACACGAATTGGTGAAAACAACAGGATCAGGCAATGCTGGTGTTTCATTCTGTTTTGGACTGGGAGTATTTAAGGTATAGTTCAGCCTGTTACACTATTGACAGTTCTTACTGTTTCTTTGCACATAATCAAGTTCTATTTGTGGAAATTCTGAGTATCTTTATTACTGTACAGCAAACATTACAGAATTCATAGCGGGAGATAAAAAACATCCCATATTCAAAATATTACACCAAGCATTACAGAAATTAGATCAGGAGGCAATAACCTCCATATTAAATAGTGTGAATGAAGCATTACAGAATTAATAGCGGCAGACAGTAACTCCCCTATATTAAATAGTTTACACTAAGCGTTACAGATTTCTAAGTGGGAGCCTATTAATACGGTTTCATAAGTATTCATCAGACAAAGACTAATGTGCCTGAGTGTTAAAATAGTCTTTTAAAGCCTCCCTCAGCTGTACCGCTCCATGGAGAGCGCTTCTAATTCAGCAGACAGCTAGTCCACCTCACTTTTCCCCCTTTGCCTCACAGATATTGTGCAATAGCCAACATGCAGCAATAATGATGGGGATGCTCACCTCACTGAGATCCAATCTAGTGAGCAAACATTGCCAGCGCCCCTTCAATCTACTAAAGTACATTCAACTGTCATTCTGAAGCTGCTAAGCTGGCCATTGAATCCCTCCTTGGTGCTGTCAAGGTGGCCACTGTATAAATTTATGAGCCAGGGGAGCAAGGGGTAAACTGCATCCTGCAGAATCACTATTGGCATTTCAATATCACCAGAGTTAATGTGCTGGTCAGGGAAGAATGTGCCTGGTTGCAACTTTTTGAAAAGTTCTATGTTCTTAAAGATTCATGTGTCATGCACCTTCCCTGACTAGCCCCACTGATGTCTGTGAAGCATTCCCGGTGGTGCACCAGGGCTTGCATAACCAAGAAAAAGTGTCCTTTTCTGTTGATGTACTCAGTGGCAAGGTGGGCCGGTGCCAAAATAGGAATATATATGCCATCTGTCACTCCACCACCATTTGTGAACTCCATTGCTACACATCCATCCACTATTTCCTACACATTACCAAGATTCCCAGACCTGTGTAGCAGAGGATGATTAATGGCCTTACACATGTGGATGACAACAGCCTCCTCTGTGGATTTTCCACCTTCAAACTCATTACTCACTGGCTCATAGCAATCTGGCATTGCAAACTTCCAGAGCGTGACTGTCAATGGGGCTGTGATTTTGGTATCCGTGTATCAGATGGCTGGGGTGAGCTTGACACACAAATCCAGGCATGTGGCATTTCATATCCAAAGTTCTACAGCTACTGTTCATCATCCCAAACCTGTCCTCCAATCAAGCAGTGTTTGTTGCTCAGGCCCAGAAGTGGCAATCCATAGTGTGGAGCTTCTCTGTCAATACCAGCAGCAAACGGGCATTTTTGGTCACTGTGGCCACCAGCATGCAGCTATTGTGCTTGAATATCTCATCTTCCTCCTTGCACAGCCAGTTGTAGTAGTACTTGTTCAAGTCCTGCATATACAGGAGAAAAGTGCATCCTGTATTAGCAATGCTTGTGAGAAATGTACTGTGCTGTGTCAGGTCCATGCTTCTGCCAGAGAGAATGTAGTGTGGAGGACTGTGGGAGTTTTAAAAAATGATGCAAAAATTATGGGCTGAAGCAGGCATTATGGGATGGAGAAAGTGATCCCCCAGCTCCCAGAAATCCCTGGGTGAACCAGTCACTTCCCACAAAGCTCTGAGAAAATGTCCCACTAGGTATTGAGTTACACAGCAGGGCTGGGTACACTGGGATATCTACTTGCAGTGCACTGCAGTTTACGTTGACGCAACCACTCACAGTGAAAATGCGCAGGGCCGATGCAAGCACCCAAATGTGCAGGTGCACAAGTGACATGCTACAATTGGTGTCTCTATGCCGATGTGACTTGCATTGACAAAATATTGTAGTGTAGACATGGCCTAAGTAATAATTGGAGATAAGACTGGTAAATTCAGATCTAGATCCAGATTTTGAACTCCCTCGAGTTCCATCTAAGGGTTTATTTAGCCTATTATGGAGATAAAGAGCAGACGGGATCTTTGGAGTTTTTAGCTGCGAAGTTCTAGAAAATCTCTGAGTATGTGCAAACTGATTTTTCAAAGGTTAAGGCTTGGCCAAATGTGTGTGGCTTTTCAAAAGGATAGCCAAAGGTACGTCCCTGATGCAAAGGCTGTCCCCTGCCAAATTGCAGATCCCTACTCCAAAGGAGGGGAGTGAAAAATTTTCCCTGACACTTTTTTCCATCCAAACCAAAATGTCTCATGGGGTGTCAACAAAATTTTCATCAGGAAGTTTTTCAGGTCCAAGATGGAAATCCAGAGAGCAAGAGACCACAGAGCAGCCAAACACATGGTGGTTAGTACACTCTGATTGGGAGCAACGACTTGAACCCAGGTCTCCTATATCTCAGGTGAGCATTCTAGCCATGAGTCCCCTTGCCCAGCCAATCTCAATTACCCTCTGCTGCCAGTCCTAGGCTCCTTGACCCAATCCACACATCCTGTTCTTGTCATCTCTGCATTCGAATCAAGCAGGTGCTTGGGGCATTACGAACACAGGAGAGACAATCTCCCTCATTTCAGTCCCAAAGTCTAGCTCCTCTTCCCACATCTGCAATTTCAGGGAAAGTCCAGATTTCTCTTCTGCAACTCCAGGCTGGAGAACGCTCAGGGCAGCTGGAATGTTTGGAGTTTTTCACTGGGACGCTCTATAAAGTCTCTGAGCATGTGCAAACTGACATTTTTCAGAGGTTCATAGCTCAGCCAAATTTGGGTGGCTTTTCACAGGGACAGCCCAAGGCACATCCGTAAGGCAAAGGCCACGATCCTGCCAAATTCCAAAGCCTTGGGGCAAAAGAGCTTCTCTGAGAAAAGGTTGCCAGAATTTTTTAACATGGGCAAAACAGTGTATTGGCCCTAGCCTCATTCTGAGAAACAGCTACATGGTTTTGACTGAAGTTTAAACAAAAATCAGCCTGAGGCAGATGCTCTGCAGGGGAAAATATCAACCCAAATGGTTAAATTTTGGCAATGTTCTGAGCATTCCAAAACAGGGTCTTTCAATGAGAAACATTGGGCAACTTTAATAACAGGTCATGCCACCAGCCCTGATTATCACAGAAGAGTGCATGTGCTTGGCTTTCTGTTGACCCTAACCATAGAGATGCAGCCTACACTCTCTTTTGGGCTCTCCATATAAGGCTACTGACTCACCCAGGAAGGAGCAGTGTGGAAAGCAGCTACATACCTGGAGCCTTCCATCCACAGGAGGAGACTGAACATGCCTGGGAACTTGTGGGACCCTTCTTAGTGGAAGCCCCAGGCCTGTGGAACTCACTGCCCCTGGAGCACTGGCTGAACATGAGCCTTGCTGCCTTTTGGATGTACTGCTGCCCAAATGGGGTCCAGATGGACCCTTCTTTTTAAACAACACAGCTCTGCGTGCAGGAGACGAGGAGAGAGCGTGGCTCCTGCTATAGCATTCTGTTGCATGATGCATGCACTGGTATTACAGCCATGGGTGCCTGATAAATGGGGATAAAACAGTCAAGCAAATGATCAGTCTCCCTAAGCAGTAACCAGGAAGGTCTGCATCCTAGGAAAGCATTGCTTGAGCAGGGCCGGTCCAACTCCCCGACTTCAATGGCAACTGGACGAGCCTGTTCAGTGGCCGCTGCTCCATTGGTCTGACTCTGTCCCCCCGGCCACGTTGCGGACAGGTTGTAAGCATCTGCACAACCAATACCTGGGCCAACTTAGGTTCCACGCTGCTGCTGCTTCCCTAGCGCCACCAGCATCTCAAGCCAGGTTTCCCCTGGGGGCCTTGTGAAACTAGACCCTGCAGGAAGTTCCACCCTGCAGGGGCTGAATGACACCTCCCTGCAGCCCTCTGATTGGCCCATGCCGATATATAAACCAGGAAGCCATCACAGGGAGCTGTCTGAGCAATGATGCAGATTGCCCGCTTGCTTCCACACTAGACTGTGACTTACCGTGAACCTTAGACTCTGGTACCTGACCCTGGCTTGTCCCCAGTTCCACTAGCTGCCTCCTGACCACAGCTTGGCATCTGGCCAGCGATGCCAGCCACCCATGGCTCTTCCTATTACCGTCACAAATCTCAGAGTAGCAGCCGTGTTAGTCTGTATTCGCAAAAAGAAAAGGAGTACTTGTGGCACCTTAGAGACTAACAAATTTATTAGAGCATAAGCTTTCGTGAGCTACAGCTCACTTCATCAGATGCATTTGGTGGAAAAAACAGAAGTCACCTACTACAGGACAGGCTCACTCAGCTCATACAGATCTGGGTTGAGAACGGCATCGAAACACATTGAACCCATCGAGGCATGATGCCTGAGGTCACCCATGTGCATGGGTCTGTCAAAGACCCACATGGAATTAGACTGCTAGGTGCAGGATTACACAGAGCTGATCCTTGAGGAGACAATCAGGGACAGGACCGGGTAAAGGAATGCCAGAATGACAGCCATAGCTCTGCCAAGAGCCAGCACAGGCTGTGTAACCCCTGGGACTCATGCTGACTTCTGCACAGGGGCAGATTTCATCCCCTGCCTATGTCCATACAACCTTGTAGATGAATTGGCTCCCTGGCGTGTTTTGCATTGTTCCCCTCCCGTCACCCCCCAATATAATATTCCAGTAAAGGAGTTTCCTGTTGGAAAGAGTCCAGCTTGTCGGCTCAAGAACAAGAGTGCAAATAAACGGTTCGCTCTTACTCCCAGTGAAGTCAGTGGGAGCTTGGGAGCTTTGCCACCAGCTCACAGGGATAGGATCACACCAAAGAGGCAAGATGCCTCCACTCTGGCTGGGTTCTCCCATCCTTCCTCACATCACACACACATGTGGCCACAGTAGGAAGGGAAACCTGGGGAGCTCCGATAACGTTGCAGGGCAAGGTTGGCTGGGAGCAGGAGCAAGGAGGGGATAATGAGAAGCAAGGGAGTTTCCACAATGCTGCAGGGCAAGGCTGGGGAGCAGAAATGGGGCTGGTGTAGACGTGAGCAGGTATGAACACACCCTCGTATTAACCCTTATTCCTCTCTGATTGTATCTCCTATGAACTTACTTTGGATCTGTTACATTTCTCCTCTTGGGGAGGGGTGGTTTGTTCAAATGAAATAGGATGAAACTCGTCTCCCTGCCTCCCTTTATGCATTGATTTGGGGGGCTGGCACTCCCCACTCTCGCTAATGCTAAATAAGGCAGGGCAGAGCTCTTTGGGGCCCTAGGTACAGCCACGCTCTTTGGTCCAGAGCCACAAAGGTATTTAGGCTCCTAACTTGCATTGAAATCAACGAAACATCTTTGGGCATAAATACTTTTGTGGGTCAGGGTCTTTGTGCCCATTGATTTCTGAATGCTAGGGGGTGAACACACGCCGACCTGGGTGGGCGATGGGTGTGTCTAGGCTGAAGCTGGAGGCGTCATTTCCAGCAGACGCACATGTACTAGCTTTGGTCAAGCCGGCATGCTAGGAATAGCCGTGTCGCCATCGCAGTGCGGGCAGTGGGAGGGGTTAGCCGCCCCCCAGTAGGATCCCACCTGAGACCGGACGCATTCAGGGCAGCTAGCCCAGCCTGCCACTTGGGCCGCTGTAGCTAAGCTTCTGTTTCGCTAGCGCAGGTCTGTCTGCTTGAGCTGGAAATGGCACCATCCAGGTCTGGTGTAGAAATATGAGCCTGATCCTCAGCTCGCATAAATCAGTATAGTCAATGGAGCTACTTCAGTTTACACCCGCTGAGGATCTGTCCCTGTGGCTTTCCAAGAGGGGGTTTCAAACCACCTCTGAGCTCTGAAATGCTGATGGGGCCCTGATGTCTGCAGCCTCTCCTCATTGTTACAGGTTTGATGGCCTGGCTGTTAAGTGGCCAAAGGGTGTATAAATAGTTGATGTACCCATCTGCACCTTTATGACTTCGATTCCCTGACCTGCTCCGGTTTGCTGAGCCCAGATCCAGCCCAGCAACACGTACGACTATAAAGCCATTCAAAACAAGAGTTCATTACCACGCGGGGAGCTTTTAGGATTTATAGATAATAATCCTCGCAATGAAACGGTAACAGCCTAGCCAGCTATGGCCTCTGCCACTCACTCTGGAGTCTGTGCTCTGACTTCTCTCCTCCTCCTCGCTCCCTCACGGCCTGCTCTCTCCTTTCAGCTGGCCCATCGGGTTGCCTCTCTCTGCTTGGGCAAGTCACTTACCTCCCCACACTGCGTCCCTACTCCCACCCATCCCAGAGGAGGGTGACAGTTCATACCTATTGATAGCAAGGGGTAGGTAAGTGCTATCAATAGGTATATCTATATATGTTAATATATTGCTTTATATATATAAATATTTTTGTGGGTCAGGGCCTTTGTGCCCATAATATATATGTTAATACAATTAACACAATCCCCAAACTGGGAATGCACCTAACCTGAGTAACCTCCTAGGCCATGCTACTCTTACCCCTCCCCGTGCCTGCTGTTTGCTGCCCCCACTCGTCATGAGTCAGCCAAACCTCGGCACTGATCCAGCATCAGGATCTGCTAACACAGCCCCTTGGGTCTCTTTGGAGACTCAGGAGCAGGGCCTTACTTTCTAAGCCAGCTGTGTCTTCTGTGAAGCTCCTGGCACACTGTTGAGCACTATCCAGTGATGCGGGGACAGTGCTGGGGGCAGGAGCAGCGCGTGGAGCCACCTGCCCCACCTCGCCAATGGCCACAGAGATGTGCCAGCAGCTAGCCACTTCCGGGAGTGGCGTGGAGCTATGGCAGGCAGGCAGCCTGCCTGAGAGCCCCTTGTAGCGGCCCGGAGATCGCTGCCTGTGATTTATTTTTGCGTGACCCCCACTTGAGCTGGGATCCTGGGCTGAAGCCCCTAAAGATCCTGCCTTAATCGACCCTGGGGGTGGGTGAGGTTCCGTGGCCTGCAATGTGCAGGAGGCAGGACTAAATGATCATGATGGTCCCATCTGATCTTAAAGTCTATGAATCTATGAGGCATCTCAGAAGACCCCTGCCCTGAAGAGCTTCCAAGCCATAGGCCTGATCCAGGGTCTTGCAAAATGTGTCCGAGTGAGTGGGAGAGTTGGCTGTGAGAAGAGGAGGAAATGTGTCCTTTGTGCGGCTCAGCCCCATGAGCGGAGAAAGTTTGCCACGTCTCAAAATTATTTGGAAGCCAAACTGATCAATATTCCAGGCTGTTCGCAGTTCATTTCCCCATTCACCACACAGCCCCTAATAAATCGTCTGGTCAACAAGCATGATATGAAAGCTTCAGAAAATATGATCACAAGTCAGTAATGTACGGAGAAGACTTTTTAAAATAACACTGCATTGCCCCAGTTTTTCAGTCAGCTCCTCAGTATGTGCATAATTTAGAAAGTTGTGGTCCTCGGAGATAAAATTCCACATAGATTTATGGAGTGGTCTCAGAGTTAGTTAGAGAGATGGAATCTGAGTTTTAAAGGCAGTTGTATGTACAGATGGGTCTGTGTGTTTTCCACCCAGATTGAGCATGTACTGTACACACACAATACAGGAGGGGGGAAAAGTATATTCTCAGTTCACAGACAAATGAGCTAACCTGAGAATCTCATTTGAAAAGGTGCGAGCTGTTTCATTTGCATGTTAATATTCACATAAGCGAAACAGACAACTTAAGTCAGTTTCATAAGGCAACTACAGACCATATGAAATAAACCCAGCTGTCTGGAGGATGTGGTTTATTGTTTAGATCGCTGCCGAGTTGTTTATTGTTTGGGGCTTTATAGCCTCAGCTCAGTCTGCTGGCTTATGTTCTGTGATGAAGACCTGAAAATCAAATTCATACTGAGCCTGTACTGGGAAATGATGAGAAGGCAAGCACGCTTTTCTTTAAAATGATGCAAGGCATGACTGACTTAGCTTTGCAGTATTGCTGGGTTATCATTTAGGCTGTCTGACCAGTCTCAGCCAATAATGATACAAAACACCTTTGCTTTGCAGAGTAACTTTCCTACATATGCAACCTAAAACTTTACAGAGCTGCCTAGTAATAGAGGGAAGTTGGACAAGGGAGAAGAGAGATGTGTCAGACCGTTTCAATACAACATAAACAGGAGACACTTTGATCTTGAAAATAAAGTCAGAGGTTTCAATCAGAACTAAGCATCAGCTGCCCTCAATTATTTTAACAGTGAAATCAAAATAGAATAGTTCAGTTATTACCCTATTTATATTATGACACGTCATTAGCAGTAGCGCACTATTATGACTAATTGGCCAAACAATCATAAAAATAGTAGAAAAAAGCAACATGAAATTTCAAACTTCCAAAGCAAAATTCTGAAAAGTCCCTAAACCAATTGTGCCATGGAAATTTTAGACTAAGTCGACACATTTTTCGAAATGGTTTGGTTTCAATGGGAAAGGCATTTTCCCCTTGAAAATACATGTTGATAACAATTTTCCGAGCAGCCCTACGAGACAGGGTGGCTGTTCCAGGTGGCAGGAACATCAAAGGAGGAGACTTTTGCATAAGCAATGGTAGAAGGGGTGAAGGAACATGCTGGCTGATGTAGCAGGGAGGCCCCTCCTCGAGTACAACCCCCCCCCAGTGGCAAGGCAAGGCACAACTGGTGTGCATGCCTCAGTTTCCCCTTTCTTCCAACCATTGAAGAAACTTAGCACCTGAGCATCTGATACAAAGCCTGCCCCTGGACACACTTTATTCTCATATGCCAGTGCAGTAATCCCCCCAAAACCCTTTCAATAAAACAGTCTCACCATTTCCACAATAAACATAAACACACAGTGGGCTTTTCTTATTACCTGCTCCGGGGACACCACTGCCAAGTCACCCATCTGAGAGTCAACAGCAGCACTCTGTTCCCAGCTCCTTTGTACCGGATCTAGGCCCCGCTCTCCAGCATCCCTGTCTGCAGGTGGCCAGTCTTCCCTCCACCCTTCACTCAAGTCTTTGCTCCCAGGGCTAACCTCCTTGTGGTGTTCCACTCCTCCATGCCTGCCGGCCTGACAGTCCTACCCCTGCTCAGGAGGAGCCAGCTGCCTGCAACAACCCTCCCGTTCTGGATCTTCCCCTTTTTCTAGATTGGCCAGGCTAAACTATGTCCCGCCTAGCGCTCATCAAGGGTCCTCAGCTTTGCTCAGTTCTCACCAGCAGTTCCAGGTCTCCTCTCAACTCAGCTCTCTCTCCTGGGTCTCAGGCAGCTCTCACCTGACCTTCCTGTACCCAACTCCTCTCCAGGCTTCTGACTCACCCAGTCTCCTCTTCTTGAGGGCCCTGGTGCTCTTTCTTAAGCCCAGTTGGCCAGTGCCATTCATAGAAGGAATGGCCATGGAGTAGATGGAAAGAACTGGCAGGCGAAGGGCTTATAAAACACAGCAGGCTGCTTGGAGCCAGACAAGGGGCCAGTGGAGTTATTCGAGGGTAGGGACGATGATGTCATGCTCCGTCTCCAGAAGTGGGACCTGGGGAATGGCAGAGAGGGAGATGCAATAGCCTGGGATTTAGGAGAGATGGCATCAGAGTATTGGCATACAGCGGCACCGGGCAATTGGAAGGTCTGGTGATGAGAGCGTCACATATATACATAGTGAGATGAGCTGTGGCAGAAGTGGAGACCAGCTGAGTTACAGATCTTAGAGATGTGGGAAAAGGAGTGTTCCAGGTCAAGGATAATGCCAATATTAGCACCTTACATACAGTCATGTAGCATTTTTCGTCCTCCAAACAGTGTATTATGCGAATATCCAGAAATCATGTCACTCATGACTGAAATGCAGCCTCTGGGAGTGGCCTGCAACAGCTATTTAAAATCCCAATGCTACCCAGCACAGGACAGTAAGTGAAGAGGAATTCTATCTTTTGTTTAGCTGAAATTGCAGTCAGCAAAATGTACGTATCTAGGTTTGAAGTTAGCCTGGAGCAAGGGTTAAGATGTCTGTTCAAAGAAAAATGCCACAGGACCTGTAATGACCACAAGGGTTAAGCACTTTTGGTATTAAATCTCATAAATAAGACAGCACCCCATAACGGTGTGATGGAGAATTGCTTTAGAGTAGAGTGCCATCCATTGAATTCCCATACAATCTATGTTTTTCTTGGAGGTTTCCGATCCAAGCATTGACCAGTCCTAATTCTATTACTTTGGGATGTGATCCTATCAGGCTTTACATACAAACTACTATGGCTACAGGTGCCATGGAAGGGACAAAGTTTAGAGTTCATTCCCTCTGAAGCATCTGGCATTGGCCACTGTCAGAAGACAGGATACTGGGCTAGATGGACCTTTGGTCTGACCCAGTATGGCCGTGTTTATGTTCTTATGTATGTAAGGGAGAACATCTCACCAATTTGCAGACCTGGCCAAACAACTCAAGAAGCTTGAGGAATAGATTCAGGAAGGCATGAGAGGGACCGAGAGGTTTTATTTTATTTTACTTTATTTTATTTTTGGTTGCACAGTAGGTTCACCTCAATCACTGGAAACATGATGGAAGTCCTAAAATAAGTCACAAGTGAGATGAGTATGATGATCATAGCTTTGTTCCTTTGTGGCAGTTTGATCACATCACATGAAACCTTCTCGTCAGTAGACACAAGTTGGCGTTATCACTAGTTAGAGCCCCGTGAATTATTTGTTTGAAAATTTTCATTTTAGTTTTCAAGAATTTCATACTATTTTATTTTATCCTGCCACAAGGAGGGTGGGAGGCCCTCTTGGCGGAGGGTTGGGGCCTGCCCCCGTGGTAGGTGAGAGGCCCTGGTGCAGAGGTTTGATCCTGCCCTGGGAGGGGTTGGAGGGCAAGCTCACCCACACTCATACCACAAAGGCAGCTCCTGTCCTACAGGGCTGGGCCTGGCTACCTGCTCTGGGCATTGTGAGTTGGTGGATGGGGTCACAGCACTATGCACTCAGATTTGGCCAGGTGGCACTAAGACCCTGTGTTCTAGGTTACAAAGCCTGTAATAGGGGGCCAGGCCCGGCCCCCTGAGACAGGAGCTGCAGGACCCGCTGCTGTAGGATGAGTTTTTTGTTTTATGTCATTTTATACAATCTTGTTCATTTGATTTTGTGTTATTTCACATTTGCAAAAAAACCATGGGGCTCTATCAACAGCTGTACGGCTGAGCGGCATTCCTGGAGTACAACAGCAGGGGGTGCTGCAGGTTAGGAATGAGGTGTGTCAGCAGACCTGGTGCAGGAAAAACTGTCCTGGTGCATAACAAACCTGGGTCCAGCCACAGTCAGTGCTGTCAATCCTTCATTTTAAAGATGGATAGGAGGAACGGACATGTTGCAGCATGGACTCTAACCTGCTACCTTTGGTGCCTTCAGAATCGGCATACAATCATAGAATCAGAGAAGATGAAGGTTGGAAGAGACCTCAGGAGGTCATCTAGTCCAACCCCCTGCTCAAAGCAGGACCAATCCCCAACTAAATCATCCCAGCCAGGGCTTTGTCAAGCCGGGCATGGCCGACTCTGAGAAACAAACACACATTGCGAATCTCTGGCTCTGTGCCACTCATTCATCATGAAACACAAACTCAGGGAAAGCAATGATGGTTACAGGTGCCATTAAAAATCCAAATCTCAGAGGTGATTAGCCCATGAATCTGTGTAGGGCAGAGTTCAGAGCAAGCTTTGGTCTGAGTTTCCAAGCGAGCCAGGGAATCTAGGTTTGGAGTGATCCCAGGGCCAGCTGGGTGAGTTTGGGATGCAGCTAGTCAAGTCGCCGGAGGTTAGAGCCAGTCAAAATCTTTCCACTGAAGATGAAATTTTCAATTTTCACCCCAGAATGGTTCCATGGTGAAAGCACGTTTCATAGAAAAAAGAAGGATTTTTGTTGACATTTTTGCAGGTTTTTGTCAGCTGAAAACCAAACGTGTTTGGGTTAAAGGTTTGTGGGTTTCAGTTTTCAGAGACTTGAGACTTCTACCACAAATTTGTGATTTCTAAAAACTGACTCTTTCAAGTTGAGGTTTTTCATCAAAAACAAATAAACAAGAGGTTTGGGGTGACATTCTGAGGAAAACAAAAGAAAACAAGTGGTCCGCCTTTCTCACCAAAAATCATCTGTATTTTTCCACCAGCTCTGCCTGAGCTCCAGCCTTTGACCGAGCCCAGAGAGCCTGCCGAAGAGCCAGCCTTTCAAATGAGTTTTCACCTGAGTTTGCAGCAAGCCTGCGTCTGGCTTTCCATTGAGACTGAGCCTTGCTTTCAGAGCAAGGCTGAGCCCTGAGTTATAAAGCTCTCGTTACAGCATGACCCTGGGGGGCTGACTTCTGGCATTACCCTGGAGGTGCATTTTGATATGAACCCTGGGACTGAATTTGAATGCAAGCCTAGTCTGGGCCTGGTTCCCTCTGAAGCCCACTGAATCCTGCCTACTTTGGTCTCGCTTCCCTTACAGAGTGGAGGGGTTGTTCAAATTGCAAAGCAAACCATGGGAGACTGAAGCAACGGGGGACCTTCCCCACAAACTGCTATGAGCCACCACTGAGTTCTAAGTGCCTCCGGCCCCTTCCTACTGAGTCAGGTTTGTGCCACCTCCCTCCGACCTGGCAAATCTTGACACAGTCTAAGCTGAGAACACTGCGGGAGGGGGGAAATAAATAAACAGATCAGTTAAATAAGCCCACTGAAGTACCTGTGAATGCACCCAGGTGCTCCTCTGTGCTTCTTAGGGTTGTAGATGGGTTGGGAAGACCAGCTCTTCCGAACGCTGCTGCCCATCATTGTTTTTGCTTTGTATTTGTAATCATTGCTGGTAATGCCAAGCCTGACAGTTTATTTATAACGTACTCAACCTAATGTCCACCATGAAATGAAACACCCCCCTGGGGCTTTCCTATTTTCCTTCCTGCATTTATTTGCCATCTCAAGTTTAGTGCCTTTATACTTCTCAACAGGCTTATAATAACTTTGTTCTGCCTCACTACTTTCATCGCTCTCATCCCCGGGTTATTTACCAAGCAGAGGGACTGCTGCAGAAAGGACAAACAGATTATGGAATTTAGAGCTCTGATGAGTTTACAAGAAAAGTACACATGCCCGCATGCACCGACACAGAAGGAAGGAGAAAGAGGTGATGAGTGTATGCCAGTTAGCAGCTGGACTTTGTCTAAACAGATAAGAATATAAGAACGGCCATACTGGGTCAGACCAAAGGTCCATCTAGCCCAATATCCTGTCTTCTGACAATGGCCAATGCCAGGTGCCCCAGAGGAAATGAACAGAACAGGTGATCATCAAGTGATCCATCCCCTGTCGCCCATCCCGAGATCAGACAATCAGGGTACATTCAGGTACAGTGTATCCACCATTTTGGGCATGTCCAGATGGATGTTTGGTCTGACCCAGTATGGCCATTCTTATGGTCTAACTCACCTCTCATACCATCCCTATTCCCAGTACATACAGACAGGAAGCATCAGCCTGTCATGCCAATGAAACGTACAGATAAGATAGCCCTCTAGTGCTATGTATTATTTCAGGTGCATCTGAGTAGGACATTTCCATTAGCAAACTTAGCATGTCCAGATGGAATACACATGCCACCCAGAATTACAGGGGGAGCATGTCTGTCTTGTCGCCAACTGTTCTAATTACTTCTGGGTAGAGGAACAAAACATTCCTGCTACACATGCTCACAGCAGACCTGCCACATCATTGAATGTTGCAGGAATCGTCAGGTAGTCTGTTCCATAAGGCCAATGAAGGCAGAAGGCATTCATTCTACCGCTCTGCAGTCCATCGTTATTACACAGCTGCTTTTCATCAGCAGACGCTTCATAAACTTTAGATGATCACAATGGTCCCTTCTGGCCAGGGACGGCTCTACCAATTTTTGCCGCCCCAAGCAGTCGCTGCCGAATTGCCGCCGCCCCCGGAAGAGCGGTGGAGCTGCCGCCCAAAAGCCACCGTGGCGGGAAGAGTGGCGGAGCTGCCGCCAAATTACCGCCGCGGAACATGGATTGCTGTCCCATTCTGAATGCTATCCCAAGCACCTGCTTGGAAAGCCGGTGCCTGGAGCCAGCCCTGCTTCTGGACTTGGAATCTATGAATGTACTCACCTTGCCTGTAAGGTAGGTCAGGGTTCTTAGTCTCTTCTTTCAGCTGGTGACCTGATGTACAGAAGAGCTAATTGATTTGCCCACCATCTGTGAGAGAGAAGGGACTTGAATCTAGCTCCCATAAGTCCTTGTGTAGTCCCCGCACCACCGGACCATTCTCTATGATGGGGCTGCTGGTGATTCCAGATATGTAGAGGTAGGGACTGGAGGCAAACAGAGCTTTGGGTACATGGAATTACCCCGCCCCTTTGGCACTCAAACTGAACTATTACTGGAATATCAAATTTAAGATAACTTTTTTTTTCCAGCTGAGCACTTGTGGGCTCCAGCCAGGATCAGAAACAAAAGAGGCAATGTAGCATTAGGTGATCTGCCTCTTCTTTCATATGGCAAGCCAAGGGACTAGCAGTGTTCAAGTAACCACAGCTACCTTAGTGAGCCAGCGAATAGCTTTGTAAGGGTCTCAGTGTCAGTGTGAGATGCCACTGGCAAACAATCAAAGCAAGCGCTGCTGTACAATGCAGGCCATAGTTTGTGACTGGCATCCAGCGTCACATTGTGCTTTGTCTCTCATCTTCCGGAGGCGTAAGAGATGGCAACATTTGCCATGCGATCTTCTGAAGTGGTTCAAAGTACAGGGTTGCCAACCTGGTATTTAAAAAGTACTGGAGAGACCTCAGGTGTCCCCAATCTTGACTTGAACCTCTGGGGACAAATCCCTTTCTCACCACCCCCATGCTGCAGAGAACCTAGGGCCTCATGTGCTTGGCCTGCAACCACTGCAACTCCTCTTGAGGATCTGCACGGGCACCAGGAGCTGAGTTGGAGGCTGCAGTTGCTGGTCTTCACCTGCTGCAGCACTGTGCACCCTGCTGGGAAGGTTGGCAGAGACTCTGCAAGCGGGGAGGCTACACTTTGGTAGTCCTGACCCCCCTGCCAGAGCCCCTTCAGTGCAACTCCAGGGCACACAGCCCCATCTACTTGCCCTGCCAGACAGAGCCTGTGCAGGGAAACCAGACGGGGCCACCCTCAAGGATTGGAGTCAGCAGCGGGAGGGGGTGTAACATCTCAAGTAGGGGATTGCTCGTTGGAGCTATGCCATCAGTGATGAAGGCTCTTTCAAAATATCGCCTTGGGCATTATGTGAGGTGGACAAGTTTAACGAGAACCCTGGAAATGATGGTTAATACAGACGGTGAAGATGCAGGGCAGCATCTGCAGTTAGCTACCTGAGGTGAGGGAAGTCATTGAGAGAGACTCAACATCTCGGACTGCATAGCGTGAAGCCAGGAAGAGGTTTGCATTACAGCATCTCCCTCTCATCCCAGTGGGACAAGGCATTCTTTGGGACACTCGTTCATTCGCTCGAGGTCTTCACTGAACGCTGACAAGTATAGAGCCGGAAACCGTCTGGCTCACCTGTGTATTAGTGTTGTTAAAATTGGGATTTGAGTTATAAAAATATGTTTATATTTTATTGAATGACTGTAAGTTGCTGTCTGCATAATTCTCTCTTAGAATGTCTGTAGCCTGGGTTATAAGGTAATATGCAAGTATTTTCTCTGTAACTGTACAGCACCAGATAGCAGAGAAGCATTAATGAGTGTCATATACTAATCTCCAACAGCAGGTTTTATCTCTTGGCCAACCAAGAAGGCCCATCAACACCAGACTAACAATTGTGGAATATCAGAGGACAAAAGATTTTGTTGATTGCTTTCCCCACACCGCCACCCGCATGAAGACGAGGTGTGCAAGTGAATTCCTCCCATCAGGTGCTCAGAGAATGGGAATGGGATAAACCTCCCTAACAAGAAACTGTGTCTCTGCTGCTTGGACTCTTGAGGGCAACGTTTTCTAGGCATAAAGAAGAGATCTCCAGTGTTTAGACTCGGTTAGCCCGACGGGACATATAAAGCTTGCTTATTATAGAACCTTCTACTACATTTTGAAATGTAAGACTGTAGCTCATTTGTGTATATATGTTTACCTGCTTTAACCTTGTAAATAACTCTCTTACTTCCTTTTCCTAGTTAATATACTATATAAAGATTTATTACAAAATTGGCTACAAGCATTGTGTTTGGTGTGAGATCTAAGGTGCAATTGACCTGGAGTAAGCAACTGGTCCTTTGGGACTGTGAGTAACCTGAATTTTGTTGTAAGGGACCATCTATCACAAAGGCAAGCTTACCTGGGTTATGAGATGGATCGGAGTATCTGAGGGGACTGTCTGTAACTCCATGTTAAGGCTGTTATAGTGCTTAAGGAGTTTACATCTGATAATTGGTTGTTGGAAACTAGGTATAGAACTCACCACCAATTTGGGGTTTGTGCCCTGGTTCTTAAGAGTCTACCCTGAGGTTGATACTCATGCTCTCAAGCCACTGAAGGGCAGCTTGGCAATGCCCTTTAGTGGCTGTTCCACAGAGAGGCTGTCAAGGCTGATTCCCTACTCTGGCATTTCAAGTGCAGAAGGTGGCGGCCTGCAAGGACTTCAAAAAATTAATACTGGCCTCTTCAGGCTTGTATTAAACTCCCAAGGTTACAGCTTTTCTCTGACCTTGGCTTGGTAGATGCTGCCATCACCCAAGTGCAGAACCCCTTTGAGGTGCACTTGGGAATTCCTTCCTGTGGGATACCCTCAAGCCCTTTCAACCCCCACCCCCTCCGGGGAAGAGCTGAGAAAGAAAGAAAGAAAGAAAGAAAGAAAGAAAGAAAGAAAGAAAGAAAGAAAGAAAGAAAGAAAGAAAGAAAGAATCAGCTGTTGCCACCAGCTAAATAAACAACATGTGCACAAACCTTTTAAGACACAAAAATCCACTTCTGTTCTTAAAAAAGATAAATTTTATTTTTTTAAAAAAGAAAGAAAATACATCTGGGAACTCAGGCTATTGCTAGATTTTAAAAGAGCAACTACAAGGATTAAGCATCAAGAATAGCTTTCTTGAGGTCCAGCTTAAAGTTTACAAGCAAAACAAAAGCACCTGGGGTTAGCACCGAGGAGTCCGCAAGCTATAAAGAAATAAAAGGAGATAAACCTAATCGCGTCTTCCTAGACAATTCCTGATCTACTTACATATCTGGGGTTTCAAATGAGTAGTTTCTAGGTATGATGCTGAGGATTTTTCATACCTGGCCCCAAGCTTCTTACAGCAGAGCTCTGCCCTATCCGCCTATCCCCGGGAGAACAACAACAGACAGACAAAAGGGGAGTCTTTTCTCAATTTTAAAAAGTTCTAGCCTTCCCATCGGTTCTTTTGGCCAGGCACCCACTCACTTCTTTTACCGATGCATAGCAGTGAGACTTTTTAACCCTTTACAGTTAAAGCAAGTAGAGAACAGCTACTAAGAGGGATTTTATAGCTAACTGGCTGGCTAGGTGTCCATACAAAGAAGCTCCTCCCACACCCTTCATTTATCACAGAGGCTAAAGGACATGTGATACTAAAAGAGGTCTTCCTACAGCTCAAGTGGTGGGGGCCTGTCCCCTGGGTGATGAAAAGTCTAGGTTCTAGTACCCGGGGTGAAAATAACTTAAAGGATTTACCAGTACTCCGGAGTCCTGAGCAAGGGGGTGTGGCCTTGACCAGAAGAGGCGTGGCCTCAACCGGAAGAGGCAGGGCCTTTAAATCAAGATTTAAAGTGCCCAGGTCTCTGGCTGTGGCTTGGAGACCTGGGGCCTTTAAATCACCCCCGGAGCTCCCAGCTGCAGAGGCAGCAGGGAGCCCCAGGGAGATTTAAAGGGCCCCAGGCTCTGGCTGCTGCTACCGCAGCGGAACTCCAGGCCCTTTAAATCACCGCTGGAGCCCTGCTTCTGCTACCCCCGGGCTCCGGCAATGGGGCTCGGGGGGTGCTTTAAAGGGCCTGGGGCTCCCCGCAGCAGCCGGAACCCCAGGCCCTTTAAAGCACGGCCGGAGTCCCACTGCCAGAGCCCCGGGGTAACGGCGGCAGGGCTCTAGCCGTGCTTTAAAAGGCCCGGGGCTCCGGCTGCTGCGGGGAGCCCGGGGCCCTTTAAAGCGCCTGCTTGGGCAAGCCAGTCCGGTCTGGCACGGCATACTGGCTCTTGCTGGTACGCTGTACCGACTGGCCCAGCTTACTTTCACCTCTGCTAGTACCAGATCCCTAGGTGTGTGTCTCTGTCTCTGAGTGAGAGAGATTTATTCAGCACTTCAGTCTACTATCTGCAACACATGGATCTGAGAGCACAGATCAGCCACAGAACTTTTGGATGCTAGTTCAAGTGGAACCTTTGAATCTTTGGAAATTCATCGTCATTATTAAAATAAAACTCTTTGAATGTCAACACTCAACCCCCAACGCCACGCACCACACATACTCACATAAAATTATACCTTACTTTTCCTTGTTCTAATTACAAAGCATTACTTATTAGAATGTCAAGATTTTATTACTCAGTATGACGCAATTTCTTTATTATCTAACCCTAACAAAAAGAAAGAATACAAAAAGAAGTTATATGGGGGAGGGACAAAAAATCCCCTCCTAATAATGAATTACTTAATTTTAAGAACGAACTCTGACTTCAAATAATTATTTTCTCACAATTAGAGGTTTTGGTTAAAAACCTTAATATTGGGTTTTGGTTTTTTTAACTAATGTCACATGAATTAATTTTGTAATTAGAATAAACATGTAATTTCTGGGATTAATTCCTTTTAATTAGAACTAAACTGCAGAAAAGATTTATCATTTCAAGTGAAGTCAGATAATATATTGATTTAGTGAGGCACTAGTGGAGGAATGCTTCTTTTTTTCTTTAATGGTTTAGTATGTGTGTGTGTGTCTGTTCCTAATGTCAGTCACTTTTCACCTCCCATTAAGCCTCCCTTCTCTGTCACTTTTTGGAAGAAAATCGAGTCTCCAAGCCCAATTTCAACTCAGGTGATTCCCTTCTGTCTCCTAAAATCCTTCCTGCAATTTCCCCTGGCTACACTGCTCATCACTTCCTACCCTAAATATTTCTGCAGCTTGCCTGGCCAGAATGGGTCCCATTCCACCCGAGAGGTGGCTGCATTTCAATAGGTGGTGAAGTGATTACTCACATAACAGAGTTGTGAGATCTTTGGGGATGAAAAGTGCCAAATATAAGAGATTTTTATTACCTATAGAAGAGAAACAATTTGGCCAGGTGCAATGAGCCTTTGATTGCAAGGACACCAGGACCATAATCATCCCTGGGGTGACTCCTTGGACTAAGTGGCATTATAACAGGGATGAATTTGGTGATGTGGGACTGTGCCTGTCCAGTGGATGACAAGAATCATAGAAGATTAGGGTTGGAAGAGACCTCAGGAAGTCATTTAGTGCAACCCGCTGCTCAAAGCAGGACCAACCCCAACTAAATCATCCCAGCCAGGGCTTTGTCAAGCCAGGCCTTAAAAACCTCTAAGGATGGAGATACCACCACCTCCCTAGGGAACCCATTCCAGTGCTTCACCACCCTCCTAGTGAAATAGTGTTTCCTAATATCCAACCTAGACCTCCCACACTGCAACTTGAGATCATTACTCCTTGTTTTGTCATCTGCCACCACTGACAACAGCCGAGCTCCATCCTCTTTGGAATCCCCTTTCAGGTAGAATCATAGAATCATAGAATCATAGAATATCAGGGTTGGAAGGGACCCCAGAAGGTCATCTAGTCCAACCCCCTGCTCAAAGCAGGACCAAGTCCCAGTTAAATCATCCCAGCCAGGGCTTTGTCAAGCCTGACCTTAAAAACCTCTAAGGAAGGAGATTCTACCACCTCCCTAGGTAACGCATTCCAGTGTTTCACCACCCTCTTAGTGAAAAAGTTTTTCCTAATATCCAATCTAAACCTCCCCCATTGCAACTTGAGACCATTACTCCTCGTTCTGTCATCTGCTACCATTGAGAACAGTCTAGAGCCATCCTCTTAGAAACCCCCTTTCAGGTAGTTGAAAGCAGCTATCAAATCCCCCCTCATTCTTCTCTTCTGCAGACTAAACAATCCCAGCTCCCTCAGCCTCTCCTCATAAGTCATGTGCTCTAGACCCCTAATCATTTTCGTTGCCCTTCGTTGTACTCTTTCCAATTTATCCACATCCTTCCTGTAGTGTGGGGCCCAAAACTGGACACAGTACTCCAGATGAGGCCTCACCAGTGTCGAATAGAGGGGAACGATCACGTCCCTCGATCTGCTCGCTATGCCCCTACTTATACATCCCAAAATGCCATTGGCCTTCTTGGCAACAAGGGCACACTGCTGACTCATATCCAGCTTCTCGTCCACTGTCACCCCTAGGTCCTTTTCCGCAGAACTGCTGCCGAGCCATTCGGTCCCTAGTCTGTAGCGGTGCATTGGATTCTTCCATCCTAAGTGCAGGACCCTGCACTTATCCTTATTGAACCTCATTAGATTTCTTTTGGCCCAATCCTCCAATTTGTCTAGGTCCTTCTGTATCCTATCCCTCCCCTCCAGCGTATCTACCACTCCTCCCAGTTTAGTATCATCCGCAAATTTGCTGAGAGTGCAATCCACACCATCCTCCAGATCATTTATGAAGATATTGAACAAAACGGGCCCCAGGACCGACCCCTGGGGCACTCCACTTGACACCGGCTGCCAACTAGACATGGAGCCATTGATCACTACCCGTTGAGCCCGACAATCTAGCCAGCTTTCTACCCACCTTATAGTGCATTCATCCAGCCCATACTTCCTTAACTTGCTGACAAGAATGCTGTGGGAGACCGTGTCAAAAGCTTTGCTAAAGTCAAGAAACAATACATCCACTGCTTTCCCTTCATCCACAGAACCAGTAATCTCATCATAAAAGGCGATTAGATTAGTCAGGCATGACCTTCCCTTGGTGAATCCATGCTGACTGTTCCTGATCACTTTCCTCTCCTCTAAGTGCTTCAGGATTGATTCTTTGAGGACCTGCTCCATGATTTTTCCAGGGACTGAGGTGAGGCTGACCGGCCTGTAGTTCCCAGGATCCTCCTTCTTCCCTTTTTTAAAGATGGGCACTACATTAGCCTTTTTCCAGTCATCCGGGACTTCCCCCGTTCGCCACGAGTTTTCAAAGATAATGGCCAAGGGCTCTGCAATCACAGCCGCCAATTCCTTCAGCACTCTCGGATGCAATTCGTCCGGCCCCATGGACTTGTGCACGTCCAGCTTTTCTAAATAGTCCCTAACCACCTCTATCTCTACAGAGGGCTGGCCATCTCTTCCCCATTTTGTGTTGCCCAGCACAGCAGTCTGGGAGCTGAGGTAGTTGAAGGCTGCTATCAAATCCCCTCTTACTCTTCTGGTAAGGATTTACCAGTACTCCGGAGTCCTGAGCAAGGGGGTGTGGCCTTGACCAGAAGAGGCGTGGCCTCAACCGGAAGAGGCAGGGCCTTTAAATCAAGATTTAAAGTCCCCAGGTCTCTGGCTGTGGCTTGGAGACCTGGGGCCTTTAAATCACCCCCGGAGCTCCCAGCTGCAGAGGCTGGAAAAGAGAGAAAAATAGCCAGAGCCTCGCGAACCAGCTGAGCGGCAGCGAACCAGCGGAGCAGCGGGGACAGCAGAGCAGCTCACAGCAGGAGTTTGCCTGGGAGTTCGCCTGGAGTGAGCCCAGTGAGGCTTACATCTTGCCAACGTCTCTGAGGAAGCTCATAGTAGGTAGGTGATATGGAAGGGGGGGGTTCAGCTGTTGTGACCTGCACTGGATGTGCCATGTTTGTCTTTCTTCCACAGGACAGAAGCGACTTTGTCTGTACAAAGTGCAAGCTGGTCTCCATATTGGAAGAGAAGATTGAAGGTCTGGAGCAACAGGTAACGACCCTGCGTTGTATACGAGAGACTGAGGATTTTCTGGACCAAACTCAGGATAGGCTTCTAGGGGCACAAAGCTCTAAAGATATAGAGCAGGTTGCACAGAGGAGCCAAGAGGCCAGTGAAGAAGCTTGGCAACATGTGACCTCCAGAAGAGGTAAGCGGAATGTCCGGGTTCCAGTAACACAGACACAGGTAACTAACCGCTTTCATGTTCTCTCCACAGGTACCAATGCGGAGAGTGGACCAGATGATATGTCTGGGGGGAGAAAGCAGAAGGAGACTCCGCTGGTTGGGAGGCATGAGATGCGATGTCCTGAGGTTGGGGGTTCCACGACCACCACTCCCAAGAGGAGAAGGCGGGTGGTGGTGGTCGGGGACTCTCTCCTCCGGGGGACTGAGTCATCTATCTGCCGCCCTGACCGGGAAAACCGAGAAGTCTGCTGCTTGCCAGGGGCTAAGATTCGTGATGTGACGGAGAGACTGCCGAGACTCATCAAGCCCTCGGATCGCTACCCCTTCCTGCTTCTCCACGTGGGCACCAATGATACTGCCAAGAATGACCTTGAGCGGATCACTGCGGACTACGTGGCTCTGGGAAGAAGGATAAAGGAGTTGGAGGCGCAAGTGGTGTTCTCGTCCATCCTCCCCGTGGAAGGAAAAGGCCTGGGTAGGGACCGTCGAATCGTGGAGGTCAACGAATGGCTACGCAGGTGGTGTCGGAGAGAAGGCTTTGGATTCTTTGACCATGGGATGGTGTTCCATGAAGGAGGAGTGCTGGGCAGAGACGGGCTCCATCTTACGAAGAGAGGGAAGAACATCTTTGCCAGCAGGCTGGCTAACCTAGTGAGGAGGGCTGTAAACTAGGTTCACCGGGGGAAGGAGACCAAAGCCCTGAGGTAAGTGGGAAAGCGGGATACCGGGAGGAAGCACAGGCAGGAATGTCTGTGAGGGGAGGGCTCCTGCCTCATACTGGGAATGAGGGGCGATCAACAGGTTATCTCAAGTGCTTATATACAAATGCACAAAGCCTTGGAAACAAGCAGGGAGAACTGGAGGTCCTGGTGTTGTCAAGGAATTATGACGTGATTGGAATAACAGAGACTTGGTGGGATAACTCACATGACTGGAGTACAGTCATGGATGGTTATAAACTGTTCAGGAAGGACAGGCAGGGCAGAAAAGGTGGGGGAGTAGCACTGTATGTAAGGGAGCAGTATGACTGCTCAGAGCTCCGGTACGAAACTGTGGAAAAACCTGAGTGTCTCTGGATTAAGTTTAGAAGTGTGTGCAACAAGAGTGATGTCATGGTGGGAGTCTGCTATAGACCACCGGACCAGGGGGATGAGGTGGATGAGGCTTTCTTCCGGCAACTCACGGAAGCTACTAGATCGCATGCCCTGATTCTCATGGGTGACTTTAATTTTCCTGATATCTGCTGGGAGAGCAATACAGCGGTGCATAGACAATCCAGGAAGTTTTTGGAAAGCGTAGGGGACAATTTCCTGGTGCAAGTGCTAGGGGAGCCAACTAGGGGGAGCGCTTTTCTTGACCTGCTGCTCACAAACCGGGTAGAATTAGTGGGGGAAGCAAAAGTGGATGGGAATCTGGGAGGCAGTGACCATGAGTTGGTGGAGTTCAGGATCCTGACGCAGGGAAGAAAGGTAAGCAGCAGGATACGGACCCTGGACTTCAGGAAAGCAGACTTTGACTCCCTCAGGGAACAGATGGCCAGGATCCCCTGGGGGACTAACATGAAAGGGAAGGGAGTCCAGGAGAGCTGGCTGTATTTCAAGGAATCCCTGTTGAGGTTACAGGGACAAACCATCCCGACGAGTCGAAAGAATAGTAAATATGGCAGGCGACCAGCTTGGCTTAATGGTGAAATCCTAGCGGATCTTAAACATAAAAAAGAAGCTTACAAGAAGTGGAAGGTTGGACATATGACCAGGGAAGAGTATAAAAATATTGCTCGGGCATGTAGGAAAGATATCAGGAGGGCCAAATCGCACCTGGAGCTGCAGCTAGCAAGAGATGTCAAGAGTAACAAGAAGGGTTTCTTCAGGTATGTTGGCAACAAGAAGAAAGCCAAGGAAAGTGTGGGCCCCTTACTGAATGAGGGAGGCAAGCTAGTGACAGAGGATGTGGAAAAAGCTAATGTACTCAATGCTTTTTTTGCCTCTGTTTTCACTAACAAGGTCAGCTCCCAGACTGCTGTGCTGGGCATCACAAAATGGGGAAGAGATGGCCAGCCCTCTGTGGAGATAGAGGTGGTTAGGGACTATTTAGAAAAGCTGGACGTGCACAAGTCCATGGGGCCGGACGAATTGCATCCGAGAGTGCTAAAGGAATTGGCGGCTGTGATTGCAGAGCCCTTGGCCATTATCTTTGAAAACTCGTGGCGAACGGGGGAAGTCCCGGATGACTGGAAAAAGGCTAATGTAGTGCCCATCTTTAAAAAAGGGAAGAAGGAGGATCCTGGGAACTACAGGCCAGTCAGCCTCACCTCAGTCCCTGGAAAAATCATGGAGCAGGTCCTCAAAGAATCAATCCTGAAGCACTTAGAGGAGAGGAAAGTGATCAGGAACAGTCAGCATGGATTCACCAAGGGAAGGTCATGCCTGACTAATCTAATCGCCTTTTATGATGAGATTACTGGTTCTGTGGATGAAGGGAAAGCAGTGGATGTATTGTTTCTTGACTTTAGCAAAGCTTTTGACACGGTCTCCCACAGCATTCTTGTCAGCAAGTTAAGGAAGTATGGGCTGGATGAATGCACTATAAGGTGGGTAGAAAGCTGGCTAGATTGTCAGGCTCAACGGGTAGTGATCAATGGCTCCATGTCTAGTTGGCAGCCGGTGTCAAGTGGAGTGCCCCAGGGGTCGGTCCTGGGGCCCGTTTTGTTCAATATCTTCATAAATGATCTGGAGGATGGTGTGGATTGCACTCTCAGCAAATTTGCGGATGATACTAAACTGGGAGGAGTGGTAGATACGCTGGAGGGGAGGGATAGGATACAGAAGGACCTAGACAAATTGGAGGATTGGGCCAAAAGAAATCTAATGAGGTTCAATAAGGATAAGTGCAGGGTCCTGCACTTAGGATGGAAGAATCCAATGCACCGCTACAGACTAGGGACCGAATGGCTCGGCAGCAGTTCTGCGGAAAAGGACCTAGGGGTGACAGTGGACGAGAAGCTGGATATGAGTCAGCAGTGTGCCCTTGTTGCCAAGAAGGCCAATGGCATTTTGGGATGTATAAGTAGGGGCATAGCGAGCAGATCGAGGGACGTGATCGTTCCCCTCTATTCGACACTGGTGAGGCCTCATCTGGAGTACTGTGTCCAGTTTTGGGCCCCACACTACAGGAAGGATGTGGATAAATTGGAAAGAGTACAGCGAAGGGCAACAAAAATGATTAGGGGTCTAGAGCACATGACTTATGAGGAGAGGCTGAGGGAGCTGGGATTGTTTAGTCTGCAGAAGAGAAGAGTGAGGGGGGATTTGATAGCTGCTTTCAACTACCTGAAAGGGGGTTTCAAAGAGGATGGCTCTAGACTGTTCTCAATGGTAGCAGATGACAGAACGAGGAGTAATGGTCTCAAGTTGCAATGGGGGAGGTTTAGATTGGATATTAGGAAAAACTTTTTCACTAAGAGGGTGGTGAAACACTGGAATGCGTTACCTAGGGAGGTGGTAGAATCTCCTTCCTTAGAGGTTTTTAAGGTCAGGCTTGACAAAGCCCTGGCTAGGATGATTTAACTGGGACTTGGTCCTGCTTTGAGCAGGGGGTTGGACTAGATGACCTTCTGGGGTCCCTTCCAACCCTGATATTCTATGATTCTATGATTCTCTTCTGCAGACTAAATAACCCCAGTTCCCCCAGCCTCTCCTCATAAGTCATGTACCCCAGCCCCCTAATCATTTTTGTTGCCCTTCGCTGGACTCTTTCCAATTTGTCCACATCCCTTCTGTAGTGGGGGGACCAAAACTGGATGCAATATTCCAGGTGTGGCCTCACAATCATAGAATATCAGGGTTGGAAGGGACCTCAGGAGGTCATCTAGTTCAACCCCCTGCTCAAAGTAGTACCAATCCCCAATTTTTGCCCCATATCCCTAAATAGCCCCCTCAAGGATTGAACTCACAACCCTGGGTTAGCAGGCCAATGCTCAAACCACTGAGCTATCCCTCCCCCCTTTAATGCCTGGCAACGCTCCTACTAATACAGCCCAATATGCTGTTGGCCTTCTTGGCAATGAGGGCACACTGCTGACTCATATCCAGCTTCTCGTCCACTGTAATCCCCAGGCCCTTTTCTGCAGAACTGCTGCTTAGCCAGTCGGTCCCCAGCCTGTAGCGGTGCATGGGATTCTTCCATCCTAAGTGCAGGACTCTGCACTTGTCCTTGTTGAACTAGAGGATTTCAGCCTCCTAGGAGGACCATGATGAAGAGTTCTAGCATCTCCTGAGCATGAAAAGGGCAGAGATAGTTAGTCCCTGATAGTTACTTTCTTATCTTGCAGATTGTCCAGTAAGGGTGAGTTTGTAGCTAAGGCACTGGACTGGAATTCAGGAGATCGGGATTTAAATCTTGGCTCTACTACAGGCTTCCTGTGTGATGCATGCTAGCTACTTATTCTTGCCTTGCTTCGCTCCCCAGCTGTAGAGTGGGGCGGTATTACCAACCTGTTTTGAAGATACATTCATTCATGTTTGTGAAGCCTCAGAGACTATGGTAATGAAGTCATATAAAGAGGTAGACAATGCCCACAAATTGCTAGTCTCCCAGATCCTTCCCTGGACTGCTAACATGTGAAGGGAATGCAATTTAGTAGGTGTCGGCATGTCTCCCTCTGGTGGTAGTTCCTGGCCACTTTTCCAATGGCGGCTAATACCTACGAGCTCTTCTAAGGCCAGGTCTACACTAAAAAGTTAGGTCAACCCAGCTATGTTGCTCAAGAGTGTGAAAAATCCCCACCCTTGAGCAGCATAGTGAAGCTGACCTAACCCCCGGAACAGACAGCGCTAGGCCAATGGAAGAATTCCTTTGTCGACCTTGCTATCGCTTCTCTGGAAGGGAATCCTTCCCAGCTCTGTAGTGCAGTGGTGCCCAAACTTTTCCTGTTACACCCCACAGCTAAAGGTGGAGCTGTGGGCTGAACTGGGGTAGGGGGAGGAGCTGGGGCTAGAGGCGGAGTTGGGTTGGGACAGAGAAGGATTGAGGAGACAGCTGGGGGTGGAACAGGGGACGGAGCTGGTCTGGGGTGCAGCTGGGCAGGGGGAGAGTGGGGCGGTGTGGTGCTCCTTCCTCTCATCCCCATAGGGACTGGTCCAGGTCCTGCCATGTGCCCCCTTGAATGTTCCTCTGCCTCTCCTAGAGGGCGCGCCCCACAGTTTGGGGACCACTGCCGTAGAGCATGTCTGCACTGAAGCGCTACAGCAGAGCAGCTGCCACAGCGGTTTAAGAGTAGACATAGCCTAAGTCAAGTGGTATAGGTCTGTGCCTCGGGAACTGAAGATTCCCACATTCAGTCCCACCTGATAGCCACAGCACCTGTAGGTATATAGTCACGGTGCCTCATAACAGCACAAGACGTTATCTTCTCACCCAGTGCCTGCAGGCTCCCCCTTGCTGAAAGCAGGATGGAGTGAGGTGGTGTTCATCACAAACAGCCAGAGAATGCCCACATAGCAGGGTTTGCAGCGCAGCTCGGGTTCAGCCTTGCTGTGTTTGCAAAAATGCATGCAAATAGCAACCAAGCGCTGGAGTAAATTATCCCAAGGCCCATTGGGGCTGGGGGGAGAGGAAGGGAAACCGAGGCATTCTGAATTACCGAGAGGCAAAGCCTGGAAGCAGGTTCCTGGAAAAGAATGTGGGAAGTGGTTACTTAATAAATGAGGAAAATGACACCTTCCTGGCAGGGGCCAGGAGGATGAATTATTAATTAGCTACTGTTTTTAAAGCTCAGCGAATGATGGTACTAGGCACCGGGGACGACTGCTGTATTAAAGGGGAAGCAGAGCATTATCTATTTATCTTACATACTTCATCACTGTCGTCTCTGAGCACTTCGCAGTCTCCAATATATTTATCCCGTCAGCATCCTTGTGAGGCAGGGCAATGCCATTAACCCCATTTTATGGATGGGAAAGCGAGGCAGAGAATGGGTAAGGCCCAGATTTTTAAAGGTATTTAAGTGTTTAACTCCCATTGAAATCGGTGGCATTTAAGCACCTAAATACCTTTAAAAATAGGGAAGGTATGGAAACAAGCTGGCTGGCGAGAGCTACTGGAACTGAGGGGCTAGCAGAACTCTGACCCCTCCCAGAGGTACTGCCCATGAGGATCCTGACTGGGGAAGATGACTGGCCCCACCAATTGGCCAGACCATACGATTTAATCCAGAAAGAGTCATAGGAAGCTATCCGAGAAATTGAGACATTTCTTGGCTGGCTGCTGCACTGGACCCGATTCTTGAATGATCCCGGGTTTCTGATTTTGGTTATGATCCCTGGACTGTGATTCTCGCTCTGACCCCTAGCTTGGACTCTGGCTTTGACCACACCTGCTCTGGCCACTAGGTAGGGTGACCAGCTAGCAAGTATGAAAAATCGGGAAGGGGTTGGGGAGCTGGGGTAATAGGCGCCTATATAAGACAAAGCCCTGAATATTGGGACTGTCCCTTTAAAACTGGGAAATCCGGTTCTGACAGTGGGTTAGCGTTAGCCAGTGACCTAGTGTCATTTTGCAATATGTGTCTTATGACAGACAAAGGCAACGATGAAGACGCAAAACCCAGTTAAAATAGTAGATTTGGGGGGAATTCTGAGCACAGGTACCCATGGAGCTAACCGCATGGATGTGTGGAACGTATTGGAAGAGGATGGACACAATGACTTAGGGCAACCTGAGAAGTAGAACTATGGGGAGCTGGAATACCAAACAGGGTTTCCTGGAACACCACACATGGAATATCATCAGATACAGTCCCTGACCTTTGTAGGTGTCAGAGGGAAAAGTTGTATAAAGAAGTTGTGTGTCCAACCTTTAGTGGGCACAGTGGGAGGTTGGTGTGAACTGGACCGTGACTTCCTATTTATGCTGTACTTCACTATCTTCTCCTGTCTGTATTTCCTCGATGTCCAGGGGTTCATCAGTCTGAATGCACAAAGGGCTTTTCCATTGTATGGTTCTTGTTCGGTGGCATTAATGCTGCTCCGTATTTGGATGATAAATAAAGCTTTTATGTCCCTAATCCTGCAATTCACCAACCTCATCTGTTAACAAGCTTAGGTAGCTGCAAGACAAAGAACCCATTAGCTGGGACAAGTGCACTTTGCACCCCAAGTAATGTTCAAGCTACAGCTAGCAGGTCTTTTTCAGCTCTAACTCCTGCACCATGATTCATTCCCTCCGGTGCAAAACAGTTTCTATGCACCTGTAATTCTCCTGGACTTTTTTGCAACTCCTGGGGAAACAGAAGGCATTTTCGCGCACTTCTCAATGTGGCTGGGGACTCCAAGGACACAGCCTGACCCTTTCGCCTTGCCATTGCTACTGCTGGGACACTCGCTTGAATTAATCTACCCACTGACAGCACTTGAACAGAACAGAAGCATCACATTGGAGGCACAGAGAGATTGTTTTTTTCTCTCAAATGTCAGCTCATCAGCTGCGAGTTATTTCTCCTGGAGGATCCAGATGCTCCGTTAGAGGCAGGTGTAATTCAGCAAATTCTTGTAGGTGTTAAAGTTGGATCCAAACACATTGGAAAAGAGAGAGAGAGCAAGAGCGAGACAGAGACAGAGATCCTCTTCTGCATCTGGAGTGACTGAAGCTGGGGGCAGCTTAGCTTTATCGAGAAGGAGAGAGAGGGAATTAAATTCCAGGGTCAACATGTGTCTCAAATGCTCTTCTCCCTTGAAGGAAAATAAGCTTCCATCTAATATAAAAGAGCCAACATCATCAACTGCCTCTCAGAGCATGTCCCTATGGGGGCCACTTCCACAAGGAATTAAGCTAAAGCAAACCAAGGCCACTTTATTTCTGAATGAGAGCATCCACACAGGGAGCTAATGCTGTTTAATTATCATGCTTTAAATTCAGTTAATTTGGTTCAGCTTTCCTGAGTCTCTGTGTAGACACTCCCTGACTTTGGGGACAAGGACAGCAGAGGAAGGAAATCACTTAATGCTGTTTGAGTCATCACACCCCTAAACTCCTGGGGACAACACTGGCTATTGAAAATCGGGCTTGATTCTCTCCTTTGTGTCTGCTGGCAACCAGCTTGCTCTCTCGGGCTGTGGGGAAAATGAAATGCCACGACAGATCAAAGGGGAGTGCTTATCCTGGACAGTGAGTGATGCCTCGGAGAGGTTCCAAACACTCCCGGGATGCTTACATGGCTCCTGCGTTGGCTTAGAAAAACAAGGGAGAAAAACAGATTTGAGTGATGACAGCTCTGTGAAAGACTCTCTCTATACATTTAACCCATCAGTTAGTGCTGTCACCACTTCCAGCACATGAGACACGTGTATATGTTTGTGCGCGTGTGAGAGCAAGAGAGATGTGTGTATTGCTGGGAGAAGGAGAGTTTGCGGAGTTTGAGAACAACTTTAAAAGAAGGGGATAGGGTCTGAAGTTCTGTTAATCTAGGAAAGCAGCATAAAGAGGCCTTAAAGAGAGTGCACGCACCCCCAGATAATATCTGCCCAGTGGCAGAACAGCTCTCTGCCAGCCCCCAATGCATAGAATCATAGAATTGTAGGACTGGAACGGAGCTCAAGAGGTCATCTAGTCCAGTCCCCTGCACTCATGGCAGGACTAAGTTTTATCTGACCATTCCTGACAGGTGTTTGTCTAACTGCTCTTAAAAATCTCCAATGATGGAGATTCCACAATCTCCCTAGACAATTTATTCCAATGCTTAACCACCCTGACAGTTAGGAAGTGTTTCCTAATGTCCAACCTAAACCTCCCTTGCTGCAGTTTAAGCTCATTGCTCATTGCTCCCTTATCCTCAGAGGTTAAGAACAATTTTTCTCCCTCCTCCTTGTAACAACCTTTTATGTACTTGAAAACTGCTATCATGTCCCCTCTCAGTCTTCTCTTCTCCAGACTAAACAAACCCAATGTTTTCAATCTTCCCTCATAGGTCATGTTTTCTAGCCCTTTAATCATTTTTGTTGCTCTTCTCAGGACTTTCTCCAATTTGGCCACATTTTTCTTGAAATGTGGCGCCTAGAACTGGACACAATACTCCAGTTGAGGCCTAATCAGTGTGGAGTAGAGCGGAAGAACTACTTCTTGTGTCTTGGAGTCCGGAGGCGCCTTAAAGACTAACAGATTTATTTGGGCATAAGCTTTTGTGGGTAAAAAACCACTTCTTCAGATGCATGGAGTGAAAATTACAGATGCAGGCATTATATATTGACACATGAAGAGAAGGGAAGAGCCAGTGTTGACAGGGCCAATTCAATCAGGGTGGATGTAGTCCACTCCCAATAATAGATGAGAAGGTGTCAATTCCAGGAGAGGAAAAGCTGCTTTTGTAATGAGCCAGCCACTCCCAGTCCTTATTCACGCCCAAATTAATGGTGTTAAATTTGCAAATGCATTTTAGTTCTGCTGTTTCTCTTTGAAGTCTGTTTCTGAAGTTTTTTTGTTCAAGTATAGCAACTTTCAAATCTATTATAGAATGTCCAGGAAGACTGAAGTGTTCTCCCACCGGCTTTTGTGTGTTACCATTCCCGATGTCCGATTTGTGTCCATTTATTCTTTTACGTTGAGACTTCTGGTTTGGCCAATGTACATGGCAGAGGGGCATTAATGGCACATGATGGCATATATCACATTAGTAGACGTGCCGGTGAATGAACCCCTGATGGTGTGGCTGATGTGGTTGGGTCCTCTGATGGTGTCGCTAGAGTAGATATGGGGACAGAATAGGCAACAAGGTTTGCTACAGGGATTGGTTCCTGGGTTAGTGTTTCTGTGGTGTGGTGTGTAGTTGCTGGTGAGTATTTGCTTCAGGTTGGGGGGCTGTCTGTAAGCGAGGATTGGCCTGCCTCCCAAGGTCTGTGAGAGTGAGGGATCATTTTCCAGGATAGGTTGTAGATTGTTGACGATCTGCTGGACAGGTTTTAGCTGAGGGCTGTACATGATGGCCAGTGGTGTTCTGTTGTTTTCCTTGTTGGGCCTGTCCTGTAGTAGGTGATCTCTGGGTAGCCATCTCACACTGTTAATCTGTTTCCTCACTTCCCCAGATGGGTATTGTAGTTTTAAGAATGTTTGATAAAGATCTTGTAGGTGTTGTGACAAAGTTCCTGCTCTACCTTGGTAGGTCTTGCACTTATTGGTGGATTTGCTCACCTTGGAGCTTCACGATAGCCCTAAGCTTGGCCATTTTTCTGAACCCACAGTCGAGGTTGACTCCTCTGGTGTCTGACCAGGAGTTGGGAGGATTTGGGGGGAACCCGGGCCTGCCCTCTACTCCGGGTTCCAGCCCAGGGTCCTGTGGAATGCAGCTGTCTAGAGAGCCTCCTGCAACAGCTGTGCGACAGCTACAACTCCCTGGGCTACTTCCCCAAGGCCCAAAACCTTCTTTATTCTCACCATAGGACCTTCCTCCTGGTATCTGATAATGCTTGTACACCTCAGTCCTCCAACAGTCCGTGTTCTCCCTCTCAGCTCCTAGTGCCTCTTGCTCCCAGCTCCTCACATGCACGCCACAAACTGAAGTGAGGTACTTTTTAAACTCAGGTGCCCTGATTAGCCTGCCTTAATTGATTTAGCAGCTTCTTGATTAGAACACCTGCAGCCAATCAGCCTGTCTGTCTTAATTGTCTCCAGAAGGTTCCTGATTGTTCTGGAACCTTCCCTGTTACCTTACCCAGGGGAAAGGGATCTATTTAGCCTGGGGCTAATATATCTGCCTTCTATTACTCTCCTATAGCCATCTGGCCTGACCCTGTCACAGTGTTTGTCTCTGTCTGAGGGATTGGAGCAAATTTGGTTGTATCTTAGGGCTTGGCTATAGACAATGGAGTGTGTGATGTGTCCTGGATGGAAGCTGGAGGTATGTAGGTAAGTATAACAGTCAGTAGTTTTCTGGTATAGGGTGGTGTTCTTGTGTCTTTCTTACAACACTCCTGCTATTACAGCCCACAATGATGTTTGCTTTTTTTGCAACAGTGTGACATTATTGACTCATATTTAGCTTGTGATCCACTATGACCCCCCAGATCCCTTTCTGCAGTACTCCTTCCTAGGCAGTCATTTCCTATTTTGTATGTATGCAACAAATTGTTCCTTCCTAAGTGGACTATTTTGCGTTTGTCCGTATTGAATTTCATCCTATTTCCTTCAGACCATTTTTCCAGTTTGTTCAGATCATTTTGAATTTTAATCCTATCGTCTAAAGCACTTGCAACCCCTCCCAGCTTGGTATCATCTCCCAGTGTAGCCAGTGATTTTAGTTTATTGTTCATTTATTGTATGCTTATAATTAACTCAGCCCGCCCTGTCAGCGGGCCTGAGGCTGTGGCCTGCAAAATGTAGGCCTTGGAGATAAAAAATGTTGACATAAGTATGTGACGAAAGAATAACCCTCAGCCAGAAGACAGCGGGAAAAGATGTACCGGTGGGTGATACTGCGAAAAATTAACAGTAAAAGTAATTTTTTTTGCTTACAAGATACCCGGTAATCACATTGTTCAAACACATGTCCTAAATGCAGGGTGCACTATGTGTGTAAATGCTAATGAGATATAGTCAGAATCACATTATACAAAGGGGGTGGCCAGCGTGGCAAAATTGAGCTCCCTATGGGAAAATCCAGCAGGAACCATCCCTTTACTGATGATCAAGCCATGAGAGACCCATCAGACCCTAAGTTAAGGATGTAGTTAAGGATGTGAATATAACTATAGTTGTAACGTGTGCATAAGTCTGTTTAGCATTTCTGTAGGCTTGGGTAATCATAACTTGAATTGTAACTTTAATAAAACTTGTAAAACAGACTAGACCTTGTACTTGTGAATGTCTGTGTGGCCATGACCCTTGGACTTTATGTGTCCTAGAGACTCTATATCCGAAGCAAATAGCAGAGGTGCCTTTCACTCTGTTGAGCTTGAAACTGTAGGAGCCAGAGCCGAAACCACACACATGAAAGGCTACATCGCCCGCACCCTACTTGCAGTGGCTCAGTGATCTCTCCACCCACCAAACAACTGTAGGAGGTTCCACATTCTGTTCTCTAGCCCCTAATGCCCCACACTGCATGTGGGAGGGGGCCATCACAGCACATACTCTGTGGAGTGCAGCCAGCATCCTGCACATGGTGCTAGCTTCCACAGAACAGCAGAGATGAGCACTGAATTAAGGCTCCAGGTTAGCCAAGAGAGAGGGCGCACAAAGATCAGGCTAAAAGGTCCACAGCCATAGAATTAGATTTAGCTGACAACTTAGCACGGTTTATTCCCTGAAGGATCCATGGCACATTTGCCCTGTTGTTAAGTGTTGTGATTTTACTGCTGCTTTGTGCTCAAGTCAGAAGCCGACATGTACAGAGGAGAGGCACACACTGTGCTCCCTCTCATGGAGACTTTACTTTTGTTCTTTATTACTTCCCCTTCATTTTAAACAAAATTAATTCTGAATGAAAGTAAAGGGGAAAACTGAACACTCAGATGCTGCCCTCTGAGACACACAATTCTGTGAGAACAGGACCAGCAGTCAGCAAACTAGTCAAACTGAAATAACCCTCATCCCAATTCCACACATCAGACATACTCTAATTTCCACTCTCACTGTGTTTGAACCTCTGGGTTTCAGCTATAGTGGCCAAAACAGAACAAGGAAGCTGATTCTCATGCTATTTCCAGCACCACTAGAAGCAAGAAATGTCAATAATCTCACAAGAAAGTTTATTCTTTCAAAATTTCCACCCTTGTTTTGCACATTGTAGGCATCTGGAGAGTTCAGATGTTGTTCAGAGAAGCATCTCAACTTCTGGGGGCTTCTCTGAGACAGAGTTAAATCCAGATCTTGGCACGTAACCACAATCCTTATATTGTCCAAGCCTTGGACACTTATTAGAGACATGTTTGACCATGTTCAGCTTAGGATAAAAACTTTCCCAAAGTCCTGGGATGCCCAGACCACTCAGTTTGGATCAGGAAGTTATGTAGACAGGGACCAGCTAAGCAGTTTGGATCTGAATCAGAAATGTGTTATTTATTATGGTGGTACCTGGCAACTCAAATCAAGGCCTCATTGTAGTATGTCTTACATGAAGAACAAAGAAGACAGTCCTTGTGCTGAAGAACTCCCACACTCCACATTAGCCAGTATACAGCAGTTGATTGGGCGGATGAGCTATACAAAACAATGAGAAGTTTCCTCAACCTACACGGGCCTCTGGAGTCAGTGTTTAGACTGGGCACTCTCTCCATTTGAACTGAATCTCTTAATTTTCTCATTTGCCCATTGCTGTTCCTAGTGCATATTCAAGGAGTAAGACAGAGGGTTCCAGAGGCTGTTTCCTTCTGCCCAGCGTGTTCAGTAATTGCAGTATCACTCTCCTGTTTTCTACATTTTGTCTAATCCACTCTTAAAAATCAACACCTGAAAAATCCAGGCGTGCTTTAAAGGGAATAATCTCTAGACTACCATCTGTGTTGGCTTACAGATAGCCTTGTAAGAACAAGCCAAATATAATCGCCTAACAAGATGAGGGAGTAGCTAGTAGCCATCTGCACGGATTTGCTTCAATTTACCAAAGAAAGCTGTTTGCTTATTTATTTGAATTTCCTTTCAAGTGCTCAGAGATGCCAAATTGCCTCGGAGGATGTGGCCATTTCCAACAAAGTGGTACCCATGGGAGCCCCCAGATGGGACCACTCAGACTTGGTAGCCTAATATCCTGCTTCTGACAATGGCCAATGTTGGATGCTTCCAATGCAGATATAAAGTAAAACTCATAATACACCCTGGGTGTACATTTTCATAGCTACTGGGTGAATTTTTTTCTTGATCCGAACTGATGAAGCCTAAGTGCTGAGAACCCTAATAATTTCTCTCCCAACTAGTGTCACACCAGGGTCAGGTTTGCTCACATAAATCTCTAATCCTTTCTTGCATCTTCCTAAGCAATTTGCCTCAATAATATCTCTTGGGGGCAAGTCCCACAGCAGTTTCTGATGACCGGCAGACAGGCCATGTGACGGGAAGCAGGGACAGCCATCCAAACCAGCAAAGCAGTCTTGGTGCATTGACAGGAGACTTCCGGCATGATGAGGTGATCGCTTAAAACAACAAAAACAGATAGAAGCCAATAGCAAAGCAGCAGCAGGTTGTGCAGACCGGAGAGGCACACAGAGATCGCTGTTAAGCTAGGGTTCCTGATTTTTAGATTCCAGGATGGCAGAGGATGATATAACACGAACGAGCAGAAATATGAACTTTCACGTGCAAAGAGACAACACAAGATGGGAAAGCAGCCCCTGTGATGGCTTTTCTGATCCCTCTGAGCCCCCTAGAATACAAACGATTGTTTGTTTTATTGCTCTAGTCAGTTCCTTGGCTGAAGATGTAATGCAATGTCATTTACAGAACAGATGGGAGATTTAATTTCCAGTGCAGGCTTCTTTTGATACATTCTTTTCTTTTTACGTCAGCGGTAGCGCTAATCTCTCCCATCAGCCACGGCAGGCAAGAGCCCTTTGCCACGCTGCTCAAAGGGGAGAGGGTGCCCATTGTGAATAGCAGCTAATATGAAAGTGTCTCAACAGTGCTCAAGTGAATGTTCAGTCTCCTCCCGGGTGCACCGCTGAAGAGCACATCAAACTGGAAACGATGAAGTTTATTTAATTATTGCAATACTCTCCAGAGGTCCCAAGCAACAAAAACAGCCCCACTGGTGCTAAGAGCTGTACATCCATATAGGCAGAGACAATCTCTCAGTCAAAAAGCTCGCAATGTAAATAAGCAAGAATTTTTATCCCTATTTTAGTGATAAGATAGTGATAGTGATTGATAGGATAGTGATAGTGATTGAAACACAGAGAGATTAAAGATCAGATGTTCAAAGGGATCTAGGTGTTGCTGCGCTCAGCACTGCAACACCTAAGTGCTTTAGGAGCCTAAGTCCTTTCCAAAGGGACTTAGAAGCCAATTGAAACAACTCCTGACTCAGTCAGGTGTTGCAATGATGAGTGCAGCAGTGCCTAAATGCCATTAAAAATCTGGGCATCAGTGGTTTGCCCAAGTCACACACAGAGTGTGGCACAGCAAGGATTTGTTTTGAAAATTTTCCACTAAAACAAATCCACATTGTCCTTGGAGTTTTTCAAATGAAATCACTTTGTTCACAATCTTACATGGAAATAATTTTGGAATTTTCAGTAAATTCTTGAGTTCCTGGCATTCTCCTATTCCTCAAAAGTTTGTAACTTTCAGCCCAAAGCTTTGCAGGTTACCTTGCCCTGACTAACTCCATCAAGCGTCCGTGTAGTTCCCAGTACTTCCTTTGCCATCACTGTCCCTTCACTGGGTGTAAATAGAAGCCTGTCAAATTCAATTCCCTTCCCTTCCTGCTGACTCACCGCAATCAATCACTTGTGACATCAGAATCCATCACCCTGGAGATGGTGTGATGTCACAGATGATGAGCTGCCTTTGTGAATGAGTCAAGTGAGAGTAGGAGGCATTGATTAAAGGAAGAGGACTCTGGTTCACAGCCAGCCCTCTCGGTGATCAGCAGTGACAGCAAAGGAGAGACAGAAAAACCCAACTGTCAGAGAGAAAAGGAGACTTACATAAATGTTAGTAGCTAAGGCTCTCAAAGCACTTCTCCTGTGTTAACTAACCCTCACCACCCCCAGTTATGTTCATGGCATACACGCAGAGAAGTTAGAGACAAACATAAATATTCCTGCTGGAAGGTTGCAATGTAATACAGAGAGAAACAGCAGGCTGCTACCTTAGCTGCCTAACACAGAGAGGCACAATTCTCCCCCTGCTACAGTGAGAACACAGGGTCCACCTGGGCTGTGCTCAGTGCAGGACAAAAAATGGGGAGAAAGGGGTTTTTATACCCCCTTTGCAGCACCCAGGGGCAGTGGCACCAATCCTGGTGTAACCCTCCTGCCAGGTGGAGCCAGCAACAACAAGGGCCGGGTTCAGTATCTAGGGGTTCCTTTTCATGAGTACAACCCAAAACCGGCTCGAGACCCCACCCAGTGACCTGGGACAATCACACCGCCCCCCCCATCCCTGGGCGCCTCTAAGAGGCCATACTTCCCCTCTCGCAAGCACAGAGTCTGAGTGTAGCAAAAACATTCAATAAAAGGTGGGAAGTAACTCAGAATTAATCTGGAAAAACATCACAACTAGGTTCATAAACATAAACCAAGAGCAAAAGACCCACCCGCAAGTAAGCTGGGCAGTGTCCTTTTCCCCTCAGGTTCTTAAGTCCAGCAACCCACAAGTCCCTTTCACGTGCCCGTCCCTTCTCTGCACCCCACTCACAGTTGCTGTGCTTGACCAGTGCAGCCCCAGAGTTCAGAGGTTCATCTGCAGAATTCACCTCCCACCCTTAGTGGAAGAGGGGTGGTGGTAAAGAGGCACTTACACACTCAGCTGTTCAGGCATTCACTCGCCGCCCTGCCAGCCAATTGCCGCAACTCTCTCGGGGGCTCTGCTCTGGCCCTCTCCGCTGGCCACTTCTCTCCACCAGTCGCCCTGCTGGCCGCTTGCCACACCTCTCCGCAAGCTGCCCCTGCTGGCCACTCACCAAGATGTCTTCAGGGCCCACCAATTAACACAGCTCTTAGTGATTTCAGCTGTTAGTGGGGGAGCCTCATTGCTGGTGCACAGTCCCAAAGTAGGCCTAATACTTAGACCTAGGTCATAACAATTTCAGCTGCACAGCATGGAACAAGACTCTCAATTGAGTCTAAATAAGCTTTTATTTTACTGTGGAGATACAAAGAGTCAAATTATGTCTAAGAACAAGCACCTGTCCCCATCCTCTCTCAACTCACTTTGGAACCCATGTCCCCTGCCTCGCAAGTGCCGTTCAGTTGAGGGTGAATCCCTCCATCAGGCTATGCCAGGTACAGTTCTGCTGCCCTCAATTCACACAACAAAGATAACAACCCTTTATTACTCCTGTCCCAAAAACAAGGCGATTGGGGATCCCAACATCAGCCACAAGTGATCATTTGGACAAGCAATCCCATTATGCTGAGCACCTAGGCAGGGTGAGTGCGCCCAGGTAAATGAGATCAGCTCCTGAAGTTCTTGTCCACAGCTCACCACTAGCTGTCAGGCGAGAGCTCATTCAGACTCTGCTTACACTGGCACAAGTTAGAGCAGCCTCGGGCTTGTCAAAGGTCATGACTCAAGCTTGCCTATTTTGGGTGAAGTTAGGCACCTTGCTTACGTTCTATGTCCATTCCCAGATCAACAACTGCCCTATGGCATGAGCTATAGCCCAACACCAGCTGTACCCTGTTAGTGAGTCTTCCCTCTCCTGGGGGGGTATAAAATAGCACCAACAGAAAGGAAAATGGTTCCAAGGCCCACAAGGGACTAGGCCCTCTTTCCTCGCAAAAAGGAGAGGAAGCTCTCTGTGCAGTTCTGTAGGAAGTCTCAGTTCCCACCTTCCTGGGCAGCTAAAGACCAGCCTGTCCTGGGGATTTCAACAAAAGAGACAAACCAGCCCTTTCTTCTTTCCTCAGAGGGCTTGGGCTGCTCCTTAGTAAACAACCCAGTGCCCTGGCCTGGGCGTGCTAGCTCTGTTTGTTTCAGAGTGCCGCCCCGAGGACTGAATTCCTTCCTTTTCATGGTCCAGCCCAAATCTGACAGGCCCCCAGAAGTGTGGCGGGTTGGGGCTGACTGGGAACACAGGAGTTCTTTAGCCCATTCTTGACTGGTGGTGGTGGTGATGGGAGGGAGGCGTTTATCTGCTGTAAATTATACCCAGCTGCCTGTGGCTTTATTGGCCATTCCAGTAGCTGGCCATGTGCCCCTTTCCATCAATTATTTTGGCAGATATGTGCCACTTTGCACGAGTTTTGGCTCTTTGGAATTTCATCAGACCCTGTTACATTTTGGCCATCCTTTGTATTAAGGGTGCATTGGTAGCTAGCTTATAAATGATTCAGGGATGGTATAACCATATTACAGACATGAGGAGTAGGTGCCACAGATGTTTATAAGCACATCAGTAGAAAGTGTTGTAGATGGTTCTAAGCAACCTAGTGGAGTCTATAACAATCAACTGTTTATGAAAACATCCATTGACCCTATATAAACTATTTATAAATATTATGAAGTGTGGCCTACATTTCTGCAGCCCCTTATTGGTTTCATCCCGATATTGTATAGGGCTTAATTTTTGTTGGATTTTTCCATAAGGGTTAGTCCTGGTTGATGTTAAACATATATTACTTGTCCTTAGTTGTAGCTGGCTGGAGTGTGGCACTGGCTCTTTAAGGCCATTTCACAAACAGCACTCAGGGGATAATGGGCTGGGAATCATCTGAACAAAGATTCCACCGCCCTTGTCACTCTCTGTTGAAATGTGCCCTGTGATGGATGTTTTTCCAGCTGGCAGAGCTGACGAAAAGGGACCCGCATTGTATATCCAAGCAGGTTGGAGTCAACAACAACCCTGACACCTCTGGTAACCCTGCATGTAAAAGAACAAGCATTTGGCACAGATCCCATGCTGGGATTGCTGACATATAACTTGACATCTCTCCCCCCGCCCTCTGGCTCAGGGCGATGCACATGGAGCTAGATGTAATGGGAATTTGTTCTTCTTCCCCGTTCTGGCGACAGCTGGAACATCTGGAGGGCTCCTAACGCAGCTCTGAGAATTGCAGAACGTCCTCGGAAAGGGTTCAGTGATAGAGGAGGCAGGAGCGGGATTAAATTTGCTGTTCCTGCGGGACTCGCTCGCTCTCCATTCTCTTTGCACGAACGGAAGCCGCACAGCCAATCGAAGGAAGTGCACTAAAGGCAGATTTCTCAGCAGCAATGTGCATTAATGTTTCCTTTGTGTTGCTGCTGCTAAGACCTCTCCAAGCTGTCGTTAAACACATCCATCGATGCTGGGAATTTGCCCCGCTGGCCTTTGATGAAATGCTTGATGCAGCAATGGCACCTGGGCTACTGAGCTGGGTCCTCAGTGTAAACAGTAGGGTTGCCACTTGTCCCATTTTCAACCAAACACCCACTCGAAAAGGGATCCTCTCCCCAGCCTTGCAAGCCCGGTGAAAATGAGTGAGTGATTGAGGGTGGGGAGAGCATGCGATGGAGGGAGGGGGCATGGAGTGAGTGGGGTGTGGCCTCGGAGAAAGGGCGGGGCAAGAGTGTTTTGGTTTTATTCGCTCAGAAAGTTGGCAACCCTGGTAAACAGGCAGAGCGGAAGTCACCAATTCACACCCGCGGGTGAGCTGGCCCAGCACGTGCAGACCTGGTGTCGGTGCTCCACCAGACCGATTGAAATGATGATACCGCAACGCCTGTCTTCCAACGACCGCCCAAAGAGCTCACAAAGAATCACTTGCTTGGCAGATCTGGGGCTTTAATTAAAGGTCAGGCAAAATCACAGTAGAGGGTCACTTCAAAGCAGGCACTCACTGGAATAACAACCCTTGGTTCTTAGAGAGTATCCATCCTTGGTGCTTAGCCTTCAACTACAAGGCTGTTATGACGTCCCCCTCACGTTGTTGTTGCTTAGCCCTGCTAGCTATAGCGATCTCATCAATCCAGGCTCAGGATGATTTCACTCCCTCCAGTCTGTCAATATCTATCAGATACATTTATTTTAGGGTCTCAACTTCCACTGACATCAGTAGGTTTGGAGTGTCTATATGTTTTTGAAGATCTGGGTCATATTGCCTAGAGCCAGACTCAGTATAAGAGGGGTGGCTATGCCAAAGGCATGCAGAGATTGCCTGGTATAGGAATTATTGCCAGGTGCGGGTCAAATGCGTGCACAGCTCTGGCCCATGGGCCATGTGCTCTATGCGGTGGCATTCTGTAGGGATGGCAACAGGACACTGCTCCCCACAGTACTGGGATGGGGCCCCAGCACAGAAGGGGTTAGTGGAGGTGCCATTCTCCAGGGGATGTTACAGTGTTGTTACAATTCATTTCTATTATGATAATCTTCAAAGGCACCATTCAGGGACTGGGCCCTGTTGGGAGATACGCTAACTCGAGGTCACTTCTCCGTGTCTTTTTTGGCAGAGGTTATAAAGAGGTCCCTTGGCATTTTCTGAGAGGTGTAAGAGGCTAACACTGTTGTCCCGCTCAATTATTGCCCCACTCTGGGTGGCTTTAAGCCACCTTTGCATCTGCCTCCCCTCATACTAGGTCTGGTTCCCAGGGCAACTTAGAGCAGCCCCAGGGCCATCCCTCAGTTGCAGAATCACTAGAGTGCAGTGCACCCAGCCCCCACCCCTGCTGCTAGTCCACTATGAAATATTCCCTATACTGGAGAGCCAAGAAGGAAGGGGCCGACCTAGAGTCACCCAGCTAGCCAGACACACCTCCACCCCCCCAGGATAGAGGGCCTCTGCACTGGCTGTTTAACCCCCATAAGATGTGCTGCTGGATTATAAAAGAACATTTGGCCTGGCCACTTGAATTCATCTGGGGAAGCAGGGGGTTGGTTGGTCAGTGCAATGTCCCTGCCTCCCTTTTCCTTCTCTTTCTCACTCTTTGCTCTCTTATTTCCCTTCCCCCCCACACATCCCTTCTTCTCTTTCTTTCCCCTCCCCCCCTTTCATCTCCCGCAGCCTTTCCTGGGCTAAGATGTGACCTTCCAGTCGCAGCAGGGTCCTGGTAACAAGCCCGAGCAGCAAAACAGCTTCATCCGCCCAGGGGAAAGCCCGGCCTGCAAACAGCTGACAGTGGCATGGCAGCTGCAGCCGTGCTGATGGAACTGCATTAGGCTTAAGCATGAGCGGTATGAGAACAGAGGAAGCAGCCTTTGACCTGTGCTGGATGTTTCCGAAGCAGCTGTTATAGCACAGAAGGGCTGGGCGGATGAAAGCAACAACGGCTTTTGTGCTCCGGCAATGCCCTAGCACTGGGCAGCACCCAAAGTGCTGTGACACCTAGCAATTATCTAGCGCTTTTTATCCCTAGGTCTCAAACCACTTTGCAAAGGAGGTCAGTGTCATCATTCCCTTTTTTACAGGGGGGCAGGAAAGGGTGGCTTGGTGGTTTGAGCATTGGCCTGCTAAACACAGGGTTGTGAGTTCAATCCTTGAGGGGGGCTTTTTAGGGATCTGGGGCAAAAATTGGGGATGGGTCCTGCTTTGAGCAGGGGGTTGGGCTAGATGACCTCCTGAGGTCCCTTCCAACCCTGGTATTCTAAGATTCTATGGAAGTGAGGCACAGAATAAAGTGATATGCCCAAGGTCACTCCAAGAAAGAAAGAAAACAATCTCAAAGGTTGAACGACATCAGCTGAGACTGAGGAAGCTCAGCTCAGTATGTTATGCGCGTGCAAAAGGAAAGCCGGAGATTTCAAAGCTGTAAAATTAGCATAGGGTTTTTTTTTAAAATTTGGTTATTTTTTAAACCGCTGTGAAATTAATCAAAAATCTTAACCAAAATGTGACCTTTCCAGCCCGCCATTTGAAAGCCTCCAGTTTGTTTCATGCATTGAAATACTGAGCAAGGTTGTGGGTATTTCAGATTATGGCCTTGATCACGCAAAGCTTCTGTGAATGTGCTTCATTCTACGTGTAACCCACGCCTACTCGGTGGGGCACTCTGCCTCCCTCTCGTGGCACCTAGTCTAGCTAGAGCTTGATGAGTCTGCTACAGCACTGGCAGAGAGAGCTGTCTCTTTTAGCTCATACAGTAAAGGTTTATGTGTTAAGCTCCCGAGGTTCCCAGGTTTGATCCCAGCCAGGGTCTGTGGGCATTACATACGGAGATGAGCCGTCCGCTTGTAGTGATTACTGCTGATATTGATCGCTCAGCTTTAGGGAATCAAACTTGACTTTCCAGAAGTCAGATCCCACTGGTGAGGTAAGTTTGCCACATGCATATATTCTCAATTCTATCAAGTCATTAGATGACCTTCACTCACTTCCTGAGTGGGGATAAAGCTGTAAAATGGGGATAATGCTACTTGCCCATCTTTGGAAAAATCCTCTTAAGCGTCATGCTGTCTAAATCGGTGGCTTTCAAACTGTGGGTCCTGACCCAGTACCGGGTCATGGAATGGAAGGCACTGGGGTCATGGTGGCTCTGGTCAGCACTGCCGTGCAGTGGGTGGAAGGTGCTCAGGGGAGGGGATCTGGGGAAGAGGGAGGAGCGGGGGCAGGGCATCGGGGGACGGGGCAGACCCCATAAGAGGCACCCACGGGCAAAACCAAAAGTCAGCGCCTCTGACTAAGGGCCTGCCTACTCTGCACAGTTAACACCAGCTCTTACCTGGGTTTCAGCCTTAACCCCTCTATTGCCCACACAGAAAAACCTCTGCTCTGGGTTTGCAGCTGCTTTAAGCCCAGGTTGGCTGACCCAGCTCGGGGTATAGGGCTTGGGCTCTTGTTTCACTCTGGCTAGAACTCACCCATCCCGCAGTGAGGCTGCAGGCTACAAGCACTGCAGTGACGGTCTTCCATTGCCCTTCCTGCAATTCGCCCCAAAGGGAAGACACATTCCTCTGCCATGGAATGGGACAGGATCCTAGAGCTGTGCAGCACAAAGACCCACGGTAGAGGCTGCCAGACCAGCGAGGACACAACACCGGGAGCAGTGCTTTGCAGAGGGGACCCTCACAGCCAGGTTAACTACGCAGCATAGACACAGGCTCACTAACATCCCCAGGGCCAGGGATAGACCTCAGCTCTCCTCTGTGGCCGCCGTAGAGCCTTCGCCACAAGGCCACCCCTTCTCTCCCAGTAGCCTCCCCTTAATCTTTTAACATCACTGTCTTCCCTGGCTATATCTACATCTCCAGCTGGGGGTGGTTCCCAGCTCACTAAAACTAGTAGAAAGAAAAGGAGGACTTGTGGCACAAATTTGTTAGTCTAAGGTGCCACAAGTCCTCCTTTTCTTTTTGCGAATACAGACTAACACGGCTGCTACTCTGAAACCTAAAACTAGTAGAGTAGCCACAGTAGCCCGGGCAGCGGTGAGGGGTGGTACAGGCTAGCCGCCCTGCGTACAAACCCACCTGTTCCCCTGGGTACATACTTGGGGGGGGGGACTAGTTGTTTGTCTCAGATTATCCTCCCCACTCCCCCCGAATTTATATTAGCTGTGTTTCCTGAATGTCCTTAATTGTTTTCTGCTCACGTCTTTGTTCTCCGAGGGGCAGCGGAATAAGGGGAAGGGGGTGGGGTAGCAGCCCTGCAATGGAAATATTGGGGGGGTGGATCTGTATTTCTGCCTCCCCTCCCAATATATCATGGAGGGGAGCAGGAGCAGAGGAGGGGCTGCACGGCTGCTGCAATGCATAATGTCAGGCACTGCAGCGAGCTAGACAGACACCCTGGCCCAGCCCACTGCACTAGGAACCACTGGGAAGCCCCCACCCCACAGGCTTGGTAGCTCCTCTAACTCCCCCCCTACTCCTCTGCCTCCACCCCATTCACAGGGAGCATCCCCCCCCACCTCCCGGCCTGTGTTCTCCCTAGTTCCCTTTGTATTATGTCTCTGTCCACACAGGTATTTGCAATGTTTGCAACATCTGCAAATGACATGAACGTGCCCTCTACTGCCATTTGTAGATTAATGAAGATGTTACATAAAACTGAGTTTCACACTGACCCCTGCACTGCCCAACCTGCGCCCTCCCCAAGCTTGCTGTACTGTCATCTCTAATTCCCCTTTGTTCCAGTCCATCGGACCGTCTTTCTAGCCAACCCTATTTGATTCCAGCTATCAAGTAAGATTTCATGAGACGCAGCACCAAACGCTTTGCCAAAGTCCAAATAGATTGCGTGCATTGATTTCCTTTCGTCCGCTAATTGGCCAAATCTAGCTCTCCCTTCCCCATAACGCAGGGCCAAGCCTGAAAACACTTATGCCCCTGCTTACCCTTACACATGGGTGTGGTGTCTTTGAGTTCAATGGGATGGTGCATATTGACTTAACTTTATTCATGTTCACAGGATTGGGATTCTAGGTGCTTGGAAAGATTTAATTTGATAGACCCAAGCTTTATATTGCATATGGTTTGGTTTTCCCTCTAAAAATGATATTTCCCTGCCAATATTTTTTTCTGTGGTTGTTATTATTTATCTAATACTCTTCTTATGGTAGTGCCCTGGGGGGAGCCTTTATCAAAGGTTCAAGGCCCCATGTGCTAGGAGCTGTAAGAAAGAATAATGCAAAGTCAGTCTCTGCCCCAAAGAAGTCTAAGTCTAAGAGTAATGAGGAGTCCAGTGGCACCTTAAAGACTAACAAATTTGGGCATAAGCTTTCGTGGGTTAAAAAACCCACTTCTACAGATCTTTTTTTTCAGTTTTTTACCACGAAAGCTTATGGCCAAATAAATCTGTTAGTCGTTAAGGTGCCACCGGACTCCTCATTGTTTTTGTGAATACAGAGTAACACAGCTACCCCTCTGATACTTGAAGTCTAAGAGTGGGATTTTCCAAAGTGCCAAAAAAGCTAAGTGCCTAACTCCCACATCTTTGTGCCTAACTCTGAGTCTCGATGCTTTAGAAAATCCCACACTAAAAGACAAGCCAGACAAAGGGAGAGTTATGAGCCTCATTTTACAGATGGGAAACTGAGGCAGAGCCATTGACGGTGGAATGTTCAAAAGGCGTTAAGCTCTGAACTCCTTTTAAACATTCCAACCTAAGTGACTTGCCCAAGCTTTGGCAAGGCTGGGAATTGAACCCAGATCTCTAAAGCCAGTGGCCCAGCCTCTCTCCCTAATCACAAGCCATTTCCACTAAGGTGAACTACCTAAAAGAATAAAGGACAATAACAGGTGTATTCTTTTGGCTAAAAGGGTTTAAGCATTATTTAAGTAAACCCTGCCCTTCCCCAGCACAATTAACTTTACCACATTTTCCTCATGCCAGCTCCCTCCTATAGCCTTTCCCCCAAGAGAGCTGGTCATCAAGCCCATGGTAGCTAGCTGGGTGACTTGCTGCTCAACTGGTACGTCTGACAACCTATGGGAGCAGGAGGTGCAGAATTCTGTTCCCTCTGATGCCACAAAACTCCAAATGGCCACAGCTCGCTGTTTGATTTCCAGTGAAATCAGGCTTTTCTGGATTTCCCCCAAAATCAAGAGAGTTCTATTCCTTGATGCCCGACATTTTGGAATTGATTGGATGCATTTTTCAAAAGTTATCACATTACAGCCAAACAGAAGAATGCCACTGAGTTAGGTTTAGAGGCTTGCTCGGTTGGGCCACCTACTCCCATCACAAGGGCAGCAGGTGGCTTGACATGTTTGCAAAATGCTTTGCAATCCCTGCATGAAAGATACTGTAGAAGCCCTTATTAGCTTATGGAATGTTCCTCCTGAGAACTGATATCCCAAAGGGTAAATACAGACGCTGTTGTTCGTCGCTAGCAGCTTCTGTCACTGGATTTTGCCTCAGAAATGGTGACCTTTATTTATTTATTTGTTGTTCTGTTAAGGGTAAATTGGATGTGAATTACAGATTTCTGATGTGTTTAAATGAGAAATGGAATTGTGTACCTCTGCCAGGGCAAGGGAGAAAAATAGAGCTGAATATGCAGCTAACTCTTTCTTGGGCAGTTTACGGCACTTGCTAATTTAATCCAGTTGTAAGTAGCGATCATATTTGATAGCAATGTTTTACGGCTTATGTTATCGATATTGAGAGTCAGACGTTTGATATGTTCATTATACATTTCTGGGATCCCATGAAGCTTTGGGATGTAGAGAGAGCCACATAAATCATGCAGTATTTTTATTGCTAAATTGAAATGTGCAATATAAAGACAAATGGATTTAGAAATCGCTTTTTTAAAAGTCTCTGAATTTTGATGAGCTGGGAAGTTGGAGCTCCATCGAGATGCCAATTTGAATGATGGAGAGTTTGATGAGCATCACTAATTATAAATATAATTACAAATTTTCAAGGCTCAGTGTGCTGGTAATTGCATTTCTTCCTTGGTAACAAGATTCATAGATATTAAGGTCAGAAGGGACCATTATGATTATCTAGTCTGACCTCCTGCACAATGCAGGCCACAGAATCTCACCCAGACACTCCTGCAATAAACCTCTCACCTATGTCTAAGCTATTGAAGTCCTCAAATCACGGTTTAAAGACTTCAAGGAGCAAAGAATCCTCCAGCAAGTGACCCATGCCCCATGCTACAGAGGAAGGCAAAAAACCTCCAGGGCCTCTTCCAATCTGCCCCGGAGGAAAATTCCTTCCTGAGCCCAAATATGGCGATCAGCTGAACCCTGAGCATGTGGGCAAGATTCAACAGCCAGATACCCAGGAAAGAATTCTCTGTAGTAACTCAGATCCCACCCCATCTAACACCCCATCTCAGGCCATTGGTGTCAAGATGTCCTTAACCAACATAGAAGCAATTCCCCTATGCAGCTAAAGATGCTCTGGTACAAACAAACCTAATAATTACAGTCCTAACCACTTGTAGCCACTGTAGACTCCATGGTTCTGTTTGCAAGTGATGTCCTAGCTAAATTCCACACTGGGTAATCCACAGTTTTGTTGGATTGAAATTCACCACTCATCAAATCAGGTTAACAAATCTTTATTAGTAAGGCAAAACATTAGCAAGCAGTGATCAGTTATTTACAAGTGGGAAGCTCATTAGGACGATATCACGCAGGCTTCTAGAAACAGTCAGTTCACCGATTCCCCAATCTCTTTTTAGGTTGACTATAATTTTGTTATCTTTTCTTATACGTATGTACTAGTTCCTCATTTACCTGTTAACTGTCCTCTTCTGCAAGGACAGAACTTGTGTGCTTACCCCAACCTGTACTTTCTAGCTTTATAGTTACTTTATCTTCTGTTTCCCTAACAAACATGATGACTCAGCTCTTGTCTACATTACAAGTTTAGGTCAAATTTAGCAGCGTTAGGTCTGCACCTGTCCACACGACGAAGCCATTTTTGTCGACTTAAAGGGCTTTTAAAAGCGATTTTTGTACTCCTCCCTGATGAGGGGATTAGCACTAAAATTGACATCGCTGGGTTGAATTTGAGGTAGTGTGGATGCAATTCGATGGTATTGGCCTCCAGGAGCTATCCCAGAGTGTTCCATTGTGACCACTCTGGACAGCACTTTCAACTCAGATGCACTAGTCAGGTGCACAGGAAAAGCCCCAGGAGCTTTTGAATTTCATTTCCTGTTTGGCCAGCATGGCGAGCTCATCAGCACACATGCCCATGTAGTCCCAGAATCACAAAAGATCTCCAGCATGGACCGAATGGGAGGAACTGGATCTGATTGCTTTATGGGGAGATGAATCCGTGCTATCAGAACTCCGTTCCAAAGGCACATTCTGCCACCAGTCTGCACTTGCTCAGCCTACAGTTGAACTGCTCCTTACTACTGTCCGGGCTTCATGAGCCATGGGAGCAAGGGGTAGGTGCGACCGCGCGGTGCTGCTGGCTGGGAGAGCAGCCTGAGGCAGAAGCCTCCAGCTCACAGAAGATCAGGATAGCAGAGTTGCAGTGGAAGAGCCAGAGCAAAAGCCCTGGAGCTGTTACATGTGGAATGTACAGCTGCAAGACTTCTTCACTAGCAACAAAAGACAGGAATATGATGCACCTAAAATCTAAAAAGGCCTACACATTTCCCAGAGTCACTACCCTTGATAACAGATCATGAGTGATTACATTGGCTACTTGGATCATAGCAGCCCCCACAGTAGATTTGCCCTCAACAGCAGTGGTGACAGTGAGCTGAACGGGCTCCCGCTTGCAGTGCTATGGCGTCTGCATGGTTAACACAAGAAAAAAGGCACGAAACGATTGTCTGCTGTTGCTTTCACGGAGGGAGGGAGGGAGGCGTGCGCAACTGACGACATGTACCCAAAACCACCCGCGACAATGTTTTTCCCCCCATCAGGCATTGGGAGCTCAACCCAGAATTCCAATGGGAAAAGGAGACTGGGAACTGTGGAATTGCTACCCACAGTGAACCGCTCCGAAAGTCGATGCTAGCCACGGTACTGTGGACGCACTCTGCTGACTTACTGCGCTTAGTGGGGACGCACACAATCGACTGTATAAAACAGCTTCCGAAAAATCGACTTCTATAAAATTGACCTAATTTCGTAGTGTACACATACCCTCAGTGTCATTCTTCCACATGCACAATTTGACTCATGCTAAGCTGTTAAACTGTTGTTAGAACAGGAGTTGTCTTGAATATGCTTTCACACCCAACTAGCACCAGAATTTAGGGCTATGAATTTAAATTCAGTAGCAACCGGAATATCCCAAATAGCAAAGTGTTCATATTTCTGTTTATATTTCTTGTTGCCTTTTCCTCAAGTTCCAAAGTAACATGAAGGTTAAGGTCAGATTTTCTAAAGAAGCCAATCGTCTTACAAGCCAAAGTCCTGTTTTCAAAATTGAGTTAGTCAAGTAGGCCAGATGCTCCAAGGTATTTAGGCACCTAACTCCCATTGGAGTTAGGTGCCTAAATTCCTTGGATGAGCTGGGCCTTAGAATCATAGAATATTAGGGTTGGAAGAGACCTCAGGAGGTCATCTAGTCCAAACCCCTGCTCAAACAGGACCAACACCAACTAAATCATCCCAGCCAGGGCTTTGTCAAGCTGGGCCTTAAAAACCTCTAAGGATGGAGATTCCACCACCTCCCTAGCTAACGCATTCCAGTGCTTCACCACCCTCCTAGTGAAGCAGTGTTTCCTAATATCCAACCTAGACCTCCCCCACTGCAGCTTGAGACCATTGCTTCTTGTTCTGTCATCTGCCAACACTGAGAACAGCCGAGCTCCATCCTCTTTGGAAGCCCCCTTCAGGTAGCTGAAGGCTGCTATCAAATCCCCCCTCACCCTTCTCTTCGCAGACTAAATAACACCAGTTCCCTCAGCCTCTCCTCATAAAACTCTGAAGTCTCATCCAAAGTCAGTCGGACTTAAGTTCCTAAGACACCTCGACACATCTTTAAAACGTTATCCCTAGTCTCGTCCAGGAACGGATATACCATGGAAAGTTCAGATCCCATGTTGGTTTCAACTGCCTGAACTGCAGCTATTATAAAATAAAAAACTGGAGAACAACAAAGGGGAAAAAAAATTCACCACAAGGAAAACCCATAGCGCACATGAGAAATTGCCTCCAAAAATGTGGTCAGTGAATGAATGAACAGGGCCTTCCATAACACTCTGTAAACCAGGAGAGCTGACCCTATGTGATTAGCATAACATGAGAAGGCAGGGAATAAAAGGGGGCAGAGGAATTAAAGTAGCCTGCGGGTAGGAATCCTGGATGGCAGGTGAGTGGTTGTGGGTTTGAATTCCATATCAAAGGACGATCTGAATGACAGCCGCTAGAGTGGGGCTAATCTGATCTCATTGGACTTCTGAAACCTATTTAGACTGGAAGCTCTTTGAAGCAAGATCCCCTCCTTCTTCTGTGCATGTACAGCCCCTAGATAATGGGGTCCTGGTCTGTGATTAGAGCTTCTAGGTGCGATAGAAATACAAGTAATAGGCAGAGGGACCCAACCATAGTCTCACTGAGTGGCCATCTGTAAAACGGGGCTTTTGTTACGCCCTTGCCAGTTTAACGGTGTCCAGTATGACTTCCTAAATAGAGATGGGCCCAGACCAGAACAGCTACTGTTTGAGCTCCCACGTCGCTAACCCCACTGAACATGCTCCTTGACATACCAGACATTTCTGCAGCAGTGAGTTAGAAGAGAGCAGGACGGGTAATTCCCAGCTGAGGGGGTGGGGCTTAGTGGACGTTTCCAACCATGGCGCAAGATGGAGCGTGTTGAAATCCCAGTCAAGATGCTGTGATTGCATCAGAGCAGGATGGGGCAGTAAGCAGGGGTCAGGCACCAAAGATCCAGGCATTTAAGAAAAGGCAGAACAATTAGCCTTCCCTGGTCCAAGAGCTCTCTGGTCAGTGGCAAAGCTGAAGGAGATGCTGCTTCTTTGCAGGTCAGCTCCTGGCTCCATCTCTTTTCTTATTACTGGAGCATGGAAATGATGTTTTAATAATTCCACTAATGTTTCTCTGTGCATTTTCTTCAGCCGTTATAGACTCTTCAGAGCTCAGCCAAACTTGAACCTACTCACACTGACTGCAGAATTCTTAGAAGCTGGCTTCCCCCTAACTGCTGCTTCATGAACATCTGAGGCGAGCAGAGATTGTCCTCAGTGGTCATAAAAAGAGAAAAATATTGAGAGAGAGAACAAGAAAAGATGAAATGAAGAATCCATGAGTCAGATCCAAGCTTCCAGATGAAGAGCACACCTGAGCTAATTCATACCTTGGTCCTAGGTTCTCATCCCATCTTTGCCACCGGTCCCGGGCATGGCTTTGGGCAAGGTACCAGTGCTGGAAATTTCAAACTGAGGTGCCCAAAGTTTTGTGTCAAGTCCCATGGATAGACTCCTAATCAGCAGCCTGATTTTCAAAGGTGCTGAGTGCTTTGAGCTGCCGGAAGCAGTTCAACAGGTACTGCTGCACTGGGCTGGGGAAGATGTAAAATGGAGCCCAGCTGAGGCCAGCCCTCCCCTGCAGGAGGCCCTAGCCCCAGAACTGAGCAGGGAGACCCCCCCCCCCCCCACACACACACACACACACACACACACACAAATCCAGGGGCATTCCCCACACCCAGTTCTGTGGCCTTTGGTACAGAAACAGCAGGGAGGAGCCAGTCAGAGGCTGAAGGCAGCAGGAAATCACAGAATTAAAGACCTCACCCCTCTTCTAGGCTGTTGATCATAAATGATGGGTGTTTACGGCTAACGATGACAAAAGGAACCACCGTAGGGGGTGACATGCTCCCTGAATCCCAGCATCCTGAGCTAATTTTCCAGCAGCCCGCAGGGATGTCACACGGCAGGAAGCTGGCAGCTACGTGGGGGCGTGAGATGTTGGAAGGAAAATCCAAGTGACACAAATGCTTGCGAAAGACACCAAGCTGGCAGCCGTGGAGAGGGATGCCTGCTCTTTATCTATAGAAGAAGCGCAGCAGTGTGTGTGTAACCCTCCTCAGCATGGTGTGCGTCATGCCTGCATGGGGCGACTGCGCCACTAGAGGAGAACAGCCTACAACTGCTGCCAGCTGACGGAGCTACTCCTTTAGCTCCAGGGGTTGAAATCTGTGCTGTGGGACTGAGGTTCAAACCCTGCTGGCAAGGCACATGGGGGGCAGTTTACCAAGGCTTCCCCTCTGCTGGAGGGAGGAGAAAGGTGCATGGGAACTGCTGTCCCAAGTTTAGTTTCCCTGGGATGTGCCTTCCCACAAGCGAACCGGGCTGGGGCTCGCCGACACCCAGACCCTTTGACCTGCCTCTCCAAACATGAATCCTAACACAGGCTGCTTTCTCCTTACCCCTCCCCACCTTGGGGTATGGCTACCCCACAGCTGGAGGGTAGAAATTCCAGCTCGAATAGACACCTCCGTGCTAGCCCAGGGTCAAGCTAGGATGCTGAAAACAGAAGCATAGCCATAGTGGTATCAGTGGTGGGATGAGCTAATGACTGCCTGAGTACAATCCCAACTCTAGGTACATTCTTTGGGTGGCTGGCCTCTCCTGCCCTCATGCCACTGCAGCCACACTATTGTCTTTAGCACACAAGCTCAGAGCTAGTGTGGCTTCTTGTTGCCCCTGCAGAGCTGAGAAGAGACAGGACAAAGGGCAGATGTTGAACTTGACTATCCTCCCTGGAGCAGCAGCAGGGCCCTTTGGACTCCTGCATCCCCCGGCTTAGCTGGGCTGAAATTTATACCCACAGAGCCATGTGTGAGGAGACAGAGAGCTCATTTCCTATGCACTCTGACGGCTAGATTTGAAATGGCACCAGGCTTCATAGCCCAGTGCCGATCCTCAGAGCCTTCCCAGTCCCTCCAGCTCCACTGATGTTTACTTTAGGCTGGGGGAGGGAAGCCAGGCATAGAATCACTGTATTGGGTATTAAAATAACGACACACCCTGGATCTCATCTAAAGCTAATATGCCCAGGGCTAATATTGAAAGACTTCCTGGGGGCTCTAAGCACACATGGTTTATGCAGTTGAATCTAAACCTGTTTGCCTACCTCATACACCATTTCCACCGGAGTCACGGAGGGGCTGCCATGTGCTTAGCAGACCCACCTGATGCTCCCAGGAGATCCCTCTCTACCCTGTGTTCAATCCAGGCCATTGCAGACACCGAACAAACCCTTCTGAGGAGATTGTAACAGCCAGCCCTGGCTTCACAGCCCCAGCTGGCAACGCTGTGGGTCCCAGGGCTGGAGCCACAGTGTGTGTGTGGGGGGGGGGGTTCATGGCACTGGGAACAGGGATGCTGGAAGGAGCTGCCATTTCAGCTGCTAGTTCTCACTTTGTGCCAGATCCAGCGCCCGCTGGTGTCAATGGGGCAGGGAGGGTGTGACACGCTGGTTTATCCCTGTGGTCTAGGAGCTGGCCTGAATGGCCTGCTACTCAATGCTAGAGGAGCTATCCTGTAGCTCAAGTGGGGCTGGTTTGGGCTTGAAGGTCCTGTCTTCATTCCTCACTGATGATGACCGTGATGTAACAGAAGTGCACAGGGTGAGATCCTAGCTCCATTGACACCAAGGGGAAAACTCCTGTTGATGTCAATGGGGCCAGGACTTGACCCATAGATTGTAAGGCCAGAAGGCACCATCACGCTCACCTTCCCTGACCTCCAGCATAACCCAGGCCATGGCATTCCCCCTCAGAGAGCCCTGCATGGAGCTCAGTGCCCCTTGCCCACCAGCTGCCCCCGCAGTGTTCTGTACTTCAGCTTCAGACAGACCCAGAGCAGCTGGCTCTCCTTCATGATTAGGGGGCACGTCAGATAATCTGGGCATTCAGCCCTTGGTCTTACACCTCAGACTGCCAGAAACGATGCCACCTGAGGAGAAGTCACTTGTGCAACGAGTCTTCCAGCTCCTTTCCCACACGCCAGTGAAGATCATAGAATCATAGATTATCAGGGTTGGACGAGACCTCAGGAGGTCATCTAGTCTCATCCCCTGCTCAAAGCAGGACCAACCCCAACTAAATCAAGATCCCTCTGAGGGGAACGTCTCCCAGGGTTCTGGATGGGGACCGAGAAACAAAAGGCTCAGGAGCTCATGGTGCACACCAGAGCCATCAAGCCCCCTCCCTTATTCAGGAAGAAAGTGGTTCTCTCCAGTCCCGTGCATTGGGCATCCCTGTGATGTGGCATTCCCATCTCTCCGGATTCAGTGTGCTGCTGACCCAGCCGCATGGGCTTCCCCTGCTTTGCGGGCACCATCTTCAGTGCACAGAAAGGGAATATGCAAGAGTGACTTGTGCCTGGGTGTGACATAGCAGGATCGCGTCATCTAGCACCAGATGCAGATAGCTGCTCCGGCCCTATGGTTGTCTGTCTCTTCCTGTGACTCAGCCCTCTGGCCAGCTCACTGTAGTGTCTCACCCAACCCAGGGGATCAGAGTCCCACACAAAGAGTGTCCCCCACAACTGCAATTAACACCTTGGTGTCTCCCACCCATCCCGGGCTCCTCTGCAGCCCCACTCTTCTCTCAGGGTGATGGCTTTCCTGGCATCCTCCAGAAGAACACCCAAACCCCAAACAAACCCAGCCCAGCTAGAGCAGTTTCCACTTAGCCAGGCACAAGCTTGCAGTCCGGATGAGTTCTCCCCAGCTCCCTCTTCCTGCTGGGGAACACCCACTCCCGGGCCTACTCCCCTGGATCCAGGCCCTTTCCCCAAGTTACGAGCTCCTCTCCCACGGCTTCCCCATGGCTCCTGTCCCAGAGGGAGGGCAATTTAACCCTCTCCCTCCTGAGATCTCCCTTATAGCTTTCACTTCCTTCCTTTATGGAGAAGGCCCAGCTCCTCCCCACTGGGTCTGAGAACCAATCAAACCTCACACACCCTCCAAGTGCAGCCAGGTGGGCCATCTGAACTCTTAGGCACCTGTTAACCCTTTGTTCACCCGTGTGGGATTTACACCCCATTCCAGGCTGGGGTGGGGCTGGGGTGAGCACCTCGTTCAGAATGGCTGCAGCTTCCCGGCCAGGACACAGCCCTGAGACCTCTCTCATGGACTGTAATATGAAGGGGCTGGAGACTGTAGTTGGCTTCAGGTCAGGGCCTGATGCTGCTGCCCCGCCCAGGCAAACTGCCCATTTACAATCGTGGGAGTTTGACTATTGTAGGGATTTTAACATCTGTGGCACAATAAACCCAGATCCTGCCGTGGAGACCTACCTGCCTGCCTGCAGCCACTCTGCCATGATGCAGTGAGCATATTTGCTTCTCCAGCCTCCACTGCAGTGCTGCTGCGGGTTCTCCAAGCCGGAGGGTCTGGGCTTCATTCACTCAGCAATGGCACAACACCCCCATAGCACAGGGGTGCTTCGCCTTATTGATTGAAATCAGGCACCCAGCAGTCGCTGCTGGGCAACGGGCCCTCTTTTGTGGCCAGAACAAATGAAGGCTTTGCAGCAGGACACAGACAAGCCCTGCATGTGCCATCAGGAGCAGCTGTCACCTACGGTAAACCTTAGAGCACCGGGCTTTCCCAGAGCGCTAACCAAATCACTGCTACGGTTGGTGAGTCCAACGGGGAGGGGGTAGAGAGTGAAAGAAACCCTCTACTCCTGTAGCCCTATTGAAGCAACAGCATCTAATGCGTGGGCCCGTCTACTCAGTGACACAGTGCTGGTGACATCACTGCCCTGCCCCGTCCCCAAGCCCAGGTGCACGGGGACACACAAGGTCCAGACCGCCCCAATACAGGCTCCCTAAATCTTGCACACACCCCATGCTGCAGCACTGCACAGGTTCCCCTGATTCTGGGGGCTGGTCTGCATAGGGGACATTTTACACCAATGCCACTGCACTAGTGCAAACCCTTAGTGTAGATGTGTTGTGCTCGTATATAAAGTGGCTAGCACTGGTGGTTTGAAACTGGAACAAGCTGTTCTGGTTCAAATCACCTTTAACATTCGTGCAGTACATCTACAAAGCTCTAGTGCAGCTGCATTGACGTAGCTGCATCATCGGTGCAAAACATACCCTAGTGTAGACAAGCCCTGGGACTCGTTCATGGTCACAGTGGACAGGGCAGATTTCACCTTGTAGGACTCGTATGCACATAGTACACACAGAGTGTGTCTGCTAACCCCAAATGCCAGAGTTTCAGAGCATTAGAAACGGATACACCCAAGTCTTCCCTGACTCTGATCCGAGATTTACATGTAATTTGCCTCGTAGAGGTGATATTCCAATATATTTTTTAAAGCACTTCAACTCAGCAACAACAGAAACAAGGCCTGATGTTGGTGCTTCTGCACTGATGGCGCCCAAACGCCAGCTCCCTTTGCGGTGGTGGTGAGTGCCGCTGGATATAGAAATGACTGTAATTTGAAAAGCAAACAAAGGCGACTCTCCCCAGAGGAACAAAAGAATGGTGTATGATGGGAGTTCTGTTAAGGAGAATGGTGAATTATGTGCTGGGACTAAGACCAGTTAATACACACGTGAAAGATGCAGGACTGAAAGCGTCATGAATGATTATCTGCTAATAGCTCTGTCTCTGACAATCTTTTCTAAAGTTACAGGCTTCCTAAAAGATTGACCCTCAGTACAATAGGCCTGCACTTATTATTTCATGTGTGTTTTAGGCCCTGATCCAAAATCCATTACTTCAGTGGCTTTGGGTTAGGCTCTTCCAAAGCACCTTCAATTTTTCACAAGCTTAGAAAGGATAGACCATATCTTCAGCTGGTATAAGTCAGGGTATGCCCATCAACTGGGGATCTGGCCCATTGACTTCAATGGAGCTGTGATGTTGCACTCCATATGTTTTATAAAAATATGTTTATAAGTGTGAATATGATGTAACTGGAATATGCTTTACACAAAAGGTCTTTTGTAAGGCATAATTACAAAGTTTATAATCCACTGAATGTGTTCATCCTATTTGTATGAATGTATCATTCTTGTATCTGAAGCTAGAAATATAAAGTATTACTTTGAGGTCCTATTGTAATTATGCAAAGTGTGGGCCATTAATGGTGGCTTGGAATCCTGATTGCTTCCATTAACTAGGACAATTGGTTGTGAATGGCTCTGTTTACTTGCAAAACTTCCTGAGTATCTGCCGGCCAGCTTTGGAAGAATGGAGACTAGGGGTCTCACAGGACATGAGAACCCAGAGAGAGATAAAGGATTCCCGCCTTGCGCCAAAGCTATAAAAGGGGGTGGAACAGAAAAAAGTGCCTGAGTCATGTGGAATCCCTTGCTTTTCACCTAAGATGTCTACTGGAACTAACAAGGTCTGTACCAGGGGAAAGGATTGGACCCAGTCTAGGAAGAAGTCCAGTCTGTGAAAGAAGCTTATTGGAACATCTCTGAGGGTGAGATTTTATTTGTAATCAGTCTCTTAATGTATTAGGCTTAGACCTACGTGTTTATTTTATTTTGCTTGGTAACTTACTTTGTTCTGTCTAAAGAAAAGGAGGACTTGTGGCACCTTAGAGACTAACAAATTTATTTGAGCCTAAGCTTTCATGAGCTACAGCTCACTTCATCGGATGCATTTTATTTCTTGGAACCACTTAAATCCTACTTTTTATACTTAATAAAATCACTTCTGTTTATTAATTAACCCAGAGTAAGTGATTAATATCTGGGGGAGCAAACAGCTGTGCCTATCTCTCTATCAGTGTTATAGAGAGCAGACAATTTATGAGTTTACCCTGTATAAGCTTTATACAGAGTAAAACGGATTCATTTGGGGTTTGGATCCCATTGGGAACTGGGTGTCTGGATGCTGGAGATAGGTGACCTGCTGAGCAGTTTTTGGTTAAAGTCTGCAGCTTTGGGGGCATGGATCAGACCTGGGTGTGTGTTGCAGCAGGCTAGCGTGTCTGGCTCAACAAGGCAGGGTTCTGGAGTTTCAGGCTGGCCGGGAAAACGGGCTCAGAGTTAGTCTCAGCACGTCATGTGACAGTCCCAAGTGGGTCTCTGTGATTGAACCTGTTACAGGAGCACCCATGATTTATACTAGCTGGAGATTTGGCCCCAGATGTGGGGCTACACTGAGAGGTGAGGAAGTTAGCATGTAAATGATTTTCATCTGCTGGTGAAGTGCAGCCACCTCTGGAGCAGGTTGCAGCAACTGTTTAACAGGACATAGCAACTGGGCATCTTCAAACAGGAAGTGAAGGAAAGCATCATAACCAACAGCAACTGCAAAAGGGGCATTTGGTCAGAATGTTGCTATCCCATGTGGGAATTTGGTCAGCTCTCCAGGGTGAATAGCTCTGCACTTGGGGAAGGTGCTGTTGGCTCTTGAGACATTCCAATAAATACATGTATAAACACAAGGGATCAGCGCCTTGGTTTTTGCATCCCACCATGTGGTGGCTTATGCACACCTCATCCCGTATCAAGGTAGGCAGGAGGCATGCTGATACTGTGGTTACCGCCTTCCCGACTGTCTTGAGTCTCACTACTCTGAGATTCAGTGGTCAGGGTCTAAGCAGCAGGCCTCAGATACAGGGCAGTGCAGCCTAGTGGCCAGTACCCAGAAGGCCATCACCAGTGGTCCGCCACTGGGTCAGTGGAGAGTCCCACCGAAACCCACTGACCTCACACAGGTGGGAGATACCCCTTGCACACCCTCCCTGCGTCACTTCCTACCGAGCTTCCTGAAGCTGCAGTCCGTGGGGCATCAGGATGTCTGGGTTCCTCAGAGCAGGTAACTCCCAGGGACTCTGATGGCCACAGGTCTCCAGTCCAGTTCTCAGGATCTCCAGCTCCCGCAGGCAAGGGCTGAGCTGGCTCCTCAGCTGGAGCATCCACCAAAGGTCCTCCCTCTCCAGCAGTCAGCCCAGATGGAACTGGGCTGTTCCCTTTTATACTAGCCTAGCACTTGGAGCATGCCCAGTATGGAGCACACCCATAGTGTGAGGTTAACCCCTTGCAGCCCAGTGCAGGTTATGCATGCTCCATCACACCCCCCAAAGACAGGAAGCCTGATTCTGATCTCATTTTCCCCACTGTAAACAGAGAGTGATTCTGCTGAAGACAATGGATTTACACTACTGCTAAGTGAGATCACAACTGGGCCCAGCAACAGGATTTGCCCTCTACTGCCATGTGGGGTCCAGTGCTGACCTGCACCATCTCTTATCACCCAACACCACTGTCAGCAGCTCACTGGATCCACAGGGCACTTACTAACCAGCTCCCACTCAGTTTAGCTCCTGAGACTCCAGCATCCAGCCCTCTGTATCATAGGGCTCGTGCGTGAGCTCAGCTGCGCACCCAGGCCACAGAATGAGGGGGCATAAGGGGCCTCCTTGATCCTGTGCATGGACCAGCCACATGGCCAAAGCCTGGACCAGCTGCCACCCAACTACCGCTCCAATGGAGGTAGCTGGGAAGGCAGTGTGCCCTGGAGCTGATGCTAAGGGGAACTGAATTGCTGCAGGAAAAGGGCTGGTTCAGGTTCATCCCGCTCCTCCATCCCCCCGGGCAAGGGGGGAGCAGGGACTGGATGGTGACTGTCAGAGGAACAATGGGAGCAGTACATAAGAATGGCCATACTGGATCAGACCAAAGGTCCATCTATCCCAGTATCCTGTCTTCCCACAGTGGCCAATGCCAGGTGCCCCAGAGGGAATGAACAGAACAGGTAATCATCGAGTGAGCCATCCCCTGTTGCATTAGCCCTTATTCAGCTATGCAGTGCCCTTGTAGAGTTATGATACAACTCACAGCGCGTGCGACCCCCCCAGCTAACTGAAGCTTCCAGTTAAGGGGGGTCTTGGGCATTGCACTGACTCCACTCTTTACAATTTAGGGTCTCTGCAGAACTGGCTCTCCCTGGACAAGAGGAATAGAGGAAAGATGGCCCAGTGGTTACAGTACTAGACTGTGCTCCAGAAGACCTGAGATTAATTCCCTGGGTTCCCATAGACTTGGCCTAGTCTCCCTCAGCATCAGTTCTCCGTCTAAAAGGGGAATAATAGCACAGCATGGCCCTACCTCACAGACGTGCTGAGAAGATAAAGCCGTTAAAGACTGCAAAGTGCTCAGGGGCTCAGGTGATGGGGAAAAATCAGATCATAAATAGCAGGGCCTTCCCTGCAGCCATGACCATTTGAATCTCTGGAGCAGCCCGGCTGGGTGATGAGGTGAGTTCTTAGAAGGACTTCTCCCTGTACCAGGATCTCTGTGTCCATCGTCAGGCAGGTTTGGAGCTGAGCCAGGCCCATGGAGAGCTGGGAGGTGGCTCCTGTTGATGATCTATTCCATTCCATCTCCGTCTCCTGCTGGGTGTTTACATCGGGAAAGGGTGTGCAGATGGCCGCTGTAAAATAAATAAAAGTGCACAATAAAGCTGATGTATCATCTGCCCAAGTAGGTGAGCATCACCCTCACCCCAATACGACCTAGCACTACCATGGCGCTGACTCCTTGTCTGCTGAGATCTTCACCCAAGCCTTTATCTTCAACTCCTGTAGCTTCTTCCTCTGTGGCATCCCCAAATCCCACCTCTGCACAGTCTGTGGGCCAACTTTCAGAAGAGCTGAGGGCTGGAATTTCAAGCCCTCAGCACCCCCATCTGGCACCAGATGTTCAAAAGCACTCAGCACCCACGGCATGCTCAACGTGCTGGGTTCTTTGAAAATCTGGCCTCACTTACGGGTGCTGAACTCATTGGAAACGTCTGGTCTATTTATGTATCACGGAGCTTGTGTTTTCTTTGTCCGTTCAATGTCATTTTTCACCACTGAACACTCAGTTGCCACATTTCCGAAATAGCAAACACATCCATAGTAATCAAGGTCGAGTTCAAAAATGACAGTGTACCTCCCTGCCCCCCCACAAACTCCTCCTCCATGTGTGTTTGTATGTAGAATTTCTTCCATCCCTCTTACAAAGAAATTCTGTTTTATGTTTAAGGCACTTTATGGCTTAATAGAGCTTAGAGAATATACATACATACATATATATGTATATATGTAATCAATATAGATTTATGCAGACTAAAAGATCAGCCTAAATTAAATGACAATACTTTCCATTCTGAATTCATTCAGATTGGACAAACAAAATACCGATATATGAATAAAAAAAACCTGGCAAGATTGATAAAGACGGCAGAATGATGACTTTAAAGTGGATTTTCCTACTTTAAATGCATGTTACATTTTCTTTATGCAGTCTTTAAATAATTCATTAGTCCCCAAGACAGTTTTATTAAGTCTGTGACTATTGCTATAGAATTCCAAGCAGCTATAACTTCTCTGAAGCTTATGGGACCAGACAGTTAGAATGCTAAAACATACTTAAATTGAAACAGTCATATATTTGCGCTGTGTGATTGTATTTTGTCACCCTATTGCAGCTTTTTATGTTCTGAAATCAGAATGCATCTTGGTTATTGGATCATGAGCAATCTACCGATTTGATCACATTTCTGGCAATCAGTGGAGATTCAGCAGCTTTTAACACCCCTCCCTTTCAAAGAAGCCACATGTGCATAGGAATGTGGCCTATGGGAATGAGAAGGGAAGTTTGGGGCTGTTAGAATGCCAGGAGATTTTGCATTTTGCACAGAGAACACTGGGAGGGCTGGCCAGCACAGGGGATCTTTAACAGGGCATGGAGCCTTCCATATGAAGGTTGTCAGTTGAAATGCTAATCTCTCAGGTGCTGTTGAATGGCAGTGTGGTCCAGCATACAGGATACTGGACTGGGGCTCTGGAGCAGAAATTCTATTCCTGGTTCTACCCCTAATCTTTGCTTTAACCTTGGTCAAGTCACTTCACTCCTGCTTCCCTTCAGGCCTTGAACTGCCTTGTCTCTATAAGTCATAAGTTCCTTGGCACTCAGATTGTCTCTCATTATGGAGCTGTCCAGCTCCCAGCACGATGGGATCCTGGCCTTTGTTGGTGCCTCTGGATATTACAGTAATATAAATGATGATGTTAACACATACAACCACGTCTTGTGACAATAGGGCCAGATCCAGCTCTTGTGTATCTCCATTGACTTCAATGGAGCTGTCCCAATTCATAACAGCTGAGGAGATAGTCCATTATGTACTTATATGGCACCCAACAGCCTAGTGTCTGAGCATAACCCACTGAGGACTGTGTTACAGGTCCCTCTTTAAACCACTAGCTAGCAAACTTTAGCTTAAGCAGTAGCAGCTCAGGCTCTTAGCTCTGGAGATCACTGGTTCAATCCCTAGTGTGCCAGTCAGCACATGAGCATATCCTCCATATGTTTGGATTCATCCTCCCAATGCCAGACGGAGGCTTTACTAACCCCATTTTACAGACGGGGATGTGAGGCACAGATTACTTGCCCAAGGCCACAGAGGAAATCTGTAGCAGAGCCAGCAACCAAACCCAGATCTCCTGAATCCTGCCCCAGTACCTTCACCACAGACCATCCTTCCTTTGCTAAGGCAGCTGAATTAAGCTCATGAATTAGGTGAGAGAAGTCTGTCCATTTATTGTTAGATGTGGCACATGGCCATACTGGGTCAGACCAAAGGTCCATCTAGCCCAGTATCCTGTCTTCCGACAGTGGCCAATGCCAGGTGCCCCCGAGGGAATGAACAGAACAGGTAATCATCAATCTTCAAACCTCTGCACATACATCACACACAAACCTGTTATATCTTACATCATCTGGCTTCCTTACTGGCAGTCTCAGCACAAAGGCAAAGGATTAAATGCCCCCCCCCCGCTCTCACCCCTAGAACAACGTCCCTGGAACAGGTGTGAAGCAATGTGGAGAAGCTTGCCCTTCTACTGCATGTGCTAAGCCTCTCCATAGACAGAGGCCATCTGTCTCCAGGGCGGTCAATGCAACACCTCTCCACGGATGTTACAGTCACTTCAGCATCTTTGAAATGGCCCACTAAGCCAGTGTGCCTGAATTTACCTGGAGACACCTGCAAGGGATGTGAAGGGTAAGAAGAAGGGTTTCTACAGATATGATAGCAACTAGGGCTGTCAAGCGATTAAAAAAATTAATTGCGTTTAATTGCGCAATTAAAAAAAATCATGAATAATCTTGCAATTAATCGCATTGTTAAACACTAATGGAATACCATTTATTTAAATATTTTGGATGTTTTCTACATTTTCTAATATATTGATTTCAATTACAAAGTGTACAGTGCTCACTTTATATTTATTTTTATTACAAATATTTGCACTGTAAAAAACAAAAGAAATAGTATTTTTCAATTCACCTCATACAAGTACTGTAGTGCAATCTCTTTATCATGAAAGTTGAACTTACAAATGTAGACTCATGTACAAAAAATAACTGCATTCAAAAGTAAAACAATGTAAAACTTTAGAGTCTACAAGTCCACTCAGCCCTACTTCAGCCAATCGCTCAGACAACCAAGTTTGGTTACAATAATGATGACCACTTCTTGTTTACAATGTCACCTGAAAGTGAGAACAGGTGTTTGCATGGCACGGTTGTAGCTGACGTCGCAAGATATTTACATGCCAGGTGCACTAAAGATTCATGTGTCCCTTCATGCTTCAACCACCATTCCAGAGGACATGCGTCCGTGCTGATGATGGGTTCTGCTCGATAATGATCCAAAACAGTGCGGACCAACGCATGTTCATTTTCATGAGTCAGATGCCACCAGCAGAAGGTTGATTTTCTTTTTTGGTGTTTCAGGTTCTATAATTTCTGCATCTGAGTGTTACTCTTTTAAGACTTCTGAAAGCATGTTCCACACCTCGTCCCTCTCAGATTCTTAAACCTTGAGTTGAGTGCTGTAGCTATTTTTAGAAATCTCACATTGGTACCTTCTTTGCATTTAGTGAAACTGTTCTTAAAATGGACATGTGCTCAGTCATCATCCGAGACTGCTATAACATGAAATATATGGCAGAACGCGGGTAAAACAGAGACAAAGACATACAGTTGTCCCTCAGGGAGTTCAGTCATAAATTTAATTACCACATTATTTTTTAATGAGCAACATCAGCATGAAAGCATGTACTCTGGATTGGTGGCTAAAGCATGAAGGGGCATATGAATGTTTAGCATATCTGGAATGTAAATACCTTGCAAAACCTGTACCAAAGTAGCTGTTCTCACTTTCAGGTGACATTGTAAATAAGAAGCAGGCAGCAGCATCTCCTATAAATGTAAACAAACTTGTTTGTCTCTAAAGTTTTACATTCTTTTGTTTTTGAGTGCAGTTATGTAACAAAAAAATCTGCATTTGTAAGTTACACTTTCAGGATAAAGAGATTGCACTACAGTACTTGTATGAGGAGAATTGAAAAATACTATTCCTTTTGTTTATCATTTTTCCCGTGCAAATATTTGTAATAAAAATAATAATACAAAGTGAGCACTGTACACCTTGTGTTCTGTGCTGTAATAGAAATCAATATAGTTGACAGTCCTATTAGCAATAAAAAGAATGTCAGGGAAAGTGTGGGACCCTTACTGAATGGGGGAGGCAACTAGTGACAGATGATGTGGAAAAAGGTGAAGTACTCAATGTTTTTTTTGCCTCGGTCTTCACAGACAAGGTCAGCTCCCAGACTGCTGCACTGGGCAGCACAGTATCAGGAGGAGGTGAGCAGCCCTCAGTGGTGAAAGAACAGGTTAAGGAGTATTTAGAAAAGCTGGACATGTCCATGGAGCCGGACCTAATGCATCCGAGGGTGCTGAGGGAGTTGGTTGATGTGATTGCAGAGCCACTGGACATTATCTTTGAAAACTCATGGTGATCGGGGGACATCCTGGATAATTGGAAAAAGACAAATATAGTGCCCATCTTTAAAAAAGGGAAGGAGAATCTGGGGAACTACAGAGCGGTCAGCCTCACCTCAGTCCCTGGAAAAATCATGGAGCAGGTCCTCAAGAAATCCATTCTGAAGCACTTGGAGGAGAAGAAGGTGATTAGGAACAGTCAACATGGATTCACCAATGGTAAGTCATGCCTCACCAACCTGATTGCCTTCTATGATGAGATAACTGGCTCTGTGGATATAAGGAAAGTGGTGGACATGATATATCTTGACTTTAGCAAAGCTTTTGATACAGTCTCCCACAGTATTCTTGCCAGAAAGTTAAAGAAGTATGGGCTGGATGAATGGACTGTAAGGTGGATAGAAAGCTGTCTATATTATCGGGCTCAAAGGGTAGTGATCAATGGCTTGATGTCTAGTTGGCAGCCGGTATCAAGCAGAGTGCTCCAGGGGTCTGTCCTGGGGCCAGTTTTGTTCAGCATCTTCATTAATTATCTGGAAGATGAGATGGATCGCACCCTCAGCAAGTTCACAGATGACACTAAGCTGGGGGGAGAGGTAGATAAGCTGGAGGGTGGAGATAGGGTCCAGCATGACTAGAAAAATTGGAGGACTGAGCCAAAAGAAATCTGATGAGGTTCAACAAGGACAAGTGCAGAATTCTGCACGTAGGAAGGAAGAATCCCATGCACCGCTACAGGCTGGGGACTGACTGGCTAGGCAGTAGTTCTGCAGAAAAGGACCTGGGGATTACAGTGGACGAGAAGCTGGATACGAGTCAGCAGTGTACCCTTATTGCCAAGAAGGCTAATGGCACATTGGGCTGCATTAGAAGGAGCATTGCCAACAGATCAAGGGAAGTGATTATTCCCCTCTGTTCAGCACTGGTGAGGCCACATCTGGAGTATTGCATCCAGATTTGGGCCCCCCACTACAGAAAGGATGTGGACAAATTGGAGACAGTCCAGTGGAGGACAACAAAAATATTTAGGGGACTGGGGCACATGACTTACAAGGAGAAGCTGAGGGAACTGGGGTTATTTAGTCTGCAGAAGAGAAGAGTGGGGGGGATTTGATAGCAGCCTTCAACTACCTGAAGGGGGGTTCCAAAGAGGATGGAGCTCAGCTGTTCTCAGTGTTGGCAGATGACAGAACAAGAAGCAATGGTCTCAAGTTGCAGTGGGGGAGGTCTAGGTTGGATATTAGGAAACACTATTTCACTAGGAGGGCGGTGAAGCACTGGAATGTGTTACCTAGGGAGGTGCTGGAATCTCCATCCTTAGAGGTTTTTAAGGCCTGGCTTGACAAAGCATGGCTGGGATGATTTAGTTGACGTTGGTCCTGCTTTGAGCAGGGGTTGGACTAGATGACCTCCTGAGGTCTCTTCCAGTTCTAATCTTCTATGATTCTGTGATTCTATGAAATATCTCTTTCTTGCATTAGATGCTGCCGCAGCAGGTCTCATACTTGATGCTTAAGAAACTATCCTTCAAAAATCAAACAAACAAAAACTCACAACAACCTGCTGGTTGTTGGAGCAAGGGCTGGTTGGCCAGCATTTCAGGACCACGGACAGAGCATGAACATGAATTGCAGGGAAGGTAAAAGTAAAATAGTGGGAGAAACACTGTTATTTGCACCCATCTTCACACAACGCACTGTCAACCTATGGAACTCCCTGCCAGAGGATGTTGTGAAGGCCAAGACCATAACAGGATTCAAAAAAGAACTAGATAAGTTTATGGAGGATAGGTCCATCAATGGCTATTATCCAGGATGGGCAGGGATTGTGTCCCTAGCCTCTCTTTGCCAGAAGCTGGGAATGGGTGACAGGGGATGTATCGCTTTATGATTACCTGTTCTGTTCATTCCCCCTGGCATTGGCCACTGTCTGAAAACAGGATATTGGGCTAGATGGACCTTTGGTCTGACCCAGTATGGTCGTTCTTATATTCATCTGACATATTACCAATATACTAGACAAATTAATAATTGGAACAATTTATCTGGGGTCATGGTGGACTCTCCATCTCTTGGAGTCTTTGAATCCAGATTGGATGTCTTTCTAAAAGATCTGCTCTATCTCAGCCAGAAGTTATGGGCTTGATGCAGGAATCACTAGGTGAAATTCTCCAGCTCATGTTAAGCATGTGGTAAGACTAGAATCAATAAATAAATCTGAATCAATGAATCAGTGTTATTGACACCCTGTCTGTTCCCCTCCAGTTCATCCAGAAGGTAACTACTAGCATTGTCTTCCTCACCCATTTATGCGATCACGTAACTCCTCTCTTCAAATCTCTCCACTGGCTCCATCTTGCCCATTGCAGGAAATTTAAACTTCTCAACCTCCTGTCCAAGGCCCTGCAAAGCTCATTCTCAGCCTGCAACTTGGATCTTGTTTCTCACTGGGTCTCTCTTCACTTCCCCCAATGTCAACCACGGTGTCACCTTCAGGCCTTCTGCTATGTAACAGCACTTAAAACAATGCTGGCATGGGCTTACATTGGTTCATTTCCAGGGTGCTGGGCGACTCTCTTGACACATTTTGACAAGTCCCTATTGAAGATCCATTTCTTCCTGGATGCTCTCAGACCCTAACCCACAACAAGTGCCCATTATAACCCAACATGACACTAAAGGAGAAGGGACCAAGAACAAAAACCAGCCTCTTCCAAATGTCCAGTGCTTTTTGTCTTCTAGGGTGAAATCCACCCCATGCAGAAGGTTCAAGACCTATGTAGAACTTAGCCCTTCAAAAGAGTTTAATTTGGAATGAAGTAGTTTTCCTGCTCCTCTGTGCAGGGGTGAATTTCCCACTTAGATTGAAAGCTCCTGGACATATGGGTTTAGTTTATATTCATGTCTGGTACAGAACACAGCACATTGCACATGGTAAATAAATAATACATGCTAAGAGTAATAACCTTTATTGATTGATATAAGGCCTTTACAGAATTACCTGTAGGGTTCATTTCACCCGCCACTGCAATGCAGACACCTCTGGAGCAGAACACAGGAGTTGTCTCATAGTTCACAGCAAGTCCACACAACAATTTAGGACAGGATGGGGTAAAAATACCCCTCTCACAGTTAAAAAATTCAGGGAGAGTTTACATAGGCAGGCTGGAATTAGCCATATCAGAATGTAGCCGAGGACAGGTGGGCCGATGTGCTGAATCTTGTCGAAAGCGCCATGGGATCGTTAAGCACCACAAGGTATCTTGGACCCAGGTTTGCAACTCACAAGTGATGACACCCTGAGTGGCAGAATGCTATGCAAGCACCATTCTGGGACAGGACATTGGCCATGAGGAGTGGGGGGGGGTGGGGTTGGAGTAGGAGGTCCAGCATGGGTTGTAGTTATTTCTGAAAGAGACACAGCTGGAGCGACTTGTCTGGACTGAAGACACATAGGCAATGCCCATCATATTTTCTTTCAAAAACCTCATGTTTTAAATGGGTTGGAATTCTAGCCTGCAGGGACCACTTCTGAGGCTGGTCTCAGCCTCTGTGCGCCCTGAATCCACGCGCTCTCTGCTGGGGGAACACCCATCATCAGGCCACACACGCTAAAAGGAGGACATGCCAAGAAGCCAAGGCAGACAGTGGCAGTTTTGGTGATCTGGATACTTGTGCTCCAGGATCAAAAGTTCATTCGGCATTAGAAACTGGAGCCAGTGAAACTACTGGCTTCAGAATGTATCAATTATGAATTTAGGCCCTATTGTTGCTAGTGGGTCATGATTTCCTGTGTGCTTGTACAGTACCTGAATGGGGCTCGTGAGCTATTATTAGATAATTATTGATCATTATTACTTACAGTTGATTGTTATTGATGTCTTATTAGAAGAAGTTCTACTGCAGTACAAATAATACACATCTGCTAAGTGATCCTGTTTCTCTTGGAATGCATTTGCTTGTTATTCATAAGTACCCTCACCTAATTCTCAGCCTGTGGAATGGGGGTTTTCTCGCAAACTGTTTACTCTATATTTGCTATTTAGCATGTGTGTTGTACTCCGGGGGGGGGGGGGTAAGGGGGGAGGCAAACAACCTCACTAGTTTGCAGATGGAGATTGATACATTTATGGCTGGATTTATATGACAGGGCGCCTTGATGACCATGGGGTGGGATAGGGGAGTCCCTTTCAGCCCTTTGTTCTGTTATTGGTCAGATGGCATTGCTTCTGTTCCCTGATTGGCTGACCAAACTTTTTAAAATGAGAACATTTTTTGATACCCAAAGAAATGTATCCCAAGGACAATAACCACCCAGTGTTGGAGCAAGTGACAGATGGCCAGCATTTCAGCATCCCTCACCCTACCCCTGGCTGCACACTCCTCTTCTTTCCACTTGGGGGCAGCCTTGCTGGGACCTTTCCTCTGCAAAAGGCCTCCAGTAGGGCAAAGTCCAGTGAAATTAGTAGCTCCAAGGCCCCTTTCCTTAATGGCATTTCCTGGGGTGGGGGACCATCTGCTGGGTGTGGCAGGAGCTCAGATCCACTTAGCTCCTTCCTTCATTCCTGTCCCCTGGCATCCGATTGCTCAGTCCAATTGCACCTCTCCCACCCTTGGAGAACTGGAATCCCCACCTGAGGAGATCCCACCACAGAGAAGAGACAGGGAACTACGAATGCTGGTCGTCCTCACACTGCTTGATATCTATATCCAGAAAAATGAGACCAGTGAAATCTGAGCCTGTTAGTATAGGAAACTGGGGCTTGTCTGCAAAACCTAAAAAAGCCACGGAAACATGGATAGTCCATATGATTGGCTGGGATCCCCCTGACACGCAGCACCATGGGATCTTTGCCAGCTACTGAAGACGAGCAGATGGGGCTTGGGTTTCATAATAAAGCCAGTCAGGATTTTTGCATCAAAACATTTTTCCTATCAAAATGGCAATTTTTGTAAAAAAATGTCGATGTCTCTTTTTTGTGTGCTCTCCCCGCCCCCCCTTCTCTGCCTCTTTCCCTCTCCTTCTTTTCAAGTGGGGACAAAATGGGAAGAACGGGGGTGAGGATGAAAACCAAATGTTTTTTCTTTCCTCAGATCCCACCCCCCGCCAAAAAAAAAAAATCCTGCAAACAATTTTGAATGACATTTGAAAATTTTCATTGCAAATACACAGCATTCCCCGCCCCCCATCTCTATATAATACCTCACACAAAGGACAGCTCCTCAGGCAGGGGGTAGCACTTATCGAAGTCAAAGCTCCCCCTGCACCCGCCAAGGGCTCAGCAGGCTAACATGGTTAAGGGTCATGAGTTTCATAGCCAATAGTACACTGGGGAGCAATGCACGCAGCACCACATCCAACCAGCTTTGACTGCCCTAACCTGATGGCTCAGGTACTCATTTTGCAGTTGGGTGAACTGGAGGGAGCCTTTCAGGGGGAGTTCAAGCATGACTCAGTCCCACGATCTTCAGGATGGTAAACAAGCACCCTCATCACTTACCGACCACACCTCCGGGTTACAGTGCTAAGAACAGCCATATTGGGTCAGACCAATGGTCTATCTAGCCCAGTATCCTGTTTTCTAACAGTGACCAATGTCAGGTGCTTCAGAGGGAATGAACAGAGCAGAGGAATCATTGAATGATCCATCCCTTGTTGTCCACTCCCAGCTTCTGCCAATCAGAGCCTACGGATACTCAAAGCATGAGGTTGCATCCCTAACCGTATTGGCTAACAGCCATTGGTGGAACTATCCTTCATGAACTTATCTATTTTTTGAACCCCATTATAGTTTTGGCCTTCACAACATCCTCTGGCAAGGAGTTCCACAGGTTGACTGTGTGAAGAAATACTTCCTTTTGTTCATTTTAAACCTGCTGCCTGTTAATTTCATTGGGTGACCCCTAATTCTTGTGTTATGTGAAGGAGTAAATAACACTTTCTTATTCACTTTCTTTATGGCCCTTAAAGGACTGGAGCTTGGCTGAAGAGGTCAAAGGGCACAAGGGGTGGCTGCAGCTAGTGTTTGGTGCGCTCTGCAAGGACTCAGCTGCAAGGGGACCTGGGCAAACTGTGTTTGTTTGACTTGGGATAACTAACTTTAATTAAAGTCCAGTTTTAAAACGGTTCCCGGTCAGGGAATGTAATGTGTAGCACCAGAAGCCCTGACGCTGCAATGCTGAAGCCAATATAGGAAACAAAGACCTAGTGTGCCACTTAAATTAACCACCAAAGGACCAGTTAAGCCATCAGACCTTTGCCAAGCATTTGAAGGAATGCAGTTCATCTGAAAGACACTGTGGTGCAAATCAGCCTAACACCAATGACTTCCCCAGTGGAGGATCTATCCTTGGACCAAATTCAGGTGGGTTATACCATATTTTACTCCCAGGACATGTAGATCCAGATCAGCAAAACAGAGCAAGGAACACAGGCTTTGCCAGTCACCTACTTCTAGAACATTTGTTTTCCCCGGAAATCATTCAATGAAAGCAAGTTCTCCTAACTTTCCACTTAGCCCCAGCATATATTTATGGAAGCAGTGAGTGATTCATATTCCAGGCTGTAATTTTCTGTTGATTTTTAGTGACTCATTTATATGCCAGCTCAGCACCACTTAAGGCTGACATGGACTTACGCTTGTTCAATTTTGGTTTGCTGTTCATTTTCCAGGAGGCCCTGAGTAGAGAAATGAATCATCCCATTAGCACTGAATTAATATCATTGAGTGGAGTGGGTCGGGAGTGGGTCCAGCACAAGGTTGTCCTACACCCACGAGGTCACTGAAGTTGACAGTCAATTCCATTCTACATTCCTGCCCCCTCTTCTGTCAAGACTGTCAGATATCCTACTTTCACTTATTTTACCTTGATTATCTCTCAGAAGGGCTGGAAGCTCTGATATTCTGGGGTGTTGGTTGATTTACTTCTATGTCGGTAAGAATCCATCTCTTAGTTTCCCCAATTACCTGTTAGATAGATAGATAGATAGATAGATAGATAGATAGATAGATAGAACCTGGGGCAATTCACTTAATCATTCTGTGACTCAGTTTCCCCATCTGTAAAGTGGGGATTATATTACTGACACATCTTGCAGAGATATTGCAAGGCTTTATTCATTACCATTACTATTTGGATATTAGCAAAAACTTTTTCACTAGGAGAGTGGTAAAGCACTGGAATGGGTTACCTAGGGAGGTGGTGGAATCTCCTTCCTTAGAGGTTTTTAAGGTCAGGTTTGACAAAGCCCTGGCTGGGATGATTTAGTGGGGGATTGGTCCTGCTTTGAGCAGGGGCTTGGACTATATGACCTCCTGAGGTCTCTTCCAACCCTAATCTTCTATGATTCTATGACAAACACTTTGAGATCCCTGGATGGAAGATGCTCCAGAGGTACTGGCTATCTTACATTTAGATACCACCATCCAGACAGGGAAGTTCCAGATAATTCATGGATAATTTCTTCCAAGATCCAAGCCTCCTAACATCCACTTATGCTGCAGGACCCACAAATGGGAAATGTAGACTATTCCCTCGATGGTAAGTCCTTCCTCTGGATCTCACAGTGGCGCATGTTATCTTTTAGACTGTAATTTCTCCTATCTGTGGTGGCAGTGCTTAAAAATAATAACTAGCATTATTATTAATATTTATCTTTATGTCACCCACCATGGAAATGCGGTCAGCTCTGGGGAGGGACACAGCAACTATTTCACAGCTGACAGCACTATTACATTACAGCATAGGCCAGAAAGTGACGAATACCACATCCAACTGAAGCTCCACTGGTGAATTTTAAATAGGCAGAATGCAATCATCTTGCAGTGCAATTTACCCAGAAGCTAACATCTCTAGTCTGGAAAACATAACCAGCAAGAGACTTGCTATTTGTGGCCCGTAAGGATCCATTTTGCAAGAAAAGGAGTGTTTGCTATGGTCTCCTGGCCAAAGCTATAGTTTGTGTAGTTCCATTCTACCTAAATGTCTCCCTGAAATTTCAGTGATCTCAGACTTCTTCACTTCCTTTCCTGAACTAGTGGGCACTGCTGTTGTTCTTTGCCAAGAAGCTCCCATGCTCCACCACAGAGGTGGCTGCCCAGCAGTAATCTATTAAATGATTCCTATGAAAAGAGCACAGTTTAACACACAGACATTCTCATGCACCTTCCCTTGAAGTCAACGGGAAATCCCCCTGCATATATGAAGGTAGCGTTCAGGACCAGCCTCAACTTGCTAAAGTGCAGAGTTTGTGGAGTGTTTTGGGGTCTTTCGAGGTGAAAGGTGTTATACAAAAACAAAATATCATGCCTTTTAACTTTGCCTTTCTTGTAAGCTGGTAACAAGAGCTCCCATGGAACGGCCACACAACAAATCACACTGTTACCCTCTCGCCCACTTCCTCACCTTTAATATTTTATAAGGGGGCTAAATACACACAACTACAGAGAAAATGGCATAAATACAGGGGGGACAATACAGTATGCTTGTTTTTCACACTGAATTATTGGGCATTGTGTAAACCCATTTGTTTCTCCCTGGGCACTTCAATACTCTGCAGTGTTGGCTTTTACAAATGTATCTCTGGGCCTGCTGGCTTGGGCCATCAAAAACGTTCTTAACTTTGCATTAAGATCGTGCGTGGCAGGGCGATTTTGGAACAGCACTCTGCACGCTGCAATGCAAACAGGTAGCACCATCATGCCTTCGAGTTGGCCAAATGCACATCTCCCCCGCCATCCTGCAATGGCTCAGTGTGGAATTAACCCTTCTTCTGCCAGCTGCCTTCACATCAGGGCAGGGCTTCCTGAGCTGGTGGATCAGCTGCATCTCCCAAAATAACCCTGGGCACAGACACCCCGCTTGTGCCTGTCTCATGGGTGGGAATAAAGGCCCAGCTGGGCTGCATCTGAAAATGGCTTGTCCCTGGAATACCCTGATGTCATGCACCCTGCTGATGCATGCATCCCATGTTAGTGTCCATGGGAAAGTGGGTCTGGCTAAAAGCGTACTACCCCTTTAAGGGACAGACTGGTGCCTACAGCCTGGGGATAACCAAGGAGTCTCTGCCCTACATGGGTGGGGAGGGGGGCCTGAGCCATATCATTAGGAACAGAAGGCAGAGCATGGGCAGGAAGGAGAGAGGAGTAAAGCCAGGGGGATGCAGTTGCTCTCCCTGACATCTGGAGACAAGCTGAACCTGACTCAGGGACGTGGTTGGTAAGTTGGGGAGCCCTGGGCCTGAAGAAATGTTTGTTGTAAGGATCCCTGACATGAAACTTTATTACAAGGGAAAATGGCATCTGGCTCACATGTATTGGCCTCCCCTGGCCTTGGGCTTTTAAACTGAATATTTTGATGCTCCATTTGGGGAAATTAAGGTGGGGCCCTCCTGCAGCACAACTCTGGAGCCTTTACACTCCCTCTGTGCTGTGTAATGAGCGAGACATGGCCTTTCCAGTTTGCAGGCATTGGGCACATCCGTGCCGCTGCTGGGCCCAGCACAGGGACACATGCAGGAGCCCCACCCCCTCCATGGCCCCGCCCCATCTCCTCATCTTCGCCCTGAGGCCCCGCCCCCTGGCCAGGCCAAAGTCAGAGCTGGGCGTGGTCAGAGACATCCAGGGATCCTGTGGGGAGTCCCTGACCCCTCCACCTGCCTTGGGTGGGGGGCCCAAGAGCAGCACCAGACTGTGTCTCCACCCCCTGGGGCATGCCACCTCGGGCAAGTGAAGGGTCCGGGACTCCAGGGTTGCATGGGCAGCTCCTACTACAGCCCGGCTCTGGCTTCCACCCTGGCCAGGGGCTGGGCCTCAGGGGAAAGAGGAGGCGCGGAGGGCGGAGCCTCATGGTGAGAGGAGGGGCTAAGGCCCACCTCAGCCCCCGTGCCAGAAAGAGGCTGGCACAGCCCCTGAACCTCGGGCAAGCCTGGAGCCGCACCCCAAGGAATCCGGAACAAATGCTGTCCCGGAGTCATTCAGCCCGAAACTTGAAATGTACATTTCAGCACTGTCCTGCCCAATTAGGGACGAGTGGTCTCACCCTATTGTCAACTCCAAACTGGTTAGCCCCAAGCTATAACAATCAGGGGCAGCCAGCTTCCAGATGGGAATAGCTGCCTGCCTCCGGAGTGGCATGGCCTCCCTCATCTGCGTGTTCGGGCACTGGAGGGCTGGACAATCTCCTCACTCAGCTCCGGGGACGTGGCATGTGGAAGTTCTGGGCCCGCTGCAGTCTCCATTGCTCCATGTCTGCAGACAGGCTGCACGATCTAGTTTGCAGGATGACGAGCTGCTGCTGAAATGCCCTGCCTCTGCCTCCTGGGGCCAAAAGGAGAGTTGCATTAATGCCAACAGGTTGCCACTGGTCCTAGCGAGAGCCCTGTCATGCCATCTGGAGTGGCTTGCGATGGTGAGTGCCAACCTCAGGGCAGACTGTGTTCCATGATTAGATTTCACCAACCATGCAGCAAGTGTTAACTCCTGAGGCACTAGACCATTCTTACCATGGGGGTCACAGACAGTCCCTTGGGCCACCCAGGCAAGCTGGACTTAGTGATAGTGGTTGCTATACACCAAAGATCACAAAGATTCAGGTTGTTTCCAATCCCAAGGGACCCGTCACTTTACCCCAGGTCAATTCATACTGCAGATCTCACATGAAAGACAACACTGGTAGCCAATCCTGTAATAAACTAACTAAAGATTTATGAAGTAGGCTAAAGAGATGATAGAGTTAGTTACAGCTTAAAGTAGGCAACATATACATGCAGATGAGTTACAGTCTATGGTTCCAACAGGTGTCAGGGTTGTAGCAGTCTGTCAGCATCGAATGGCTTTTAGGGCTAACCCATGTTGCCCCTAGGGATCTCTGCTTTAGTTCCCTCACTCCGGCCCTGTGAGAGTCCAAACAGCAAAAGAGATGAAACATTTTCTTGCCAGCTATCTTTATTTCCTTATTCCAGAATTCAAGCTGATGGTTCGAGCCCTTTTGCATGTGGCTATTAACAAAGTCTTTGGATTGCGATGTCCCATCGGGGCCCATTTCATTCTGATAGTCTTCTTTGATGAGCTGGGGACGATCCCTCTTGACAGGTTCACAGTTTCAGAGCAAACGTTTTTTACAGTTACAAACGTACCCACTACCTTTATAGCATGTGACTCAGTAAACACGCCCATCTTTTATGCCTTTCAAATGCTTTTGGATGGTTAGTGTCTCCTCCTTAGTCCATGTCTATGAGCTAGCCATCTTTAGCTCCTTTAATCGCTGGGATGAATTGATGACTCATGGGGCTAGTTCTTACATTGAAGATCTTGGTGAATACCATTAATTCCAAAATCCACTCTTTTTTTTTTTGGTAGTTTTCCAGTAATGCCTACGAACACACAAAGACATAATCCCAGACAAAACCACTGCCATTACCACTGCTTCTGAAAATGATGGTGACAAGAAGGGAGATCTCGATATTTCTCCTGTAATTTAAGAGCCGAGCATCGGACATCCCTGACCTCAGGAATCAGAGGGTGGAAGTGATCCCATGTCCCTCTCTTTGCAGGTCCCAACGCTTCCTCTGTTGGCACATGCTATGCACTCAAGCACTAGCTTGTGTGACAGCACCAGGCTCCTTGTACAAAAATGTACTTTTGCAGCCCATGAATCATGACCAGGAAATGAAGGACCTCCCAGAATTAACCTGCTAGGCCCCTTTCAGTTTTCCTTCAGGACCCATTTCCACTTGGAAGCCAGCCAGCCAATGAGGGTCAGCTGACACACCAGCTGGTGGAGGAGCAGAGAAAGGACCTAGACTACCTAGGCAGAATTCAGATCAGTTTACCTGCGATTCTTCAGGAACCTCCTAGATTGCACCCGAGATGAGGATATAGCACAGTTCCCCTTTGGTGCTTACTTTGGACCCACTTTCAGCCTGCTACCCCCCATGGCGCTGCTAGGGGGGCGCACGGATTATTGCCCTGATCGGAATTCTGGGCAGCCTTCCTCCAGTCTTAACAGGTTAGGCACTGCTCCTCATGCCCCACCTCCAGAAAGGCCTGGTGCCACCCCTTATAGAAACCTGTCTCTAGATGCCCAAAATAAATGCTAGAAACACTTAAAGGGTGAGTTTAAAGGACAGTGATGACAATAAGTTGTATTTGTACAGCATAATTTCTCCAGAAGGAACCCAGAGCACTTAACAAGATGACTGGAGCAATCACTTCCCCCTCCATGGAAATGCAGCTGGCTCTGGGGTGGGTTACTGTTATTTAACAGTGCAAAGCTGCACCTTAGCATAAGGTGTAAGTGAATAATCCATTAATACTTTGAAAGTAGGCAGGATTTGATGATGCTAATTGGAACTGAGCCAGCCCTAATCTTTCCAAAAGTGCCAGAGGATTTTTAATGATTGCAAACCACAGAGAGCTCAGTTGTACATCCCACTGGAAAACTCCTTAGTGCTTCCATATTGGCTCAGACTCTGCCATCCAAGCGCTAACCAAGCTGCATGGCATGAAGCCATTAACTCCTCCAGGCACCCAGACAAGGAAAGAAATCACAGAAGGGTTTGTTTGACAGGCCAGTTCTTAAGGAGTCCTTCATTCTGGGACTTAATTGTCCATGTAGGGTTCACTTTCTGCTCTCTTATTACCCTCCTGGGTCCGACCCCTTCACTGAGCTCATAGTTTTAATCATCCCTCCCTGGCTCTGTGCTGAAATTGTAGTTCCCATTGACCTTTCTCCACTCCCCTACTCTCATTAGTTTGACTAATTAACCAAGCTGCCACTAGACAGAAAGCATTATGTGAGTCTCTTCTCACTGCCTTTTGCAGTTTGGCTAAATACAAGAAACCCTAAGGAAACCAATAACATGGCATGAGTTCATAGATAGAGAAGAGCCCTATCCCCAGCCAATAATTTGGACACCTCTTAATCTTGCGGTCTCCACTGGTATCCATGGAGATGCAGGTGTTATATGAGGAATGACTGACATAAACAAAAAAACAACACAAATTTTAGGAGCAAACTTGCATGCGTCAGGGCTTAAGTCAACCTCTAACCGATGGGGGCCAGGCAGAAACTTAGATAGGTTATCTCATAACTGCTTGCTGCAGGTTTCTTGCATCCTCCTCTGAAGCATCTGGTACTGACCATTGTCAGAGAGAGGATATTGGTCTTGGTGGACCACTGAGTCTTACTGTCTTCACACAGGCTAGTCACATGAATGAGAATTGCTCATGTAACTAAGAGTGGGCAAGAGACAAGTCTCCAAGGTTAGGAACTGATATAGAAGGAAATTTCCTTCCTTCCTATAATGTTGAGTCCTCTCTGTTTCAAATCTTTCTCTCCAATTGCACCTCTCCCCACTGACCTTCTTGTACATTGCAGAGGGAAAAAAGGGAATAGTATCACAAATACTCTGATTTTTGCTGCAAATAATATAATAATAAAAAATGTCTGAACTGCAGAATTTACAGATGTTTGGCTTTTATATTCCAGGTTTAATTTCCTCTGAGGGGGTTTTATGGGTTTTTTTTTATAAATGAAAAATGTCTCCAAGTCCTTGTGGTCTCACATGTAAATGATTTTTCTAGTGCTATTTACATAATCCCAGACTTTTTAAAGGGCATATAATATAGGGTCGATTCTATAGTGACTCCTTGATAGTCTGCAGCCAGAAGCTTTTGTGTAACTGAGGTTATGGGATCTTTTAAAACATGCAGGTTCAAACGCTGCCCTCTGATGTGGATCCCGTTGGATGAGGGACGTCCACAAGAGCCAGACGTTGCTTTTCAGGGCAGGATTGGCCCTAGAGTGAATGGGCAGGAGAGCGACATTATAAAGAATAACCTGGTATGCAGATCTGACCAGGAGAGTGCTCACTCTCACTTGCCTTTCTTAAACCCAGCCATTGCTGGGCAGTGTCAGGAGAAAGTCAGCACCCGCTAAGCAACAGCCCACCAGGAAATCTCCCCCCCGCCCACTGTTAAATATTGTTAGCCAGTGGCAGACAGCAAGGGAGCGGGCTCTTCAAATGGCTGAAAGGTGTCACTTTCAGATGCGATGTCCTGAGGTTGGGGGTTCCACGACCACCACTCCCAAGAGGAGAAGGCGGGTGGTGGTGGTCGGGGACTCTCTCCTCCGGGGGACTGAGTCATCTATCTGCCGCCCTGACCGGGAAAACCGAGAAGTCTGCTGCTTGCCAGGGGCTAAGATTCGTGATGTGACGGAGAGACTGCCGAGACTCATCAAGCCCTCGGATCGCTACCCCTTCCTGCTTCTCCACGTGGGCACCAATGATACTGCCAAGAATGACCTTGAGCGGATCACTGCGGACTACGTGGCTCTGGGAAGAAGGATAAAGGAGTTGGAGGCGCAAGTGGTGTTCTCGTCCATCCTCCCCGTGGAAGGAAAAGGCCTGGGTAGGGACCGTCGAATCGTGGAGGTCAACGAATGGCTACGCAGGTGGTGTCGGAGAGAAGGCTTTGGATTCTTTGACCATGGGATGGTGTTCCATGAAGGAGGAGTGCTGGGCAGAGACGGGCTCCATCTTACGAAGAGAGGGAAGAACATCTTTGCCAGCAGGCTGGCTAACCTAGTGAGGAGGGCTTTAAACTAGGTTCACCGGGGGAAGGAGACCAAAGCCCTGAGGTAAGTGGGAAAGCGGGATACCGGGAGGAAGCACAGGCAGGAATGTCTGTGAGGAGAGGGCTCCTGCCTCATACTGGGAATGAGGGGCGATCAACAGGTTATCTCAAGTGCTTATATACAAATGCACAAAGCCTTGGAAACAAGCAGGGAGAACTGGAGGTCCTGGTGATGTCAAGGAATTATGACGTGATTGGAATAACAGAGACTTGGTGGGATAACTCACATGACTGGAGTACAGTCATGGATGGTTATAAACTGTTCAGGAAGGACAGGCAGGGCAGAAAAGGTGGGGGAGTAGCACTGTATGTAAGGGAGCAGTATGACTGCTCAGAGCTCCGGTACGAAACTGTGGAAAAACCTGAGTGTCTCTGGATTAAGTTTAGAAGTGTGTACAACAAGAGTGATGTCATGGTGGGAGTCTGCTATAGACCACCGGACCAGGGGGATGAGGTGGATGAGGCTTTCTTCCGGCAACTCACGGAAGCTACTAGATCGCATGCCCTGATTCTCATGGGTGACTTTAATTTTCCTGATATCTGCTGGGAGAGCAATAGAGCGGTGCATAGACAATCCAGGAAGTTTTTGGAAAGCGTAGGGGACAATTTCCTGGTGCAAGTGCTAGGGGAGCCAACTAGGGGGAGCGCTTTTCTTGACCTGCTGCTCACAAACCGGGTAGAATTAGTGGGGGAAGCAAAAGTGGATGGGAATCTGGGAGGCAGTGACCATGAGTTGGTTGAGTTCAGGATCCTGACGCAGGGAAGAAAGGTAAGCAGCAGGATACGGACCCTGGACTTCAGGAAAGCAGACTTTGACTCCCTCAGGGAACAGATGGCCAGGATCCCCTGGGGGACTAACATGAAAGGGAAGGGAGTCCAGGAGTGCTGGCTGTATTTCAAGGAATCCCTGTTGAGGTTACAGGGACAAACCATCCCGATGAGTCGAAAGAATAGTAAATATGGCAGGCGACCAGCTTGGCTTAATGGTGAAATCCTAGCGGATCTTAAACATAAAAAAGAAGCTTACAAGAAGTGGAAGGTTGGACATATGACCAGGGAAGAGTATAAAAATATTGCTCGGGCATGTAGGAAAGATATCAGGAGGGCCAAATCGCACCTGGAGCTGCAGCTAGCAAGAGATGTCAAGAGTAACAAGAAGGGTTTCTTCAGGTATGTTGGCAACAAGAAGAAAGCCAAGGAAAGTGTGGGCCCCTTACTGAATGAGGGAGGCAAGCTAGTGACAGAGGATGTGGAAAAAGCTAATGTACTCAATGCTTTTTTTGCTTCTGTTTTCACTAACAAGGTCAGCTCCCAGACTGCTGTGCTGGGCAACACAAAATGGGGAAGAGATGGCCAGCCCTCTGTAGAGATAGAGGTGGTTAGGGACTATTTAGAAAAGCTGGACGTGCACAAGTCCATGGGGCCGGACGAATTGCATCCGAGAGTGCTGAAGGAATTGGCGGCTGTGATTGCAGAGCCCTTGGCCATTATCTTTGAAAACTCGTGGCGAACGGGGGAAGTCCCGGATGACTGGAAAAAGGCTAATGTAGTGCCCATCTTTAAAAAAGGGAAGAAGGAGGATCCTGGGAACTACAGGCCGGTCAGCCTCACCTCAGTCCCTGGAAAAATCATGGAGCAGGTCCTCAAAGAATCAATCCTGAAGCACTTAGAGGAGAGGAAAGTGATCAGGAACAGTCAGCATGGATTCACCAAGGGAAGGTCATGCCTGACTAATCTAATCGCCTTTTATGATGAGATTACTGGTTCTGTGGATGAAGGGAAAGCAGTGGATGTATTGTTTCTTGACTTTAGCAAAGCTTTTGACACGGTCTCCCACAGCATTCTTGTCAGCAAGTTAAGGAAGTATGGGCTGGATGAATGCACTATAAGGTGGGTAGAAAGCTGGCTAGATTGTCGGGCTCAACGGGTAGTGATCAATGGCTCCATGTCTAGTTGGCAGCCGGTGTCAAGTGGAGTGCCCCAGGGGTCGGTCCTGGGGCCCGTTTTGTTCAATATCTTCATAAATGATCTGGAGGATGGTGTGGATTGCACTCTCAGCAAATTTGCGGATGATACTAAACTGGGAGGAGTGGTAGATACGCTGGAGGGAAGGGATAGGATACAGAAGGACCTAGACAAATTGGAGGATTGGGCCAAAAGAAATCTAATGAGGTTCAATAAGGATAAGTGCAGGGTCCTGCACTTAGGATGGAAGAATCCAATGCACCGCTACAGACTAGGGACCGAATGGCTCGGCAGCAGTTCTGCGGAAAAGGACCTAGGGGTGACAGTGGACGAGAAGCTGGATATGAGTCAGCAGTGTGCCCTTGTTGCCAAGAAGGCCAATGGCATTTTGGGATGTATAAGTAGGGGCATAGCGAGCAGATCGAGGGACGTGATCGTTCCCCTCTATTCGACACTGGTGAGGCCTCATCTGGAGTACTGTGTCCAGTTTTGGGCCCCACACTACAGGAAGGATGTGGATAAATTGGAAAGAGTACAACGAAGGGCAACGAAAATGATTAGGGGTCTAGAGCACATGACTTATGAGGAGAGGCTGAGGGAGCTGGGATTGTTTAGTCTGCAGAAGAGAAGAATGAGGGGGGATTTGATAGCTGCTTTCAACTACCTGAAAGGGGGTTTCAAAGAGGATGGCTCTAGACTGTTCTCAATGGTAGCAGATGACAGAACGAGGAGTAATGGTCTCAAGTTGCAATGGGGGAGGTTTAGATTGGATATTAGGAAAAACTTTTTCACTAAGAGGGTGGTGAAACACTGGAATGCGTTACCTAGGGAGGTGGTAGAATCTCCTTCCTTAGAGGTTTTTAAGGTCAGGCTTGACAAAGCCCTGGCTGGGATGATTTAACTGGGACTTGGTCCTGCTTTGAGCAGGGGGTTGGACTAGATGACCTTCTGGGGTCCCTTCCAACCCTGATATTCTATGATTCTATGATTCTATGATTCTATGACTTGCTGCTCTGAGCTGGAATGGGCTGTCTTCTCTAGGCAACACCAGCAGGAGAAGGAATTTGACAGGAAGGGAATGTAATTTCTCAGCTGTGGCTCTAACTCAGTGCAACGGAGCTAGAGGCTCTGGGCTGCACCAGTGTATTGCAACATTGAGGAGTCTGTTGGACCATGGGAAGTTGTGGAAGCCTTGCAATGGGGGACTTTTAAAAAAATTGCACTGGTGGGAACAATCATAGAATCATAGAAGATTAGGATTGGAAGAGACCTCAGGAGGTCATCTAGTCCAACCCCCTGCTCAAAGCAGGACCAACCGCAACTAAATCATCCCAGCCAAGGCTTTGCCAAGCCTGACTTTAAAAACCTCTAAGGATGGAGATTCCACCACCTCCCTAGGTAACCCATTCCAGTGCTTCACCACCCTCACAATCTTCACAATCCTGCAGAGGCCTCTCCTGGAGAAAGAGATGGATGATTTTTTTTCCCATTCTTAAATTCCCTGGGTTCGATTCTCTGCTGCCTTGTGTGACCCAAGCTAACATAGCATCTCTCTTTGTCCCCCTCCAGTGGCTAGGCCATAACTAGGGGTGTATGAGTCTCTTGCAGCCTCTAAGCTAAGCGAGGTGGTCAGTTAGCTCAAGTATTAGAGTCTTGTGCTTTTAGATCCAGAAGTCCTGGGTTTGATCCCAGCAGAGCTGACCCATCTAAGAGCACCCTGACCGTTGCACCTGTAGTCAATGACACCAATGCAAGGTGGGTATCAAATGCTACCCTATCAGAGTTCTCCATTCACTGACATCCATAAACCATTGTTATTATTACAGCTATGTTTCCCATGCACTCTGCAGTCACCTTGGATGAGTGTAAATGATTACACAAGGCAGTGGTGAGTCCGATTCCTTGATCCTACCAGATTATTATCCTAGGCCAGGACACACCATGAGCAGCTCCTCTGATGTTCCACTAGTGCAAATCTAGCATGAGATCAGAATTGGGCCCTCTGTGCTTTGCAAATATTGACGTCTCTCTTGTTTTTCAGGTTAACAGATTTGTGCTTCAAACGAGTCGCAACCACTGCACAATTAGCTGGCTGATGGATACCTCGGGCTCCTGGAAGAAAGTCTTTATGAAAAATGTCAGTTATATCAAAATAAATCATCATGATTTACTCACTTGTCAGCTCTGGAAAAGAATTTCTAATCTGTCTTCTATTTCCTGTCCTTAAGTAACAGCCCTTTTCCCATTAATTTTCACCATCACGATTGCCTCATGCACAGCATGTACTGCTCCCAGCGAGCGGAGATTAAATGCTAGGTAGAACCCAAATACGGGCTGGTCAGAACCTCTGCCACTGACTAACATAATGCTTAAAGACCCAGACGCTCAGCTGGTGTGACTCAGCATCGCTCCATTGACTCTCCTAGAGTTAGGCTAATTTGCACCAGCTGCAGATTGGGCCTGCAAATTTCACTCATTCTCAGACACAGAAGCGAGGCGTGGGGAGGCAACAGGTGGAGTCACATGCCCCCCCCCCCCCCCGCTGCTTGGATTGTATTGAGCATGCTCACATGAACTGAGCATGCTCAGAAACATTTGCTGAAGCCACTGCCCTCACTCTGCCCCACCACTGTCAGCAGGGTCAGGTCGTCTCTGCTGAGACAAATGTTGAAAATATCTTTACACTTGCCCATAGCAACCTTAACACTGATCCCTTCCCTTTCTGATTTCAAGAGAGACAATTAAAATAGGTTAAACACTTGTTTCAACACATCAAACACGTATGTATCTTCAATCACTGTAACTGTGATACCCCGAATAACATCAATAACGCCTTTTGAGATTCATTGTACACTACTTCTACGAGAAGGCAACTAACAGTTAAATGATCAAATTATTGACATTGCATGGAGAATGTCTTCTTGTGTCTAACACTGATGTGGAACTAAGACACAAATCTCTTCCTACAGCACATCTGCTGAATAGAATATTATTCTAAGCACATCAGAAGTAAAATAACCCACTATTAATCAACTGGGGAAAAATGACTTCCCACTCCATGTCAGGGTTATGATGCACACTGCTGAGCAACTGTCTTAAATGAGGAAAAACCAGGTTTAGTGTTAAGTTTGTCATTGGAATATCTAATGCTAATTTTTCGATATGTGACTAAAGAAGCGGCCCAGACAGGCTTCAGCGAGAGCCTCATTAAGTCCACACCTGGGAAAGCCCATCAAAATCCAGGACCGAACTGATTCCTAGGACAATTGGGCCAAACCTGGACCCTAAAGTCTTAGGATGGAATCCTGGCTCATTGAAGTTAATGGCAAAACTCTCGTTGGCATCAGTGGGGTCTGGATTTCACCCCAAACCTCTTCAGATTTCAAAGGGGAGGGGGTCATAATTAGATTTCTGCATCTGAAGCTGCCCCTATGGCTTTGGTGTAGGTTGAATCCTAAATCAGAAGGGGCCTAGTTGCCTCATTCCTACTGAGGTATGGACGAAATCATGCAAGAACCACTGCTGACATCAGATGTCAATGCAGGATGGCGGCGGACTGAACTCATGAGAGTCTGGGCTGGAATCTGGGGAGATCAGCCTGTGAGAGTTCAGCGCCTAATGAATCTGAAGCCAAATCCCAGTCTTCAGTCAGACTCAGATCCTCCGCTAACCCTCCACCAGATCTACCTATCACCCCATCTCTGTGATCTAGAAATCAAATCACCTGGAATATATTTTACCCAGTCCAGTCCTTCTCTCACTGCACTCAATGGCAAAACTGCCATTGTCTTAGATGGAAGAATGGGGAGGCCCATCCTATGTCTTTGATCACTGATGTTTTACTGCTGGATAATCCACCCCGGCAGTTGATCACAGATGGAGAAAGAGTGCCATCCAGTGGCCAGTTCCATTCCTACCATGGCATGGGAAGATTTCCTGGGGTACATTCCCTCTTTCAAAGTCCTAGTGGGAATTGAAATGTGCTAGGGATTAGCTAACGCTAACAACGTCAAAGAGGCCTAATCCCTCCACAGATCTGGCTAGAAGAGGGGCAGCCGAACTGCGGATTTGTTTTGAAGTAGGAGCCAGCAGAGTTCATCCCACACGACGTTACCCTGGTGTGTGCATCTTTCAGTCAACACATGGGTTTTCAGAGAATAAAATTTGCCATGATCCAGCAACTTTCTGGCCTTTGCTGCCAGTAAAGTTTTGCAGGGATTGTCCAGGGAGAAGATGCATGCTGCACTGCAGATGCTTCAAACAGAGCAGAGAGGCCCTTGATCCAGGCAGAGCACATTAGCTGGATTGAGTTTGTAGGTAAGGGCATTTTCTGTGTTGCAAGATCCTCATGGTACATCAGGGATAGAATGCACCCGCTGTGTCGCTAATTCAGGGTTCGGGGCAGTTCCAGCCAAGCAGCAGAAAAGCAATGGGTTAATCAAGGCGAGGCTAAATGAAATGCTCTCATTGGTAAGTTATTCAAAAAATACACAAAATGTGGGAACATTTTTGTGTGGAGATAAAAAACATAATGATGGCTATTAAAAACTCAGCAATGCAAAAGCTGTCAGGTTGCTTTCAGAAGGATATCGGCTCATCATATTATTTAGCTGGATACACTGTATTTATAAGGTCACTCTCAAGGGATTTTCCCCCTCCTCATTTTATTCTAATATGGAATAACTTCATAGGAGCTGGAAATAGAAAACTCACTCCTCATTGAAATGGGCTTTCTTCTCCTGCCCCTACCTACATGGATACAGCCCCGCACAGATTTGTTATTGTGAAGATGCTTTCAGAAACCGGGCTGGCCATTGCGCATTGTTATTGTAAGGTTGCTGGTCAGTTCAGGGCTGTGCATTTCGGTTCATTGCCATACGGCTGCTCACGAAGGCCAGACTGGACGACCAGCATGTTTGGTGATTTATTTCAAATTGCAAGCTGGCTTATGAACTTTGGCGACAATCTCTGATTTTCCCGAGAACACGCACTGCAGGAGACGCATGGCAGAGGGAGAGAACTGCAGGCATATTTAGAAAGCATGACACTTTGCAGGTGAGACTTTGGAGCTACCCAACCAGACAGTGTCTCTGTTTTGAGCATCTGGTCCTGAGGAAGTTGGTGGGGAGGGTGCAAGCCTAGACCCCAACTGCACAGAATGCCCTTTGATTGGGAAGGATGATGTGACCAAGAGCTAGGCCCTCTAGAGGATAATGCTCAGTTTGAGCGACAGCAGAGCTGAGGGATTTTGCTATGGAGATAGAGGTGGTATGGGAATAGAACCCATGAAGGGTTTAGCTAGAAGAAGTCTAGGTAGAGGACAAAACTGTCCTAAAGGAGGGACTATGGTCTGGTCTCTGATACAAGGGGACAAGAAGATGCCCTACACTGAAGGGAAGAGGACTGTGAAGGGCCAGGACCAAAGGACTTTGTGGGCTCTGAGAAGGGTTGCCCAACTCTTGTTTGAGCTGGACTGTAAATTATATACTAATAAAGAGATTCCAGGAGGGGAGACTGGGATCTGAATGCTAAATCTTGGGTCTAAGTGGTTAAAAAGGGGAAAGGCCTGGCACAGTACTGTGCCAATAGTCGGTCACACTTGACAACAGGTGGGCTGCTGGTGTGTTGAGACAGCTGCCTGTCCAACTGACCAATACTGTCCCATTGTTTTCTGCCACTCCTCCGTCTGTCTCCGCCTGTTGTCTGTCTTTTGCTGAGATTGTTAGCTCGTTGGGGCGCGGACTGTCTTTTTGTTCTGTACAGTGCCAGGCACAGTGGGGTCCTGGTCTCTCAATAGGGCTCCTATGTGCTATGGGAATACAAGTAATATTGTTTCATTATGTATATGTATTAAAATATGAAATGCATTTGATTGCTGATGGCGACACTGTTGAATTAATGTAAATACAAACATTTCATCCGCTGATTGCTTGGCAGGATGTGTGCTTTTTGCAGTCTTGTCTGTATCTCTTCTCATACGAAATAATTATTTCTATGGTGCCACAGGTGCACACAGCACTTTGTAGATTCATAGATTCATAGATACTAAGGTCAGAAGGGACCATTCTTATCATCTAGTCCGACCTCCTGCACAGCGCAGGCCACAGAATCTCACCCACCCACTCCTATGAAAAACCTCACCCATGTCTGAGCTATTGAAGTCCTTAAATTATGGTTCAAAGACTTCAAGGAGCAGAGAAGCCTCCCTCCATGCCCCGTGCTACAGAGGAAGGCGAAAAACCTCCAGGGCCTCTCCAATCTACCCTGGAGGAAAATTCCTTCCCGACCCCAAATATGGCAATCAGCTAAACCCTGAGCATATGGGCAAGATTCACCAGCCAGATACCCAGGAAAGAATTTTCTATAGTAACTCAGATCCCATCCATCTAATATCCCATCTCAGGGGATTTGGCCTATTTACCCTGAATATTTAAAGATCAATTACTTACCAAAATCCTATTATCCCATCATACCATCTCCTCCATAAACTTATCGAGTAGAATCTTAAAACCAAATAGATCTTTTGCCCCCACTGCTTCCCTTGGAAGGCTATTCCAAAACTTCACTCCTCTGATGGTTAAAAACCTTCGTCTGATTTCAAGTCTAAACTTCCTGGTGGCCAGTTTATACCCATTTGTTCTTGTGTCCACATTGGTGCTGAGCTTAAATAATTCCTCTCCCTCTCCTGTATTTATCCCTCTGATATATTTATAGAGAGCAATCACATCTCCCCTCAACCTTCTTTTAGTTAGGCTAAACAAGCCAAGCTCCTTAAGTCTCCTTTCATAAGACAAGTTTTCCATTCCTTGGATCATCCTAGGAGCCCTTCTCTGTACCTGCTCCAATTTGAATTCATCCTTTTTAAACATGGGAGACCAGAACTGCACACAGTATTCTAGGTGAGGTCTCACCAGTGCCTTGTATAACGGTACTAAAACCTCCTTATCCCTACTGGAAATGCCTCTCCTGATGCATCCCAAAACCGCATTAGCTTTTTTCACAGCCATATCACATTGGCAGCTCATAGTCATCCTATGATCAACCAATACTCCAAGGTCCTTCTCCTCTTCCGTTACTTCTAATTGATGCGTCCCCAACTTATAGCTAAAATTCTTGTTTTTAATCCCTAAATGCATAACCTTACACTTCTCACTATTAAATTTCATCCTATTACTATTACTCCAGTTTACAAGGTCATCCAGATCCTCCTGTATAATATCCCGATCCTTCTCCGAATTGGCAATACCTCCCAGCTTTGTATCATCTGCAAACTTTATTAGCACACTCCCACTTTTTGTGCCAAGGTCAGTAATAAAAAGATTAAATAAGATTGGTCCCAAAACCGATCCCTGAGGAACTCCTCTGGTAACCTCCCTCCAACCTGACAGTTCGCCTTTCAGTAGGACCCGTTGCAGTCTCCCCTTTAACCAATTCCTTATCCACCTTTTGATGTTCATATTGATCCCCATCTTCTCCAATTTAACTAATAATTCCCCATGTGGCACGGTATCAAATGCCTTACTGAAATCTAGGTAAATTAGATCCACTGCATTTCCTTTATCTAAAAAATCTGTTACTTTTTCAAAAAAGGAGATTAGGTTGGTTTGGCACGATCTACCTTTTGTAAAACCATGTTGTATTTTGTCCCATTTACAATTGACTTCAATGTCCTTAACTAATTTCTCCTTCAAAATTTTTTCCAGGACCTTGCATACTACAGATGTCAAACTAACTGGCCTGTAGCTTTCCTTGCTGATCCCTCCCATCTTCCACTCCCTGTATGCTTTCTGCTTCTTCTTAATCACCTCTCTAAGATGCTTGCTCATCCAGCTTGGTCTACAACTCCTTCCTATGAATTTTTTCCCCTTTCTTGGGATACAGGCTTCCGATAGCTTCTGCAGTTTTGATTTAGCTTCTGCAGTTTAGATGAATAAGTAACTGATAACACTTTCTGACAGCACTGCAGGAGGGCTGTGGTTTCTAGCAGAGCAACTCAAGGTAAAAACACTGAGTTGGATTAGAGGGACAAAATAGCTTAGAAAACAAGCATTTTGCAAATCCAACACCTGAATTAAGCTTATTGCCAGGACAGTGATAGACCAGCCTGACTGGGTCAATTGTAAATGCCCCCTGCAGTTTCAAATACACGTGGGATTCTTTTTTCACATCCTGTCCCAGGCTATTGCCCGTGTGTTAATGAGCCGCTGCCATGTTCCACCCTCGCTGCATTTCCGTGGTGCATGAAGCGAGCCATGCATTTAGCACAAGATTCTGGTCTCTGTTACACAGTTGTTCCTATGGGAAATGGGAGTTATTCCTGACCTCCCCCGGGGTAAACGAGCTCCAAAGCTGGCCTGTCATTGGCCAATCAAATCAGTTTGACGTGAGGATATTTCGAGCAAAAGATTTTAGGAATGTCAGTCGCCATCATCAGGGAGGAACAAGTCCATGCACCACCCACTGAGGAGGAGTTCTGCAGCAGTAGCACCACAAATGTATTTCATGCCCCACTGGCTTCATAACTGACCATCTGGGGTCAATGGAGCCAGCTTCCACTTTCTGAAGGGAAGGGGAGACAAACCGGAGAGCTGTGTAGCCCTCGTTGTACATGCTTTAACCTCTTAGGACAACCCCAGGGAGATGCTGCGAGACATGGTGTTGACTCAGGAAGTGATGTCCAAACCAGTACCCTGGCACGGTGGATCAGGGCACTCCGCTGTGATTGGGAGAAACTGCAAACCTAAATTAAGACCAGCTGTAGCCAGTCAAGATCTGATGCAGGGGATCGCTCTGGTGTTCTGGCCAAATATCAACTTCAGCATCCTGCTTAACTAGAAGCTCTACGGTACTCTGTGCTTCCTGTTCTAAACTCTTCTGTAGTGGTGCCGTGTTCCACCCCAGAAGTTGCTGCATTGCCACGTTAAGGAATTGCTTCGCTCATATTTAGTTTGTACGATCAGTGTGGGGAGGGGTGATGCAGGGGGGGCACAGAGGGACCACATGGGCGAAGCCTGCTATGCAAATGAGATTGTCATCATGTGTCCAATCATCCCTTTCCACTGGGTGCCAGCTGGGGTGTGCGGTTAGGGGTAGGAAGGGTGTCAAGGAGGGGGGGCGCTGCCGGTTCTCTAAGTAATAAAGCAGGTAGCAGAGCCAATATGGACTGGTTGCATTTCAAGCCTGGGTTTTGAAGGTACCAGGAGTTTGTCTCCCCCCCTTACTAACCTTACTGCATAGAGTCGATAAGGAGTCTGCTCCTTGATAAGGGAAGGGATTAAAGGGGGCCTTTGCAAGAGGAGATCAGCAACTGCTTCATTAGCCTGCGGCACAGCTTGGCCTCTGAGTGCCTCCAAAGCCTCCCACCCCAGCCATAGCTGCTGCTGCTGCCTCCTATCTCCACCTGAAAGCCTAGGCCTGGCTATTTAAAGGTCTTACAATTATTCATTCAGGGGTGTCACCAGGGCTCCTGCCTCCAGGCACCCCCTAAGCCCTGGACTGAGCCTCAGCATTCCCCTGGGCCTTGGCTCTGCAAGATCCAGGTGTTTCCCCACACCAGTCCCAGTCAGAAGAGAGCGTCTGCCCCTTCGGGGGTTGTCAGTGAACAGAAAAAGGGATTCTGTTCCTCTGATATTCTTGTTAACTGCTGGAATTAGCCTACCTTGCTTGTCACCATGAAAGGTTTTCCTCCTTTCCCCCCCTGCTGCTGGTGATGGCTTATCTTAAGTGATCACTCTCCTTACAGTGTGTATGATAAACCCATTGTTTCATGTTCTCTGTGTGTGTGTATATAAATCTCTCCTCTGTTTTTTCCACCAAATGCATCCGATGAAGTGAGCTGTAGCTCACGAAAGCTTATGCTCTAATACATTTGTTAGTCTCTAAGGTGCCACAAGTACTCCTTTTCTCTTTGAGAAAAAGGGATGTCAACCTCATGAGTTATCCCACAATTGCAGGAAAGCGCTCTTCCTTCAGAGAGCTTTTGCCGGGCTGTGACCACGAGCCAAGTTCACAAGCTAATGTAGAGAAACACTCCCCTCAAAAGATGGGTCAGCATCAGGCCCTCCCTTCCTTCAGGGAGGGGCTACTAGACAGTAGCCATCCAAGGAGCTCCTGCCTTCAGCCAGACCTCTCTCCAGGAGCTCAGGACTGGAGGTCTGCTCTCCTCCCTGGTCTACCATCAACTGCGGGGTTTCCCCCCTTTTAAGCTCCTCCCTCCAGGTCTGACATTGCTCACATGCATGATGGGGCAGGGCCAACTGAGCCTACATCCGCTCATTAACCCTGTGTTGCCCAGTGTGGAGTTTGTGTACCCCATCACAAGGTGGCACAGTGGAGTTTCAAGTAACCTTAGATTGATTGTGCAAGCTCTGCCCTCAGTGATGCCTGTTCACCACTCCCCTGTCAACTGGACAATATTCAGTAAGGCTGCCTGGGTGGGAACCTGTGAATTTAGCCCAGTAACAAACCCATGGCCAGCTGGAACATCATGACTGCCACCTTCTTAGACTTTCAAGGGGGCAGCAAGGTTCTTGGGAGTTGTTTGGCATTCTCGGGAACACTGGGAAGGGATCACTGAGTATCCCCCTGAAAAATCAATTTTGTAGGGTGAAATCCTGGCTCTGCTGAAGTCAGTTTTAAGGCCACCTGGCACCATTATGATGATCACAGGAGATAGGAGAACACTGGAGTCGATGAGCCAGGAGGTCCACTCCAATCCTGTTCTTATGTCTGATCACCTAGCGTAGCGCATCTTCACAAAGGACATGGTGGATTCTCCATCACTTAGAGTCTGTAACTCAAAGCTGGGTGTCTAGCTGAAAGAGAGGCCTCGGTTCTCCCATGAGTTGTTGGGCTCAGTGGATGACTTTCTCTGGCATGGTCGGCAGGTATAAGAGGCCAGGGGAGGCTAAGCCTCCCCAAACAGGATGTGATGCACGTCCCTCTGGCAGTGCACCGGTCCGCTGCCTTTGGAGTGCAGCTCCATAGCCATAGCCCCACCTGCGCTCCGCCCTGAGGCCCCCCTCTGGCTCATCCTCTTCCCCCCGAGGTCCAGCCCTTCCCCAGATGTCCCTCCTGCCCGCAGCTAGGGGCAGAGAGACATGAGCAGTGGGCGGGTGGGAAGGGAGAAGAGGGCAAGTGGCGGGCGGAAGGGGGTGACCTCGGGGGAGGGACCGAAGTGGTGCAAGCAGCGGGTGGGGTTTCAGGGGAGAGGTCTGGGCCTGGGGTGGAGTGGGGGTGAAGTAGGGGTGGGGCCCAGGGAGGAGGAGGCCAAGCAGGAGCGGGCCTCGGGGCAGAGCAGGGGGCAGGGCCAGGTCTGGGCTCGGGTGGTCCCCTCTGTTTCTAGGGAGCTTCCTTCGCTCATGACCAGCCTCTGCAAATGCAGGAGTCACACACCTCCCATGATCTCTGCCCTGTGCTATGCAGGAGGTGGGACTAGGTGATTGTAATGCTTCCTTCGGGCCTTAAACATTGGTGAATCTTCTTGTGAGAGCTCATATTCTCTGCTTCCAGTCAGGCTGGAAACAGCACTGAAAATAACTTTGCTTGTGCTGCTTCAGTACCAGAAAACACAGTGGCTGATGCTAAAAGGAAACATAAAAGCAGGGGAAGGGGAAAAAAACATACAAACCTTTTCAAACCTTTAAAGGCTTTTTCTGTTCAGTCCAGCCACCACTCTGTGCAGCGACAGAGGTCAGCTCTTATTTTATCCAGATTAGTTTGCTCGACTTTATGTGGCTTTCTTTTCCCCTTTCAATATTATACATAATTTTCAAGTTCAAGTCAAGAATGGCCTTTTCCACCTGCTATAAACGGGGAGGTTAATAGTCTACTGATGGAGAAAGGCTCTAATGACTACTAAGAGTGTCAGAAACAGGGTGTTCTTCACTTTCTCTTTTGAGTAAACTCTGCAAAAACCTAAGCTGTGTCCATAATGGGGGGGTTTTAATGGCGTGAGTCTAATCCCATTTCACATTGGCTATCAGCTGAATCGTTTCAAGACTTGGCCGAATCATTCATTTGGCAAATTGCACCTCTTTAGGTCGAGAAATTCTCCAGTTTATGAGCTATTGGAAATTATTTGTAAACTCCGTAGTATGGAAGAGAGGGGAAGGATGAGCTAAGGCTCGGGAGACACCAGGACTGCATCTAACAGTGAGGGTAATTAACCACTAGAAGAATTTACCAAGGATTGTGGTGCATTCACCATCGCTGGGAGTCTTTACATCTAGGCTGCATGTTTTTCTAGAAGATGCGCTCTAGTTCAAAAGCAGCCACTGGATTTGAAGCAGGAATTAATCCAGGGAAGTCCTATCGCCTGTCTTATGGTCAACCATGAGGACGAAGTTGTCGACGAGGAGCTTGAGTTGGAGAAAGATGTGGGACTGGCGACAGCCTTGGCCAATGGAGTGGCGAGCCAGGACCTCTTTTTGACTCCCGGCAGTGGCCAGAGCCCCTGGCCCTTTAAATCATGGTGATTTAAAGGGCCCAGGGCTCTGGTCGCTGCCATGATAATGGCGGCAGCAGTGGCTGGGAGCCCGGGGCTCTGGCGGTGATTTAAAGGGCCAGGGGCTCTGGCTGCTGCCGGGAGCCCTGGGCCCTTTTAAATTGCAGGCCCCGGGGAAGCTGCCCCTTTTCCCCCACATCAGCGGCCCTGGCAGTATGGTCGGCTGTGGACTGGACCAGCTTACTTTCACCTCTGGCTGCTTTGGTTCCTACAGAAGTGCCCCAGACCCTTTAAATCGCCGCCGGAGCCCGGGCAGTGCAGGCCGGGCAATGCTGAATATAGTGACCAGATGTCCTGATTTTATAGGGACAGTTCCAATATTTGGGGCTTTGTCTTATATAGGCTCCCATTACTCCCCACTCCGTCCCGCTTTTTCACACTTGCTGTCTGGTCACCCTAGCACTGAAGGGCTGGCTTAGGGAGTCTGGCCCCAGCCCTATCCCTTCCTTCCAAAGCCCCGCCCCTTCCAGGGGCCCAGAGCTGCCCCCTCACCTTGCTCGGGCCCCGGCCACCCTGTCCCTTAAGTTACTTTCACCCCTGAAAGCAGCACACAGGCGAGCAGCATATGGACCTGGTCTGAAGCTGCACGCATGCACGAGATGCTCCCTTGCATCTTCAGTTACCCTCGGTAGTGTGATTTCAGCTTCGATCACCCCCGCCTGTGGAAAACAGTGCCAGTATTCAGAATAGTGTCCCTAGGCGCTCGTACTGATCCCCTTCTGAAACCACCCAGACCCTTTGTCCAGCCTGTACCACAGCTGGGGCTAGAACCCAGGTCTCCTGTGATTTAAAGGCAGTAAGGAGTTCTGGAGTTTGTAGCATTGCCTAGTGGATTGAGCACAGGCCAGGAACTCAGGAGACCTGGGTTCTATTCCCACCTCTGCTGCTGGGTGACCTTGGGCAACCATGGCTATGCTCTGAGACTCAGTTTCCCCATCTGTAAAATGACGGATAATGACCTCTTTTGTAAAGCACTTTGAGATCTACTGACAAAAAGTGCCACACAAGAGCTAAGGCTTGTTATTAGTACCTCAGCTCCACACTTAAATCACAGAACCCTGCTTGACATGGGGCAGATAGCTGAGCCAGCACTTATGGGGATACAAGGGGAAGGACTAGGAGATAGGGTGGGAGTTGGGAGAGCTGACTTCCTGGATCTGCCACTGTGTAATCTTGGTAAAGTCACTTAAACCACTCAATTTCCATTGATTTCAAGGGGAGTTAGGAGCCTAAATACTTTGAGGATATGGGTCTTAGTCTCTCTGTGCCTCAGTTTCCCATCTGTACAGTGGGGGCACTACTTCCTTGCCTCACTGCGGGGTTGTGGGGTAAATCCATTACCGACAGTGAGATGCTCAGCTAATTAATCATCATCTTGAGCTTTTCACCAATAGATCTCAAAGGCCTTCCCAATCTTTTAAAATCTATTTTTCCTCATCACATCCCCACGAGGCAGGGCAGTGCTATAATCCCCATTGTATCATAGAATCATAGAATCATAGAATATCAGGGTTGGAAGGGACCCCAGAAGGTCATCTAGTCCAACCCCCTGCTCAAAGCAGGACCAAGTCCCAGTTAAATCATCCCAGCCAGGGCTTTGTCAAGCCTGACCTTAAAAACCTCTAAGGAAGGAGATTCTACCACCTCCCTAGGTAACGCATTCCAGTGTTTCACCACCCTCTTAGTGAAAAAGTTTTTCCTAATATCCAATCTAAACCTCCCCCATTGCAACTTGAGACCATTACTCCTCGTTCTGTCATCTGCTACCATTGAGAACAGTCTAGAGCCATCCTCTTTGAAACCCCCTTTCAGGTAGTTGAAAGCAGCTATCAAATCCCCCCTCATTCTTCTCTTCTGCAGACTAAACAATCCCAGCTCCCTCAGCCTCTCCTCATAAGTCATGTGCTCTAGACCCCTAATCATTTTCGTTGCCCTTCGTTGTACTCTTTCCAATTTATCCACATCCTTCCTGTAGTGTGGGGCCCAAAACTGGACACAGTACTCCAGATGAGGCCTCACCAGTGTCGAATAGAGGGGAACGATCACGTCCCTCGATCTGCTCGCTATGCCCCTACTTATACATCCCAAAATGCCATTGGCCTTCTTGGCAACAAGGGCACACTGCTGACTCATATCCAGCTTCTCGTCCACTGTCACCCCTAGGTCCTTTTCCGCAGAACTGCTGCCGAGCCATTCGGTCCCTAGTCTGTAGCGGTGCATTGGATTCTTCCATCCTAAGTGCAGGACCCTGCACTTATCCTTATTGAACCTCATTAGATTTCTTTTGGCCCAATCCTCCAATTTGTCTAGGTCCTTCTGTATCCTATCCCTCCCCTCCAGCGTATCTACCACTCCTCCCAGTTTAGTATCATCCGCAAATTTGCTGAGAGTGCAATCCACACCATCCTCCAGATCATTTATGAAGATATTGAACAAAACGGGCCCCAGGACCGACCCCTGGGGCACTCCACTTGACACCGGCTGCCAACTAGACATGGAGCCATTGATCACTACCCGTTGAGCCCGACAATCTAGCCAGCTTTCTACCCACCTTATAGTGCATTCATCCAGCCCATACTTCCTTAACTTGCTGACAAGAATGCTGTGGGAGACCGTGTCAAAAGCTTTGCTAAAGTCAAGAAACAATACATCCACTGCTTTCCCTTCATCCACAGAACCAGTAATCTCATCATAAAAGGTGATTAGATTAGTCAGGCATGACCTTCCCTTGGTGAATCCATGCTGACTGTTCCTGATCACTTTCCTCTCCTCTAAGTGCTTCAGGATTGATTCTTTGAGGACCTGCTCCATGATTTTTCCAGGGACTGAGGTAAGGCTGACCGGCCTGTAGTTCCCAGGATCCTCCTTCTTCCCTTTTTTAAAGATGGGCACTACATTAGCCTTTTTCCAGTCATCCGGGACTTCCCCCGTTCGCCACGAGTTTTCAAAGATAATGGCCAAGGGCTCTGCAATCACAGCCGCCAATTCCTTCAGCACTCTCGGATGCAATTCGTCCGGCCCCATGGACTTGTGCACGTCCAGCTTTTCTAAATAGTCCCTAACCACCTCTATCTCTACAGAGGGCTGGCCATCTCTTCCCCATTTTGTGTTGCCCAGCACAGCAGTCTGGGAGCTGACCTTGTTAGTGAAAACAGAAGCAAAAAAAGCATTGAGTACATTAGCTTTTTCCACATCCTCTGTCACTAGCTTGCCTCCCTCATTCAGTAAGGGGCCCACACTTTCCTTGGCTTTCTTCTTGTTGCCAACATACCTGAAGAAACCCTTCTTGTTACTCTTGACATCTCTTGCTAGCTGCAGCTCCAGGTGCGATTTGGCCCTCCTGATATCTTTCCTACATGCCCGAGCAATATTTTTATACTCTTCCCTGGTCATATGTCCAACCTTCCACTTCTTGTAAGCTTCTTTTTTATGTTTAAGATCCGCTAGGATTTCACCATTAAGCCAAGCTGGTCGCCTGCCATATTTACTATTCTTTCGACTCATCGGGATGGTTTGTCCCTGTAACCTCAACAGGGATTCCTTGAAATACAGCCAGCTCTCCTGGACTCCCTTCCCTTTCATGTTAGTCCCCCAGGGGATCCTGGCCATCTGTTCCCTGAGGGAGTCAAAGTCTGCTTTCCTGAAGTCCAGGGTCCGTATCCTGCTGCTTACCTTTCTTCCCTGCGTCAGGATCCTGAACTCAACCAACTCATGGTCACTGCCTCCCAGATTCCCATCCACTTTTGCTTCCCCCACTAATTCTACCCGGTTTGTGAGCAGCAGGTCAAGAAAAGCGCTCCCCCTAGTTGGCTCCCCTAGCACTTGCACCAGGAAATTGTCCCCTACGCTTTCCAAAAACTTCCTGGATTGTCTATGCACCGCTGTATTGCTCTCCCAGCAGATATCAGGAAAATTAAAGTCACCCATGAGAATCAGGGCATGCGATCTAGTAGCTTCCGTGAGTTGCCGGAAGAAAGCCTCATCCACCTCATCCCCCTGGTCCGGTGGTCTATAGCAGACTCCCACCATGACATCACTCTTGTTGCACACACTTCTAAACTTAATCCAGAGACACTCAGGTTTTTCCACAGTTTCGTACCGGAGCTCTGAGCAGTCATACTGCTCCCTTACATACAGTGCTACTCCCCCACCTTTTCTGCCCTGCCTGTCCTTCCTGAACAGTTTATAACCATCCATGACTGTACTCCAGTCATGTGAGTTATCCCACCAAGTCTCTGTTATTCCAATCACGTCATAATTCCTTGACATCACCAGGACCTCCAGTTCTCCCTGCTTGTTTCCAAGGCTTTGTGCATTTGTATATAAGCACTTGAGATAACCTGTTGATCGCCCCTCATTCCCAGTATGAGGCAGGAGCCCTCCCCTCTCAGACATTCCTGCCTGTGCTTCCTCCCGGTATCCCGCTTTCCCACTTACCTCAGGGCTTTGGTCTCCTTCCCCCGGTGAACCTAGTTTAAAGCCCTCCTCACTAGGTTAGCCAGCCTGCTGGCAAAGATGTTCTTCCCTCTCTTCGTAAGATGGAGCCCGTCTCTGCCCAGCACTCCTCCTTCATGGAACACAAACAAACAAACAAAGAATCCAAAGCCTTCTCTCCGACACCACCTGCGTAGCCATTCGTTGACCTCCACGATTCGACGGTCCCTACCCAGGCCTTTTCCTTCCACGGGGAGGATGGACGAGAACACCACTTGCGCCTCCAACTCCTTTATCCTTCTTCCCAGAGCCACGTAGTCCGCAGTGATCCGCTCAAGGTCATTCTTGGCAGTATCATTGGTGCCCACGTGGAGAAGCAGGAAGGGGTAGCGATTCGAGGGCTTGATGAGTCTCGGCAGTCTCTCCGTCACATCACGAATCTTAGCCCCTGGCAAGCAGCAGACTTCTCGGTTTTCCCGGTCAGGGCGGCAGATAGATGACTCAGTCCCCCGGAGGAGAGAGTCCCCGACCACCACCACCCGCCTTCTCCTCTTGGGAGTGGTGGTCGTGGAACCCCCAACCTCAGGACATCGCATCTCATGCCTCCCAACCAGCGGGGTCTCCTTCTGCTTTCTCCCCCCAGACATATCATCTGGTCCACTCTCCGCAATGGTACCTGTGGAGAGAACATGAAAGCGGTTAGTTACCTATAATCCCCATTGTACAGATAGGCAGTTGAGGTACAGAGAGACCAAGGCCCAGATCCACAAAGGTACTTAGGCTCATAACTCCCATTGACATCAGTGGCATTAGGACCCTAAATATCTTTGCGGATCTGGCTAAGTGACATGCCCAAGATCACACAGGAAGTCAGTGGCAGAGCATGGAATTGACAGGGGCCAGAGATATATATGCAAGGAATCTAGGTGGCTCACCCCCAATGCTTGGCCAGAAAGCATATATAGGCACTTCTTCTGCAACTGGATGGATGGAGGCAGATTGTAATGCCTCAGCAGGTTCCCACTGAGTCAAACAGCTGTTGCACAGGGTTTCACTCCAGAGCTCCTGTGCTGCAGTGTGAAAATAGGGCAGGCCTGGGAGCACCTCTTGGCAAAGGCACTTTCATTTCCAGCTCACTCAATGCCAGCCCGGGGCTTTGACAGCTTCATCTCCCCTGCCGTACAATAATTCCTCCTGATTCTCTTGGGAGGAAAGAAATAAAACATCCCATTGAGCAGCTTTAAGTATTTTTCCCCCTAAAAGTGTGAGGCAGTAAAAGAAAGGGAGTAAACAGATTTAGGGCTTTTATTTGTTTTAAACGCCTGTCATTTGTATCTTGTAGCAGGGCAATAATCTGTAAGTAATTTCTCCTGCATTATGAAAACACACACCGCCGATTTGCTGTGAGTTATTTTAAGTGACACTTGGTTAAAGCACGGTGATCAATCAGGTGCCTATGAAATATTGGTTTCTCAGCTTTGGCTTTTTATTAAAAAAAACGAAAGAAAGAACCATTGCGAGTGAATTGAATGCTCACGATGTTGAGTGATTCACAGCGGTTGGAGACGGGCGTTCAGCGAGCAGGTGCTTAGCAAGCTTCTGCCATGCAGCTCTGCAGCTAGAGCTCACCTCAGACCTGCCCCGCACGTCTTTGCAGACCCCGATGCCGCTTTGCTAATATACTTCAGCCCTGAACTTGCACCTCCTGTTGTCCCAGATTTGGGACAGCACCCTGCACGGGAAGGCTGCTTAGTTCACGGCACCCTCTGCTGATGGGCTCTCCAGATGCACCGCTCTGCCAATGCACTTTGACCCCCCCTGCTATTCCAGTCCTGGGGCCTCCACACTGATCTTCCAGTGCTGCACAGTCCTGACCCGAAGCATTCTCTGATGTCCCAGTTATTGAGCAAAGATTGCTAGTCATGCTGGTGCATTGTAACAGGAAACAGAGGATTTGCTCTGCACAATCAGGACTCTCATCCATCATGTCTGGTACTCTGCTTTCAGCAGTTGCCAATACCTGATGTTTCATAGGAAGGTTCGGGGAGGGAGAGCAGGAATGTGACAATGCTGCATGTGAAAGATAGGGAACAATTCCTTCCTGACCCCTGTGGAGAGCAGCATGTGTCCTGAAGCATGAGATTTAATCACTAATGATGCAAAAATCAGATAATTTCCAGACAACATTATCCAAAGCCTGGCAGTGTGGAGTGATCCGAAGGGGCGTTAATCTCCTCTGGATGCTCATTGCTTTTTCAACAATAGTGTGTTAATCTCATTCAAATCCCTGAGCACTGTATGGTCCCCAACGGCCAGGCTTGGCTGTGGTGTGTGTATTGGACACTCATGTGAGAAGTGCCCAGAGGCCCCAACATGCTCAGCAGGTGCCTCTGAGCTGTCATGCCTATGGCTGCATAGGCTGGAGATCCCCTGAGAAAGGGAAGGGAATATAAGGGCCCTGTGAGGTTGGAAAATAGTATACTCACATTTTACAGTAGAGAAACTGAGGCACAGTGCAGTGAGTCTGACTCAGCACAGTGCAGAGCAAATAACCCACATCACCATCCCTCCTCCATTGAAGATGCCATTATCGCTCCTCCAACGATCTGGGTCCTTTTATAAATGCAGAAAGAGAGACAAAATTCATAGTGCTTTCTGCCCTGATGGAGGAACTGATGCTGGTCCCCTGCCACAAACAGCCTGAGTGCCAGGCTCTCCACCATGTAGGCTTCCATTGACATCTGACCAGGCTGCAGCAGCCCACTGGATCACTGGACCAACCATACTGTCTCTGCCACATTGCTTGACTTGCTACTTGGTAGTGACAAATATTCCTCATTTCTGGTCCTGCTTTTTGCACCAGTTTTCTCTGCCTGTCCTACCTTTGGATATACTGGAAACATCCCCAGTATTATCCTGCATGGGAGACCAAATCCAGACTAGCCTTAACTCAGGGGGGCAATTTGCAAAGGCACAAAGGACAGTTTGGCACCTCATCCCAAGGCACTGCCTTTGAAAAAGCTCCTCTTCACTCCTGCCGGCCCTTATAGGGCCACAAAAAGACAGACCCTGAAAGCCTACCTCATGGGAGGAGTGCCACCGAAGTCAACGGGACTACTTTCAGAAGTAAGGTTTACTCCCACAAGTAATGACTGCAGCCCAGGTTCAGCCAACGAAAGGCCAACCGTGTCGCACGTTCCCATCGCCGTTCAGATCTGGCATTCCCCACTTAAGGAATCCGCCAATGTTTTTTAAAGCCTGGGATAAAAACTATTCAGTTGGACTCCACTTATCTCCTTCCCTAGTAATATGGAAATCAAGGACGTGCGGATAGATGGAGCGATTAGACAACAGCCCTGAAGCATTAGCAATGCTGAATGCATGCACGCCGACCAGCCGAGCGGTATTTTTAGAGTCTGGGCTTTTTAACTCTTGCTTATAATACTTTGCAAACTACAAAAATAATCCTGAGCTGCATTGGGAGATGAGGGGTGCTATTAATTATCGGTATTGCAGGAATACTTAGAGGCCTCGACTGAGATCAGGGACCCATTGTGCTAGGTGCTGCAGATATGCATAGTACGAGATAGCCTCTGCCCCAACGAGGTTGTGCAATGGGGTGGCTGCCACCTGAGTGCCCCCTTGTGGCCAGGTGTGTCTCTGCAGTGCCCTGCCCCTGATTTCCCTGCCTTCAGGGATCCCTAAACAAACTCCGCGCAACCATGGGTGACACATAACAGAGGCTGGTGGAGGCTAAGCCTCCCCAAACCTTTGGTAAGGCTCCCTGCCACAGCCCTGTGACAGGGCTCAGACCTCCTCCGGGCAGGTGGGCTGGCTGAGGCTCCTTTGGCCAGGTTGGGGGGCTCAGGGCTCCTCTGGCCCCGGTGGGCGAGGGGGCAAGTGGGGGAAGGGCCTCAGACAGAAGGGGCGGGGTAGGGGTGGGCCCTTGGGTGGAAGGGGCAGGATGGAGGGGCTAGCTTCTCCGAATGGGGGGTCACGTGCCAACCATGCATGCAGCCTTGCTCACCCACTCCCAGCCCTTGCTGGGGGGGCTGGTTTCTTTATTATCACAAAGCTCCAAAAAAGCAAAGACAAGACTGAAACTTCCACCTAGGTTTAAGCCGGCCACAGCCCCTGCGCCCTGAGGTACCGGGCCTGCCTTCTTCCAAAGAAAAAACTAAATGTTCAGCTGAGTCTCTTTACCCAGAGCCCAACTCCCTTCTTCAGGGACGCCTGCAGGAGACCTGCTCCCCCGGCAGCTCGCCTTCTAGCTGTTCTCTCACTGAACTCCCATGTGCAGCCCCACTCCCTTAACTGGTTCTGCTGGGAGGCGGGCACAGGAGAGTTGGACCTATTTCAATCACATGGGGCTAGGCACCCTGCGACAGGTTGCAATCTAAAGAGACAAGACAAGCAAAGGAAGTGCACTGTCACTATTCCCATTTTACAGACCGGGAGCTGAGGCAGAGATTCACCCAAGGTCGCGTGGGGAATCTAAGGGAATGGGAGAAGGCCCAGCAGACGATGCGTCTATTACAGTGTGGCCCAAGGCACAAGAAGGCTTCAGGCCTGTTGCTCACAGAGATCAGGGAGTCTTTGGGCTGTAAAATTAGAGATAAGCCCCAGCAGAACACCCACTCCACCGCCCTGGGACCCGCGTGAGCCACAGTCTCTGCCCACCCTTTCTCACGTCAGCCAAAGCCCCTGGTAGACTGTGAATGGATACTAGCAAACCTCCCATATGCCCCGCTCCTCCTCACTCCATCACTGGGGCAGATTTCTCCCTTCGCTGCCCAAATCGCCGCCGTTCAGGGTCTCTCCTCTGTTGTAGAAGGTGGATTATCCTCACGCCAGTTCTCTCCCTGCTTTGCCTCTTAACAAGGGGTACGAGGGGTGAGTTCCAAACCCTGCAAATGACACCACGCATTATTCCGATGGCGGCGGGAACAGACAGGCCTCGGCGTGTCGTCAGTAGTCAAGCTGAGCCGTGTCTGCAGTGCCGCACGGAGCACCTCTCACAGCTGTCAGGCAGCGAGCAAGCTCCTGCAGGATCCTGGATCAGCTGGATGTGAAGTGACTTGGGAGGATCCGGAGCCACATCTATTTTTTTTCCTCAGAATGAGGGAAGATGGGGCTTTGGGCCGGGACACCGTGTCGTGTCTGTGATCGGGAGTGGCTTCTCATGGGGGGAATGTCCACGTTGCAGTCAGGAGGGGTGAGTACGCATAGACATACCCAGCTAGCTGGCTAAAACCACGGTAACTGTATCAGCATGGGCAGCAGCATGGGCGAGCCGCCGTGCCTAGGATCCTGGGCAGGACTGTACTTGGGCAGCTCGTCCATGCGGCTGTGGCTACATGGCTATTTTTAGCCAGCCAGCTCAATCTGCTACGCTGGCTGCAATGTACCTCTGCCTGTGTCCCGAGTGTCCCCTCAGACTTGGCTCTGTCCCCAGTCTCTCTTCTCGAGAGACCCACAACAGCCCCACTCTCTGCAGCAGCAAAACCCATAAACAGCTCCTACACCTCCAACCACACTGACCAAAGCAGGTTCGCCTTATATCCTTACCCCTTCTTCCCAGAGTGCATTGCTGCCCCAGCCTCCATGCTAGGCTGCCATCCGTAATAGTGTGCTGGACCCAGGCTTGCCCTTAAAGGGTCAGCGAGGGGGCAGGATGAGCCATTCTCATTATTGCTGATCCAGGAGCTACCATGGTGACATGGGCTGCAACAAAGTGACATCGTCTGCTGTGTGTGGACCAATAACCAGCAGCAACTGTGAGATAAAGCAGGGTTAGGGCAAATCACCTCTTGCTGTTGGCTGGGGTGGGGTTTGTAGCTAAATGACTCAGATCCCAGTATTCTGGGGAAAATGCAAACGCCTGCCGATTTCCCAGAAAGCTTCTGTCACTGCTGCAAAGGCCAAATGTCACCAGCAAACAAATCCCAGCAGGAAAACTCCACTGGGCCCAGCTGTTCCTTTCATTAGGCTGCTGTGCGGTGTGCGTCTCAGAGCTATGTCACAACCAGAATTGGCCTCTACACAGTGACAACCAGGAAGGGGTTCTCTCCGTAGTGGGTGAATTTCATCGTGAGCAGAGGTCTAGCACTCAGGGCTACGCACCGGGTAAGGCCCACATCAGCCCACCGGCTTGCTGCAAGAGGTGTGGAGCATTCACCGCTCCCACTCTGAAAATCAGGTCTCATGTGTCTCAAAGTGGGCACCCAGAAAAGGGGGAACATAAATGCTGGCCACCGCAAACACCTCACGTCCACATGTAACACCGACAGACCCCAGTCGTCACCAGGCTGGATAAGCCTGGAACTTCTGGAGCTTAGTGTATGAGCCTCTACTGCATGAGCTAAAAGCCACATATTCCTTAGCTAAGGCTGTAGCAGACTCATTAATTGCTAATTGGTCTCCATGCCATCAGATGGGACAAAGCACCAAACCTAGGAGGTGTGCGGGTTACACACACACACACACACAAGTATTCCAAACAGTCTATCTCCATTACAAGAGCAACTCACATTAGATTTGCTTTTGGCAAGTCTAAGAACTGGGTCAAGCAGAACTGTTTTAGTGCCAGTGTAGAGATAGACTAGCCAGAGTAGTTCCATTAGGCACCCACACCATTGTCCTATGATGCACCAGTGTATCCGTCCCAAATCTCCTCTGGGAACTGTGTGGGGGTTAGCTATAGGGCAGCACTATTGTGGATGTCAGGTACACCAGCAAAAGCTAAGAATGTGAATCACTGTATATGCACTGATCTGCTTGTTCTAAAATTGGATCTATCCCCCCAATTCAATTGCAGCCCCTTCACTTCTCTAGTGTGCACACAATCATAGAGCTATGCAGAAAAGAGAGAGTGGGGAAAGCAGGAGCCTGTGGGGGGGAGGTTATGGAGGTATTTCCTCTCCGACTCTTATGCCTAGGAGAGTCAAGAAATCTGGGTTCTATCCCCTGCTCTGTAAAGCTAAGTGAAATGTTTTCAGTAAATAGAATGTTTGCCAAAAAATGTATTTTGCGAGGGCTCCAAAACTATTTGCAAATTTGGGTCAATTTCAATGAATAGTTTTGACCTTTAAAAAGCAAATGAAAATTTTTCATTTTGACTTTTCCGTTTTGAAACCCTTGGTGTCGAAAATTTTTGAAACAATGCATTGCGACTTTTACTTTCAAAACTGTGTTCCATTTTTAAATGCGGTCGAGTGGGGGTATTTTAAGGTGAAAAACGCCTGAAAACAACCAAACTAAAACACTAAAAAGAAAAGGAGTACTTATGGCACCTTAGAGACTAACAAATTTATTAGAGCATAAGCTTTCGTGAGCTACAGCTCACTTCATCGCATGTGAGCTGTAGCTCACGAAAGCTTATGCTCTAATAAATTTGTTAGTCTCTAAGGTGCCACAAGTACTCCTTTTCTTTTTGTGAATACAGACTAACACGGCTGCTACTCTGAAAACTAAAACACTGAAAACATTTGTTTGTGGCTCAACCGAACATGTTTCAGTCAATTCAAAACAATTTTATTTTTTCAGTGTTTTTTTAAGGCTACGACATATTTTTTAAAAAACGGTTTTGGTGCGAATCACCCCAATTTCTTCCCCCCTCCCCCCCCCCCCCGATTTTTCAGTTCAGTCCACAAACTGAAAAAAAATCACTCAGCTCCATTCCTGTTTAAATGTGGGCAAGTCACTTGATCTAGCTCTACTCAATGAGAGTTTTGCCATTGACATAAATGGCAGCAGGTTTCCATTTTTAGTCTCTATCTGCCTCAGTTTTGCCATCTGTAGAGGCCAGTTTTCTTCAATATCTTCATTAATGATCTGGAGGATGGTGTGGATTGCACCCTCAGCAAGTTTGCAGATGACACTAAACTGGGAGGAGAGGTAGATATGCCGGAGGGTAGGGATAGGATACAGAGGGACCAAGACAAATTAAAGGATTGCGCCAAAAGAAATCTGATGAGGTTCAACAAGGACAAGTGCAGAGTCTTGCACTTAGGACGGAAGAATCCCATGCACTGCTACAGACTAGGGACTGAATGGCTAGGCAGCAGTTCTGCAGAAAAGGACCTAGGTGTTACAGTGGACGAGAAGCTGGATATGAGTCAACTAAGAAGGCCAATGGCATTTTGGGCTGTATAAGCAGATCGAGGGACGTGATCATTCCCCTCTATTCGACATTGGTGAGGCCTCATCTGGAGTACTGTGTCCAGTTTTGGGCCCCACGCTACAAGAAGGTTGTGGAAAAATTGGAAAGAGTCCAGCGGAGGGCAACAGAAATGATTAGGGGACTGGAACACATGACTTATGAGGAGAGGCTGAGGGAACTGGGATTGTTTAGTCTGCGGAAGAGAAGAATGAGGGGGGATTTGATAGCTGCTTTCAACTACCTGAAAGGGGGTTCCCAAGAGGATGGATCTAGACTGTTCTCAGTGGTAGCAGATGACAGAACAAGGAGTAATGGTCTCAAGTTGCAGTGAGGGAGGTTTAGGTTGGATATTAGGGAAAAACTCAGTGGTGAAACACTGGAATGTGTTACCTAAGGAGGTGGTGGAATCTCCTTCCTTGGAAGTTTTTAAGGTGAGGCTTGACAAAGCCCTGGCTGGGATGATTTAGTTGGGGACTGGTCCTGCTTTGAGCAGGGGCTGGACTAGATGATTTCCTGAGGTCCCTTCCAACCCTGATATTCTATGATTCTATGATCCTATGAATACTGATCTACCTCCCAGAACGGTTGTGAGGCTAAACTCATCAATTTCTATAACATCACTATTTAGTGTTGAATATGGAGGCAATTACTGATTCTCCTCCCTTTCCTTATTCTCTTTTACAGGCTCAAATGTCCAGGCCAATCCACTTTTAAAAGCTCCTTTAGTGCTCATTAACCTGGGTACTGTGACTGCATTGTAATGCGACAAGTCAGGGATTGATACGCTGTTGTTTCAACTGGCAGATGTAATTTCTGCTTTTTGTTCCTACCCTTTGTAGATACGATATCGTTATTTGTTATGACAATTCAATAACATTTTAATGATTAAAAATAAATCCCATCTGTTTGTTTTTCCCCTGGAGGAACAAGAAAAGATTTATTTAGTAGGAATTCCTTCCATTTCTAATTTTTGAAAAATATATTTGTATAACCTGGAGTAACTGAATGAAATTTAAATGAGAGCAATTCAGCTGAATAGGATGAAAACTATCCTCCTGGTGAGATTTATCATCTGCGGAATTGTAGTGGGAGCCCCATCCCTGGAGGTTTTCAGAATGGGAATAAAGAGACAATGAATAGACAGGCCTGTAACTAGAGCTGATCCTGAGAATAGAAGGGTGTGCTGTCTTCCGGGTGCTAAGATACGGGATGTAGACCTGAGGTTGAAAAGGATCCTAAAGGGAGCGGGAAAGAATCCCCTAATTATCCTTCATGTGGGAACAAATGATACGGCTAGATTCTCGCTGGAAAGTATTAAGGGAGACTATGCTAGGCTGGGGAAGACGCTTAAGGAAATTGAGGCTCAGGTGATCTTTAGTGGGATCCTTCCTGTTCCTAGAGAAGGGCAACAAAGGTCTGACAAGATTATGACTGTCAACAGATGGCTTAGGTAGTGGTGCTATAAGGAGGGCTTTGGGATGTATGACCACTGGGAGGCATTCACGGACAGAGGTCAGTTCTCTCAGGATGGACTTCATCTCAGTAGGGAAGTAAATAGACTTCTAGGATCGAGGCTGGCACAACTGATAAAGAGAGCTTTAAACTAGGAATTGGGGGGAGATGGATGGGAGATGTCCAGAAAATCTCCACGCCAGATTTTAGCATGGAGAGGGAAGAAGATGAAGTAAGAATGGATACAGCCGTGGGTAGGAGAATGTATATAAGGAGCGAGGGCGGTGTGGATACTAGTCTAATAGGATATACTGGATGTAGAATGACTGTGCCTAATAGGGTACAAAATGTGAGCGAGGCCAAACAGCAAAAATTAAAATGTTTGTACACCAATGCGAGGAGTCTAGGTAACAAAATGGAGGAACTAGAGCTACTGGTGCAGGAAGTGAAACCAGATATCATAGGGATAACAGAAACATGGTGGAATAGTAGTCATGACTGGACTACAGGTATTAAAGGGTATGTGCTCTTTAGGAAAGACAGAAACAAAGGTAAAGGGGGTGGAGTAGCATTGTATATCAATGATGAGGTAGAATGTAAAGAAATAAGAAGCGATGCAATGGATAAGACAGAGTCTGTCTGGGCAAAAATTACATTGGGGAAGAAAACTAGTAAAGCCTCTCCTACGATAGTGCTTGGGGTATGCTATAGACCTCCGGGATCTAATTTGGATATGGATAGAGCCCTTTTTAATGTCTTTAATAAAGTAAATACTAATGGAAACTGCGTGATCATGGGAGACTTTAACTTCCCAGATATAGACTGGAGGACCAGTGCTAGTAATAATAATAGGGCTCAGATTTTCCTAGATGCGATAGCTGATGGATTCCTTCATCAAGTAGTTGCTGAACCGACTAGAGGGGATGCCATTTTAGATTTAATTTTGGTGAGTAGCGAGGACCTCATAGAAGAAATGGTTGTAGGGGACAATCTTGGCTCAAGTGATCATGAGCTAATTCAGTTCAAACTAAATGGAAGGATTAACAAAAATAAATCTGCAACTAGGGTTTTTGATTTCAAAAGGGCTGACTTTCAAAAATTAAGGAAATTAGTTAGGGAAGTGGATTGGACTGAAGAACTTATGGATCTAAAGGTAGAGGAGGCCTGGGATTACTTTAAATCAAAACTGCAGAAGCTATCGGAAGCCTGTATCCCAAGAAAGGGGAAAAAATTCATAGGAAGGAGTTGTAGACCAAGCTGGATGAGCAAGCATCTTAGAGAGGTGATTAAGAAGAAGCAGAAAGCATACAGGGAGTGGAAGATGGGAGGGATCAGCAAGGAAAGCTACCTAATTGAGGTCAGAAGATGTAGGGATAAAGTGAGAGAGGCTAAAAGTCGAGTAGAGTTGGACCTTACAAAGGGAATTAAAACCAATAGTAAAAGGTTCTATAGCCATATAAATAAGAAGAAAACTAAGAAGGAAGAAGTGGGGCCGCTTAACACTGAGGATGGAGTGGAGGTTAAAGATAATCTAGGCATGGCCCAATATCTAAACAAATACTTTGCCTCAGTCTTTAATAAGGCTAAAGAGGATCTTGGGGATAATGGTAGCATGACAAATGGGAAGGAGGATATAGAGGTAGATATTACCATATCAGAGGTAGAAGCGAAACTGAAACAGCTTAATGGGACTAAATCGGGGGGCCCAGATAATCTTCATCCAAGAATATTAAAGGAATTGGCACCTGAAATTGCAAGCCCATGAGCAAGAATTTTTAATGAATCTGTAAACTCAGGAATAGTACCGAATGATTGGAGAATTGCTAATATAGTTCCTATTTTTAAGAAAGGAAAAAAAAGTGATCCGGGTAACTACAGGCCAGTTAGTTTGACATCTGTAGTATGCAAGGTCCTGGAAAAAATTTTGAAGGAGAAATTAGTTAAGGACATTGAAGTCAATGGTAAATGGGACAAAATACAACATGGTTTTACAAAAGGTAGATCGTGCCAAACCAACCTAATCTCCTTTTTTGAAAAAGTAACAGATTTTTTAGATAAAGGAAATGCAGTGGATCTAATTTACCTAGATTTCAGTAAGGCATTTGATACCGTGCCACATGGGGAATTATTAGTTAAATTGGAGAAGATGGGGATCAATATGAACATCAAAAGGTGGATAAGGAATTGGTTAAAGGGGAGACTGCAACGGGTCCTACTGAAAGGCGAACTGTCAGGTTGGAGGGAGGTTACCAGTGGAGTTCCTCAGGGATCGGTTTTGGGACCAATCTTATTTAATCTTATTATTACTGACCTTGGCACAAAAAGTGGGAGTGTGCTAATAAAGTTTGCAGATGATACAAAGCTGGGAGGTATTGCCAATTCGGAGAAGGATCGGGATATTATACAGGAGGATCTGGATGACCTTGTAAACTGGAGTAATAGTAATAGGATGCAATTTAATAGTGAGAAGTGTAAGGTTATGCATTTAGGGATTAATAACAAGAATTTTAGCTATAAGTTGGGGACGCATCAATTAGAAGTAACGGAAGAGGAGAAGGACCTTGGAGTATTGGTTGATCATAGGATGACTATGAGCTGCCAATGTGATATGGCTGTGAAAAAAGCTAATGCGGTTTTGGGATGCATCAGGAGAGGCATTTCCAGTAGGGATAAGGAGGTTTTAGTACCGTTATACAAGGCACTGGTGAGACCTCACCTAGAATACTGTGTGCAGTTCTGGTCTCCCATGTTTAAAAAGGATGAATTCAAACTGGAGCAGGTACAGAGAAGGGCTCCTAGGATGATCCGAGGAATGGAAAACTTGTCTTATGAAAGGAGACTTCAGGAGCTTGGCTTGTTTAGCCTAACTAAAAGAAGGTTGAGGGGAGATATGATTGCTCTCTATAAATATATCAGAGGGATAAATTTAGGAGAGGGAGAGGAATTATTTAAACTCAGAACCAATGTGGACACAAGAACAAATGGGTATAAACTGGCCACCAGGATGTTTAGACTTGAAATCAGACGAAGGTTTTTAACCATCAGAGGAGTGAAGTTTTGGAATAGCCTTCCAAGGGAAGCAGTGGGGGCAAAAGATCTATCTGGTTTTAAGATTCTACTCGATAAGTTTATGGAGGAGATGGTATGATGGGATAATGTGATTTTGGTAAGTAATTGATCTTTAAATATTCAGGGTAAATAGGCCAAATCCCCTGAGATGGGATATTTGATGGATGGGATCTGAGTTACTATAGAAAATTCTTTCCTGGGTATCTGGCTGGTGAATCTTGCCCATATGCTCAGGGTTTAGCTGATTGCCATATTTGGGGTCGGGAAGGAATTTTCCTCCAGGGCAGATTGGAGAGGCCCTGGAGGTTTTTCGCCTTCCTCTGTAGCATGGGGCATGGTTGACTTGAGGGAGCATTCTCTGCTCCTTGAAGTCTTTGAACCATGATTTAAGGACTTCAATAGCTCAGACATGGGTGAGGTTTTTCATAGGAGTGGGTGGGTGAGATTCCGTGGCCTGCGCTGTGCAGGAGGTCGGACTAGATGATCAGAATGGTCCCTTCTGACCTTAGTATCTATGAATCTATGAATCTATGACAATGCCTAGTTAATCAGTGGAATTCCCTATTATAAGATATTTAATCCACAAGCTTTGTGAGGTTCAAAACAAAATGGGATGTTTACAAGAACAGATGTTCACACAAAAAGCAAGGCTATCAAGAGTTACAGTAGATACAGTTTTTAAAATATTAGAAGAAATACGAGGGACATGCTTGAGAAAGGATGGCATAATCCCCTAGATCCACAAAGGGGATTTAAATTCAGCACTGCAATCTAAAGTGTCCTGTCACTTAATGGGAGCCACAGCCCTGAGTTTGTTGCCCACGCTCCTTACACAATGCATGGAGAGAGTTTGGCACCAAAGAATGAGTTTTGCAAAAGCCAGAATGCTGAGTGGGGACCCACCTAAACTAGTCAATAGGAAAAGGCTGAGGAGAGTGATGTGGCCTAAGCCCTGCCCTCCTCAGTGTCTATGGCACACAACTCCACTTGGGATTTGCTGTGAAACAACAGCCTGCCTTGTTTCTCAATAGGCCAGTGGTTCAAGCTCTCACCCAGGATGTAAGAAACCCAAATTCAACTCCTTTCTCTGCTTGATGTGGGACAGGTCTCTGACCTCCTGGGTGAATACCTGACCCACTCTTTCAGTCTCCCCTGTTAAAGCTATTCTGTTTTGCATCACATATTTAAATATGCATTGGAGCAGGACCTTAGATTCATAGACCTTCCCTCCTCTCCCTTTCCCTCTCCCTCTCACGCCCAGTGAAAATCCTGATCTATTAAACCAAAATGTTCTGTGGGAATGTGTCAGTTCTGTCAAAAAATTTCAACAGAAACCAGGAAGGGGAACAGTATGGCTCATTTCCTATCAGCCAACTAGCTGGTGGGAGGCTGCCAAGCTCCCAAGCTCCCCTTTTCCTCAGCTGTCTACCTGGTGGGCTGATGGGCTCTCTGGCTGCCCACCCAGCAGGCTGCCAGAAAGCCAGGGTCCCTGGCCCTGGAAGGGGTGATGAACACCCCTGCTCAAAACCTCGCTTTCACATCTCCTCACTAGGATGACATCTCCCACAGGACACCACCCCCCGCCACGTGGCTGGCTCACTGGATTGACACCAGCTCAGGGTAAGACCACCACCTACAGACTCATCAAAACTGTTTCCTGGGATACCCTGGCTTTTCCACAGAGCTCCCAGCCCAGGCTGCTCTAGATTACGAAATCTCATGAGCCCACAGTGACATGGCTATAAAATGGAAAGTTTTCCAAAAAAGAGAGCTTTTGATTTGCTTTCATAGAATCATAGAAGAATCATAGAATCATAGAATCTCAGGGTTGGAAGGGCCCTCAGGAGGTCATCTAGTCCAGCCCCCTGCTCAAAGCAGGACCAATACCAACTAAGGGCTTGCTTACACTGGCACTTTACAGCGCTGCAACTTTCTCGCTCTGGGGTGTGAAAAAACACCCCCCCTGAGAGCAGCAAGTTTCAGTGCTGTGAAGCACCAAGGTAGACAGCACGGCTCCCCAGTGCTGGGAGCTATGTCCCTCATGGAGGTGGACTTTTTAGAGCACTGGGAGAGCTCTCCCCCAGTGCTCTGCCGCAACTACACTGGCAATGTTAAAGCACCGCCGTGGCAGCACTTGAACATTGCCAGTGTAGACTAGCCCTAAATCATCCCAGCCAGGGCTTTGTCAAGCCGGGCCTTAAAAACCTCTAAGGATGGAGATTCCATCACCTCTCTAGGGAACCCATTCCAGTGCTTCACCACCCTTCTAGTGAAACAGTGTTTCCTAATATCCAACCTAGACCTCCCCCATGGCAACTTGAGACCATTACTCCTTGTTCTGTCATCTGCCAACACTGAGAACAGCCGAGCTCCATCCTCTTTGGAAGCCCCCTTCAGGTAGCTGAAGGCTGCTAGCAAATCCCCCCTCACTCTTCTCTTCTGCAGACTAAATAACCCCAGTTCCCTCAGCCTCTCCTCGTAAGTCATGTGCCCCAGCCCCCTAATAATTTTCGTTGCCCTCCGCTGGACTATCTCCAATTTGTCCACATCCCTTCTGTAGTGGGGGGCCCAAATCTGGATGCAATACTCCAGGTGTGGCCTCATGAGTGCCGAATAGAGGGGAATAATCACTTCCCTCAATCTACTGGCAATGCTCCTACTAACGCAGCCCAATGTGCCATTAGCCTTCTTGGGAACAAGGGCACACTGCTGACTCGTATCCAGCTTCTCGTCCACTGTAATCCCCAGGTCCTTTTCTGCAGAACTACTGCCTAGCCAGTCAGTCCCCAGCCTGTAGCGGTGCATGGGATTCTTCTGTCCTAAGTGCAGGACTCTGCACTTGTCCTTGTTGAACCTCATTAGATTTCTTTCAAATTGGTCCTGAAATTTATTAGTTTCTCATCATTTATCTTGATTAAAAAGGAGGTTGAGGTTAATAAAGAAGCCAAAGATCATGAATTGTTCAGCAAATATAAAGGCTAATTTGAACATTTTAAAGCAAAATATTTGATGAGCGAAATCAGTCCCTCCTTTTCCCTCCTCATCAGAGCTGAGCTGATGTTTCCATAATCCTCAGCAACAGGCAATGACTTTACTAAAGATAGCATGATTACCCTGCCTGCTCCATGTGCTGGAGATATCATCAACTCATGCAAGGGAAAGCCTGGATTCAGTTCTTGGCAGATAAGTGAAGGAGAATATAGTTTCTGACTGCTCTGCTCTAAATAGATTTTAGTCTATTAATGATATGGGCATGATCTTAAAGGAGTTTTAAAAGACACTGCAAAAGGGTTTCTGTTCATTTTGAAGGGGATTCATGCATGAAAGCTCATCCCTTGCTGAAATTGACTCGCCTGACCTCTGCCTTCGGCTCTTCTGAGTTCAGCTAATGAGGTGGGGTTGCGCAATGCATTGTCTGAATGGAAATGAATAATTTATGCCCAGAGGAGGAGGAAGCAGAGAGGTGTCAGAGAACCGAGACAGTGGGACTGAATCAAGAGAGGAGAAAGAACCAGGAACAAAAGGGAATGTTTTCCCTCGGGTCTGGGAGAGTGGTCAGTGGAGGATTAAGCTCTGCTCTGATGGTGAAATTCACCCCGCTCTGGATAGTCAGCATAAGGCACAGAGAGGTCACACAGCACACAGCAGGTCATTGGCAGAACTGACTCCCCTGCAAACATTCGGAGGTAGACCCACCATTGCCCAGACTCCTGTTCCCTGACAATGTGCAATACAAGCTCATATGATAGCTCTGTGATTAAGTAGACATGAGAAACCATGTATGTGTAGCATGGTGCATGCGTGTGCACCTGTGATGGAAGAAATCCCACAGCCAGGCTACTGAATCCCACTCATTTCTGCCCTGATTTTTACAGGCACTTTTCACATCTGCTGCTAAAATCTCCTCCTGCGGTTTAGATTTCAGGAACACCACCCAGCATCCCTGGGGTCAGCAAGGGGGAGGACAATGTTTGGTAGCTTTGAAGTGCTGTGTTTGCTCTACCTAATTGCTTCAGAGATGGAGCTGGGAAAGGCAAGAAAGAGAGAAAAGAAGGACTAGTCACTTGACCCTCAGGGTATGTCTAGCAGTTAGGAGGTGTGGTTCCCAGCTTCAGTAGACATATAGGTGCTAGCCCATTAAAAGTAGCCAGGTGGCCATAGCAGCAGGAGTGATGGCTTAGACTAGATGCACCAGTAGGTGCCCAGGGGACCAGGTGGGGTTGTACTCAGGCAGCTGGCCTGAGCCACTGCTTGTGCCACCATGGCCATGCTGCTATTCTTAACCTGCTAGTTTGAGCGGAGCTAGTGTGTACACGTCTACCAAGCTGGGAATTACACCTCCCAGCCATTGTGTAGACACACCCTCCGAGACCCGTTTGTTTAAGGCACGCTACTTCTGATTGCATGGGTGTTAGCATGAGAGTTACAAAACCGTGATAGGTTGCACTAACATGAAATAAATGCACCAAAGACATGCCTAGGACTGAATCACTGGCTAGTTAATAATCTATCTCCCTGGACTTATTCTAGCATTGCAAACCCCGCTGTTCCACATGACATCTGTGTGCACGTATATGGACGCACACACACACACACACACACACACACACGCAACTATGTAAGAGATGAAAGATGGCTTTAAAAAGCCAATACTAAAAAAACAAACCCCTTAAGGATGTGTAATGTTTAAAACTAGGGCCCTTTGTGTTGCAATGAAAACACACCATTTCCAGGGAAGGACTGCCAACTAAAAATACCCCTGTAGGGAAGAAGATGCAGATTTAAAGAGACAATGTGCGTAAGAACTATTGTCCTTTAGGGACTGCTCAACTGTAGTAGTAGAGTAGTATTGTCCTTTAGGGACTGCTCAACGAAGTTACTATGTATCTTCCTTCTGTGCTGGTTACTGGCTGCGATTTGGATGTTACAATGTGCAGTTATATATGTGCCAGAGAGGGCAACTCTGCTGTGCCAGGGGGAGCACTGGCATTCAGGATATTGTGATGGGTTGGTTCAATCACTTGGAAACTGGGTGAGGGGGAACCTCTGCCCTTCATTTTAAAAGTTGAAAGAAGTCATTAAGCTCCTTTAGGTAACCAAACAGCTGAAATAACAGCAGGTCAGGCACATGAGAGAGAAACCTGTCACCGCATGAAACATAGGCACATATGGGGAGGGGGGGGTTAACTATCGTTTTGTGAAGGTTTTTGTGTCTGTGAGAGAAACAGCAGAAGGACCAGATAAGCTGAGAAACAAGGCAGTGAGGAAGCACCAGCCACTGCCACCGAAACACTGGTAGCACAAGGCTGAGCAAAGGCTAAGAGACAGAGAGCTTTTGGGCAGAATGCTGTCTGGAAGAGGTATGGAGCTCTAAGCAAAGAAACTGCCTCCTGCGGTGTTCTGAGAAACAGGACTTTGTTCATTCTTTGTAGACAAACAGGATTCCATCAAAGGTGTCTGGCTCCATCATCCATCTGCCCTCCTCACCAAAACAACCCACAGGGCCCCAAATTTTGGCTAACCACTCTGGTCAAAAAGGGGTAACACTATTGCAACAAATCTGTACCAATCTAGGACTTCAGTGATGTCCCTATACCGCCTAGCAAGGCCATGGAGGACTGCATGGTGGGAGAATACTCAGAACCTCCTGATCCAAAGACCATGGTACCCTACCATTTAAGTGAAAGGAAACTCTTCATCAGTTGCCACTATAAAGCTATGATGCACAGTTGAGCACTTCCGATTCCACCCAGTAGAAAGCAGCGGTGAAACGGATGAACCAGTTCAAAATATGACAAAGCTGGATTTACAGATGGTGCAGCCTGGGACAGGGCAGAGGGGGCTGTGGAGAGAGACAGCCTATTAAGGGTAGAGAACACAGCAAGAACAATGATCACATAAGCTTGTTATTAACAGCTCTAGTCCTGGTGAAGGTTCGAGGGGGGAGAACACTGGAAGATGTCGGGCAGTTGATTCAGAGATCAGGTGCAGCAGAAGTTTCTTTCTTCCCCCCAGAGTGCCCCAATCATGACTTGGAGAGACCCTGCTGTGGTAGTTCACCCAGTGGCCCACCCAGTTACCAGCCTCTCCTGCCTCCCCCGGTCAGTTTCCTCCATGCTCCTCAGCCAGCAAGCCCTGGGCAGTGGACTCAGCTGAGCTGACCATGAAAGCTCAGCTGTAAGTTGCCAAGAGGAGCTGTGCTAATAGGCGGCATTGCTAGCTTCGAGACCAGGAGTCAAAGGAGTATCTCACACAAGGATGGGGAGAACTCATTAGTTCTGCTGGCCGGGGGGCAAGAGATGCCAGACCAGGGACCACGAACCCCCATGTCACCATTTGGTCATTGGTTCCCAGCCCCCTTGGCCCAGGGGATTCCCAGCAGCCCTTAGCATCTGCTCTCCCCACTGAGACAACACTCCTCTTATATTTATTATTTGTGTGACGGTCGCATTTCGATGGCCCCGCTAAGATTGTGGTACCATTGTGCTAGTGCTGTGCATACACACAGGGAGAGACAGTCCCTGTCCCGCAGAATCTCCCATCTAAACAGAGAAGGCAGATAACAGAAGTATTATCCTCTTCATTGTACAGATGTGGAAGAGAAATGAAGGACCTTGCCGTAGGAAACACAGGGTAGCTGTAGTCACAATGCAGGATGAACCAATAGTCGAGGCGCAAGATTAGGACATGAGAAACCTGGGAACAATTCTGTGTTCTGCTGCAGACTTCCTGTGTGACTTGGGGCAAGACACTTAGCTTCTCTATGCCTCGGTTTCCCCATCTGTACGATAGGAATAATAGCACAGTCCTTCCTCACAACAGGGCTGTGAGTTACTTGGGTAAGGGTGGCCATATAAGTAGTAAAGATATGTAATCAGGCATTGAACATAGATCTCTTAGCCCACTTCCTTAAACTCAAGTTCAGGCTTCCTTTTCTGCTAAGGCATGTGCCAGAATTCCCTTAGACTAAAACAAAGCTCTTGGTTAAACCTTCTGGGGATAGGCTATGCAAGGAGCAGGAGAGAGAGGGGCCCAGAGGCTGATGTAGGTACTAAGGACTAGATGAGAACTGGGAGCCAGCGGTGCCATTCATACGCTGCAAAGCAATCTGCCTAGAGTTGGAGAGTCACATTGGGTTATGCCAGGGCTCAGACAAGCCATCAGACCCTAGCAGGGCTTGAACAGGCTGAATGATTCCTTGGCAGAAAAGAGAGTGAGACAGAGGCACTAGCCTGAGAGCTGTTCACCTGTCATGGTGAGATCGCCTGAGCTGTTCTTGCTGGACTGGAATCCTTCCCTTGAACTACTGGTCTATACAATTTTTATACTGACTGAACTATATTGGGTTTGAAATCAGTGTGGAGTTAAACTGGTGTCAACCCATCGTTTGAATTGCCCTAGTGTAGGACAGGTACTAAGGTGCAATATTGCCCACCTCAAGCAACTAAATATCATGAGTCTGGGGCCCAAAAATCATGAGATTTTTAGAAAAGCAATACATTTGGATTCTTTTTATTCACCTTCTGGTTCCTGAGGGTTGAGGTGCACCGGGAGTCACATTTCCAAGATTTTCTCTGCAACTATGAGGGCTAGAAACTTATTTTGGTTTTAATGAAAGCTTTGATTCTCATGTTTTCACATGACTCCAGGAGCTGGGAGTTTGAGAAACTCACTAAATATTATAATACTCATGAAGAAATCGCAAGAGCTGGCAACACTGTACCCATAAAGCTTATTTCTACCAATGTACAGAGAAAAGCTATGCTGACAAAAGTGCTTTTATAACAGTGTAGTTGCTTAAATATTAGGGATCTGAATCGATTTAGCTACATTGTTTTCCAGACCAATATACCTAAATCAGGACAAACTCTGGGTGTAGACCAGCCCTTATCCTGTCGCTAACCAGGCCAAAAGACAAGGAAGCTGGAGGCAGTTGATTTGCAGCTATAAGTTTCAGAGTGGTAGCCGTGTTAGTCTGTATCAGCAAAAACAATGAGGAGTCCTTGTGGCACCGTGGAGATTAACACATTTATTTGGGCATAAGCTTTCATGGGCTAGAACCCACTTCATCAGATGCATGGAGTGGAAAATACAGGAGCAGGTATAAATACATGAAAAGATGTGATTTGCCTTACCCAGTGTGAGGTCAGTCTAACGAGGTAATTCAATTGACAGCAGGATACCAAGGGAGAAAAAATAACTTCTGAAGTGGTAATGAGAGTGGCCCATTTCAGACAGTTGACAAGAAGGTGTGAGTAACAGCAGGTGGAAATTAGTATTGGGGAAATCAGATTTAGGTTTTGTAATGACAATAAGTCATTATAAGCTATAAGTGTGTCTGCAATCAGTTCAGAACTGATGGCTCTCACCACCTGTTAGCCTCACTGGACTCAAGGATGATTCTGATTTACTTGAAAATAGCAATATTTTATGGAAAGAAAGAAGGAAGGTTTGGGGCAATCCTCAAGTCTCCAGGGGATTTTACTCCATTCTTTTGGGTTGCCTGGCTCACCCCACAGAAAACTGTAGGGCCAGGTTCTGACCAGAGAAATGCAGATGCATATGGTTAATGGAATAGAACACAAGGAGGTCCATTCTCCTATTGCGCATCCACTCAGGATACCAAGGAGGTGGCATGCTATGCTTACTTCTGCATCAGCCAGAATTCTTCCTGGGACTTCAGCTGTAGGTTTGCCCAATTAGCACCATAGTAGTCCCGTTGCTGGCAAAGCCTCCTCAGCAATGTCCTCCTAGAAGCCAGATCCCAATGGCTGGAGGCGCTCATGTGTGTCTTCTTCTACCTTCCTTCTACCTTCTTTCTTCTTTTCTGCACCCAACTAAAACAGCTGATGGTATTTACAGAAGAGTCTGTCCCAGAGGGAGAGAGGAGGAGAAAATCACTTGAAAGAAAGGATGGGTCATACTATTTCAGATTAGAATTGGGGGTCAAACCAAAATCCTAGATCTGAACATCATCCCCAAGCTTTGGTGAAGTTCTGATCTGGACTTGACTCCAAACTTTACAAGCCTTAGCCCATCCCTAGTTCACTCAGATAAAATAAGAACAAACTTTGGCCCAGAACTCAGCCCCAACCCAAACTTCTAGGAAGAGTCAAAAAGGTCTGATTTATTTCTCCCTCCATAACGTTATTTTTCATGTCTGTCTGTCTGTCTATGGGTTTTCCATAGTCCCATCACTGTAATATCTAAGGACTTCTCAGGTAAATCAGATTTAAATTCAGGACTTCAGGAATTCTTCTGACCTTCAGCCCCCCCCCCCGCCCCCCGCCCCGATCTATTAGACGTTGCTTGAGACATACCTCTCTAATTTTGCCCTCTGGTATTTCTAGACTTCTTGGTTGCATCTGGAAGTGGAAGAGCTGGAAAAAAATATTAGAAGAAAAAGATATTTTCACTGTATTTCTAGTCCCCTCTGGTACATTTTGTCTCTTGTTGTCTCATGAGAGAGTCTGCCCTTCCAAGACTCCCATTTGAAACTCTGGATCCCAAGAGACATTGAGCAGCCATCATTGTCACGGATGGAACCAGAGACCTTAGCGATGGAATGGAGTTAATATACCACACCACATTCCATGGGGTCCATCCAACCAGCAAGGTCAATGCAGATATTCCTCTTGGGCTCAATGGGAGATTAATTGGGCCCTGTGTCATTGCCAATGAGGGTTATTTCCGACACTGTAGTCGTTGAGATGGGGTAGGATAGAGCTGAACAAAAACCAGAATTTCCATTTTTCAAGAAATTCCATTCTGTCAGAACAAAGAGTTGAAATAATGGATTTTCTCACAATGTGAAATATTCAAAACTATTTCTTCAGAGGGGTAGCCATGTTAGTCTGGATCTGTAAAAGTGGTAAAGAGTCCTGTGGCACCTTATAGACTAACAGACGTATTGGAGCATGAGCTTTCATGGGTCACCTACAAAAGCTAATGCTCCAATACGTCTGTTAGTCTGTAAGGTGCCACAGGACTCTGCCACTTTTACAGAACTATTTCTGTTTGACTTTGACAATATGTTATGTTTCGATGAGGCCAATCATTTCAATTTCATCATTTTGACTTTTATTTTATAGTCGATTGCAAAACAAGAATATAATTTAAAATTTGAAACAAAATGTTTCAACCTGATCAAAACATTTCATTTGCAGATATATTCATAGGACTCTTTGCTGCTTTACAGATCCAGACTAACATGGCTACTCCTCTGAAGAAATACTTCTGAATATTTCACATTGTGGGAAACTCCATTATTTCAACTCTTTGTTCTGACAGAATGGAACTTCTTGAAAAGTGGAAATTCTGTTTTTTGTTCAGCTCTACCCTACCCTCTCTCAGTGACTACAGCATTGGAAATAACCCTCCATTGGCAATGACACAGGGCCCAGTTGAAAATGTTGACCAAATTGGTATGTTCCCATGAAAGGTTTAAATTTTGTCAAATCAGCATTTTTGGATGGAAAACTTGCCTAACAGAAAATTTGCAAGCATATGTGGCAGGGCCCCGCTCGCTCCTGCTCAAGTCCACAAACAGCACAGAGACCTTTATACCGATTAACTACATGGTGAAGTTTATTTACAATGAACACTATCCAGCCTTATGCTTACAGTCGTCGGGAGCCATACACTGCTCAGGGAAGAGCAATCTCTCTCTGCTTCCTCCACACATACACACCCCACACCCCCACTTACTTCTTGTGCCTTTTTGTATCCATTGCCTTAATTAGCCTTTCAGCTCTCCTCCACCCATCCATTAGGCACAGCTCTTCTTAACACGGTCTGTTCTGCAGTAATTAATCGGAGCTGCGGTGACCAGAGTGCTGGCTCAGCTGCTGTTGCTCAACTCTCTGTCACACCATAGCATTGTTGATTATAAAGGCAGAAGGGACAATTGTGATAATCTAGTCTGACCTGCTGCGTAACACAGGCCATAGGACTTTCCTGAATTATAAATCCATGGTACGTCCATATCTTGAATACTGCTAGCCGATGTGGTTGTCCCATCTCAAAAGAGATATATTTGAATTGAAAAAGGTTCAGAAAAGGCCAACAAAAATGATTAGGGGTATGGAACGGCTGACATATGAGGAGAGATTAATAAGACTGGGACTTTTCAGCTTGAAAAAAGAAGACTAAGGGGGGATATGATTGAGATCTATAAAATCATGACTGGTGTGGAAGAGTAAATAAGGAAGTTTTACTTATTCCTCATAGCACATGAACTAGGGGTCACCAAATGAAATTAATAGGCAGCAGGTTTAAAACAAACAAAACAAAGTATTTATTCACAGAATGTACAGTCAACCTGTGGAACTCCTTGCCAGAGGATGTTGTGAAGGCCAAGACTGTAACAGGGTTCAAAAAAAGCACTAGGTAAGTACATGGAGGATAGGCCCATCAATGGCTATTAGCCAGGATGGGCAGGAATGGTGTCCCTAGCCTGTGTTTGCAAGAAGCTGGGAATGGGCGACAGGGGATGGATCACTTGATGATTCCCTGTTCTGTTCATTCCCTCTGGGGCACCTGGCATTGGCCACTGTTGGAAGACAGGATACTGGGCTAGATGGACCTTTGGTCTGACCCAGTGTGGCCATTCTTATGTTCCTGTTTGTACCAGAGCAGATCTTTCAGAAAAACTGCCAAGCTAGATTTAAAAATGGGAAGTGATGAATCCACCAGAGCTCTTGAAAAGTTTTTCCAGTACTTAATGGACCAGCTCTAAGGTTGGGCTTTGCAAACTTTAAAGAGCTTCTAAGATTAATGTCCTTCAATCAAGCCTTTGTTGCTCATGCCTGTTTAGCAAATTCCTCCTAGCCGCCAGATCGCAGTAGCTGGCAAGACCCATCTAAGACCTGGTCTACACTACAGCTTACGTCGACTGAACTACAGAATTGTCTGCACTTAAATTTTGCTCCCACTGACGTAACTGCCCCACTCCACCAACTTAATAACTCCACCTCCACGAGCAGTGTAGAGTCAAGGTCAAGATTGGTAGGTTGAGGCAGTGTCAGTGTAGACGCTGTGTTGGTTATGTCAACTGATACTGGTTCAGGAACCCTCCCACAATGCCCCACACTGACAGTACAATCAATGCAAGTGCTCCTGGTGAGGACACGGGCCACCAACACAAGGAGCCAAGTGTAGACACATACAAGCAATGTAACTACTGTGGCAGCTGTAAATTAGGTCGACTTAATTTTGTCGTGTAGACATGGCCTAAGATTCCTTCTATCGTCTCTTCCTCTCACTTCTTCCTCTTCCTGATTTTGGCTCACAAGCCCTTCAGCTTCCTCCCTCACACCCTCCTTAACAGCCCCCATCTCTGGAGTTCCTAACTTGCCCCAAGCCTTGATTTAAAATTTACACTGCCAGCCTTCCACAGCAAGTTCCAGTTTAACTCTGTGTTAATACCGCTTCGTGATGGGCCTTGTCAATTTTGAAGGAGTGAGGGAAGCTTGTAAGAATTAGTCTCCCTTGGGGAAAAAAAATGCTCTGTCTTGAGGGAAAGTTTAATTTAAAAGAGCAGAGTTTTTAATTACCAAAGAAATCTACTTGAATGGTTCATTTGCATAATCCCAATGGCAGTGGGGGAACAGGCACAAATGAGATAAGGTTTCTTTACAATCATTTCCCTGCCTTCCCATATCTCTCTGGAAAGTACTCTGATCCATCCCTCCCTCCCACTTCCATATTCCTCTGACTGGCTGACTGCTTGGCCTGGCCTTCAGCTGCTCGTGTTTTCGGCTTCCCCTTTGTTCACCCCCAGTGCATCGAACAATAATAATGAGCCATTCTCTGGGTGGGGCCACGTGGATGAAATGGAATTGTCCCGCCTTCTGCTTTGGTGGATTGTCCTCTGCTATGGAGAGCGCATGCAGATGCGTGTCAAAACACTCGTGGGCAAGCGGGGAGAAGTCTGACACAAGAGAAACCTACCAGAAAAGCAGAAGGACCAGGGCTCGCCTGCTGCTTGAAATTGGCCAGGAAAGACACACCCATGCATCCGGATGGATGATTCCTATTCAGCAGATTAAGGCAAACCAGGCACCCAGACACACCAGAACATAGGGTATCCCTTGAATTCACCCCACAGCCCAAATTCTGTGCTGTGGCCCCATCTCCAACATGACACAGGGAATCCTATGGCTCCACCCCATAGCCCTAGCCTCCTACTGTTGCCCCTCCCTCTCCAGAACGTGGGGTATCCTATGGCTTCACCCCAGAGTCCTAGCCCTGTGCTGTGCCCCACCTGCTACAGCACATGGGGTAATGCCTGGCTCCACCCCACAACCTGATCCCTGTGCTGTGGCCCCACCCCCTATAGGACACTGGGTATCCTATGGCTCCGCCCCCCCAGCCCTAGCCCTGTGCTGTGGCCCCACCCCCTTCAGGACATGGGGTAACGCCTGGCTCCACCCCACAACCTGAGCCCTGTGCTGTGCCCTCACCCCCTGCCCAGGGTGGTGGTGACAGGGAGGCTGCTCCTCCCACCCAATCAGAAGCAGCAGCATGGGGCTCCCTTTGCTCCCACCAGGGGCTCCCTGCCCTCAGGGGCAGCAGGGGTCCTTCTTTCCCGCTGCCCAACTGAGCAGAGAGAACCTATTGCCCCAGAAGAGAGAAAACAGAAGCGGAAAAGGTGGGGGAAGGGGCAGGTCCTGCAGAATCAAGCCCTGGAGAACCGCTGCCTCCATCAACGAGTCCCACTAGAGAGCGAATCACATTATACAACTGAAGGGATGGGGCTCTACCTATCTGGTCCCCAACACCACAGTAGCTGAGCCCCTCCCGACACCCCCAGGCCATAGGGAAGTATCCCCATCCCCACTTTACAGAGGAGGAAACTGAGGCCCATAGAGATGAGGTGTCTTACCCTAGGCCTGGATTCGGTTGCAGTTGGAAAGTTGTTGTGTTGGTGATGACCCTATGGTTCAAGAGAGAAACCTGGCTAGTTCCAAAGCCCTTCCCCCAGCCACCCGGCGTATATCATTCTGTCAATGCCGTTCTCTGCAGACTGCCTTTACTTCCCTCTTTCTTTGAGGTTTGGATCAGGGACAGCAGGGGGGAGGGGGTAAACCTTTTGTAGTGATAATCGAGGTGGGTCATTTCCAGCAGTTGACAAGAACGTCTGAGGAACAGTGGGGATGGGGAGGGGGGAATAAACAAGGTCAAATAGTTTTACTTTGTGTAATGACCCATCCAGTCCCAGTCTCTATTCAAGCCTAAGTTAATTGTATCCAGTTTGAAAATTAATTCCAATTCAGCAGTCTCTCGTTGGAGACTGTTTTGAAGTTGTTTTGTTGAAGAATTGCCACTTTTAGGTCTGTAATTGAGAGAGCAAGGAGATTGAAGTGTTCTCCAACTGGTTTTTGAATGTTATAATTCTTGACATATAATTCTTTGTGTCTTTTACATAGACATGTCCAATTTGACCAATGTACATGGCAGAGGGGCATTGTTGGCACATGATGGCATATATCACATAGGTAGATGTGCAGGTGAACAAGCCTCTGATGTGTGGCTGATGTGATTAGGCCCTATGATGGTATCCCCTGAATAGATATGTGGACACAGTTGGCAACGGGCTTTGTTGCAAGGATAGGTTCCTGGGTTAGTGGTTCTGTTGTGTGGTGTGGGTTGCTGGTGAGTATTTGCTTCAAGTTGGGGGGCTGTCTGAAGCAAGGACTGGCCTGTCTCCCAAGATATGTGAGAGTGATGGGTTATCCTTCAGGATAGGTTGTAAATCCTTGATGATGCGTTGGAGAGGTTTTAGTTGGGGGCTGAAGGTGATGGCTAGTGGCGTTCTGTTATTTTCTTTGTTGGGCCTGTCCTGTAGTAGGTGACTTCTGAGTACTCTTCTGGCTCTGTCAATCTGTTTCTTCACTTCAGCAGGTGGGTATTGTAGTTGTAGGAATGCATGATAGAGATCTTGTAGGTGTTTGTCTCTGTCTGAGGGGTTGGAGCAAATGCGGTTATATCGTAGAGCTTGGCTGTAGACAATGGATCGTGTGGTATGATCTGAATAAAAGCTAGAGGCATGTAGATAGGAATAGCATTCAGTAGGTTTCCGATATAGGGTGGTGTTTATATGACCATCGCGTATTAGCACCGTAGTGTCCAGGAAGTGGATCTCTTGTGTGGACTGGTCCAGGCTGAGGTAGATGGTGGGATAGAAATTGTTGAAATCCTGGTGGAATTCCTCAAGGGCTTCTTTTCCATGGGTCCAGATGATGAAGATGTCATCAATGTAGCGCAAATAGAGTAAGGGCATTAGGGGACGAGAGCTGAGGAAGCGTTGTTCAAAGTCTGCCATAAAAATGTTGGTATACTGTGGGGTAGTTGAAGGCTGCTATCAAATCCTCCCTCACTCTTCTCTTCTGCAGACTAAATAACCCCAGTTACCTCAGCCTCTCCTCGTAAGTCATGTGCCCCAGCCCCCTAATAATTTTCGTTGCCCTCTGCTGCACTCTCTCCAATTTGTCCACATCAGTTCTGCAGTAGGGGGACCAAAACTGGACGCAATACTCGAGGTGTGGCCTCACCAGTGCCAAATAGAGGAGAATAATCACTTCCCTTGATCTGCTGGCAATGCTCCTACTAACAGCCTGTAGTGGGGTGGCTGCCCCACTCCTATCGTAGATGGGGCTTCAGCAGGGCAGGGAGGCGATGCAGGTGGGCAGCCAATCAGAGAAGGCCTGCTAGGGAGCCAATCAGAGGCTTAGTTAGAGACAGCCAATCAGAGGCTGAGTTAGAGACAGCCAATCAGAGCCAGACTCAGCCATATATAAAGGCTGCCCGGGAAGGGAGTGGGGATTCTCTCCCTGGTGGGCAAGGGAGGAGGACTGGCTCCTTGGCTGGAAGATAGCCCCTTAGACAGAGCAGTGCTGGGGAAGGCCAGAAGGAGCTGGGAGCTCTGGCCTAGGCCAGGCAGGTAGGTGCATAGGGTGGAAGGGGAAGTGGCCCAGGGACAATAGCAGGGCAAGGGGAGAGAAGGAGGGTGGAGAGGCTGCTGCTAGAGGGTCCCTGGGTCGGGACCCAGAGTAGTGGGTGGGCCTGGGTCCCCCCCCTTCCCCTTGTGCTACACCAGGCTGAAGAGGAGTGTAGCCTGATCCAGGCTGTGGCTGGGCCCTGCGATAAGGGTCTAGACTTAGAGGCTGCAGCCAGCTACTACAATAGGTGCAGATAGTGGACTGCTGATAACACCAAACCCCTGGAAGGGGGTGAGACCGAAGCAGTGGGCACTGCCGGAGGGCAGTGTCCTGAAGAGAATGCTGCTGAGCGGGGAGCAACAAGGGTCCCCAAAACAGCAGAGCAGATGAGGGGCAAGGCATCACACGGAAAAGGTGCTCCATGACTGGACAGAGCTAATTCCCGGAGCAACCAGCGGGAGATGCCAGCGGTCGAGAGTCTTAGCCCTGTCACACAGCCCAATATGCCATTGGCCTTCTTGGGAACAAGGACACACTGACTCATATCCAGCTTCTTGTCCACTGTAATCCCCAGGTTCTTTTGTGCAGAACTGCTGCTTAGCCAGTTGGTCTCCAGCCTGTAACGGTTCATGGGATTCTTCCTTCCTAAGGGCAGGACTCTGAACTTGTCCTTATTGAACCTCATCAGATTTCCTTTGGCCCAATCCTCTAATTTGTCTAGGGCCCTCTGTATCCTATCCCTACCCTCCCTTGTATCTTGTTCAAGATGTTGAACAAAACTAGTCCCAGGACCAACCCCTGGGGCACTCCTCTTGATACCAGCTGCCAAATCTTTCTGCAGCGTCCTTTGTGCCAGTCTGAGATGGGAATGTTGTAATTCAGAGATGGGCTAAACCGATGGGATCAGAAGTGGCCCAAACTCATGCCTAAAAGTCTACAGACAGTGATAGGCAGAGAGAGAGAGAAACGTATGCAAAGAGAGAGGTCTAGAGAAGGGGGAAGGACAAAGAGAGAGAAAGACGGAGAGAGGAGAGCATTGAGCAGTGGTCAGTTGTGTGACTGGAGGTGGGCAGCACATGTTAGAGGAATGTAGTCTGTGCCTGCGAGCCCCTGCACCCTGTGTGATGGGCATCAGCAGCAGGACCGCACATGGTCTTGGGTCTGAACTACAGACCTATACTGGTAAAACAATACTGCTCAGGGGTTTAGTTATACCAGCCTAACCACACATATAAACAGCACTATGTTGGGGGAAGAGCGTCTCCTGCTGACATAGCTACCGCCTTTTGGGGAGGTGGATTAACTATGCTGACGGGGAGAACTCTCTCCCAGTGGCTTGCAGTATCTTCACTAAAGGGCTACAGCGGTGCAACCGCACCAATGAAGCGTTTTAAGTGTATACGTGCCCTGAGACAAAATTGGACATTGGAAAGAGATCGGTAGAGGCTGACCCCATATGAAGACAATGGTGAAGCCAATCAGCAGGACACTGACACCTAGCAACCAATGACCCCAACCCCGAGGGAGGGAGATTTCCCCACCTCTCAGAAGGGATGGGCAACATTTCCCAGCTGGAGAACAAAGGATTGGGATGGTATGGGGGGTGTGGGGAGATGAGAGTTGGCTGCTGGAAGGAGTCAGGGCTCTCACCTAGGGTTTGAACAAGGAGGTCAGGCAAACAGAGCTTGAACCATGGAGTTCACTACAGCTTAGCTGGGCTCTGTGCTAACCGGAAAGGACTTGGGCTATGCTTTAACCTGCCATTCTTTGTGCTCAGCTACGGACTTCCTAGGCTGGGTTCCAGCTGACTGTTTTGACAATGCTGTTTGAGTCACTGCAAATGCTTTGTGAGGTGTGTTAATCCCTGAAGGGGCACAAGTCTCCACCAGGAGTCTGTCTCCACTGGACGTGCTGAACAGAGCTCCCGGTATGAAACAGGAGTGCGGCAGGCTCAGGGCTTCAGTCTAAGGAGGCGGTGAAGCTATGTGGCTTACCCCAGAGAAAGTGTCTAGGGAATCTGGAGTCTAGCATACTGAAGGGGTTCCTCCTACAGATTGATCCAGAGCTGGGGGCATAGCCCCAATAACTGTGGGTCCATGAGGTATCTATAAAGAAAAAACAAAATCTATAAAGAAAACAAGTAAACAAGAGATTGTACATCATACAACAGCTGGTACAAAAGGTTTTAGCATATGAACCAAGCTAGCGGTGCCTCTTTATAGTCTCAATATTGTTCTGTATTCTCTACTTGAGGCCTAGTCCTCAGAGATGCTGCATTCCTCCAACATTCATCAAGGTCAACAGGAGCTGATGGCTCAGCTCTTGGCAAGATCAACCCCTTAGTGATTCAGTAGCTAGAGCTCTTTCCTCTCTGTCAGCTGTGAGCCAGTTCTCCCCTATGGATTTAGGGGGAACCTGTACTACAGGAGATGCCATCTTCATACGAGATGGAAAATAAAGACCTTGGCTGCTCCTGGGCCTGGACAGCTATTTCAGATCGGCACATGGAGAGGTCTCCTCTAAAGGAGCCCCTATATAATATATTGTGTTAACTGCCTTCAGGGCACCATCTCTCCCTCCTCTAGACCCTGTGAAGGGCACTACATGGTTCTGGGGTCCACACAGGCTGGGAGAAGGAGCCCATGGGACAGAGATCCATGGGATATATACTTATCCCTTCTCCATCCCTGTGGAATTAGATCAAAAAGATCACATGTACTGGGGCTGTATTCTCTTCTCTGAAGAGATTACGCTCGGTGCCCTCCCTCGGGGTTCCAGGATGGTTGCAAGAGGTACCCGGTGGCTTGCCTTCAACAGAGCTATGTGGTCAGGGAGGCAGGAGAAGGGGCCCAGGCAAGGCCAGAGCCAGGCAAAGTGCTACTGTCACAGGCCGATCAGCAAAAGAGAGTCCTGGGAACATGGCAACAGAAAGTTCCACTTGTGTGGGTGAATTAACCTGGCCCAAAAGGGAGCAGAAAGGACAGACGCAGGCTTAGCGTTTCACTATTACTAACTCTTGTGATTTTTTTTTTTTCCTCAGGTGGCGGGATTTCGGAGACGGCTGGAGCCCGTCTGGGAACAACACGAGAAGCTTCAGCCCCCTGGCACATGCCAGCCCTGTGGAAGCCGGCTGAGTCTCTCCCCTCCGCTTGCTATTCTCACAGGAAGGGAAAGGGGAAAAGGGTGCAAAGAAACCAGCAACTCAGGGCAACTCCACTGCGTCCTCCCATCCAGTGAGAAACACGGCCAGGATAGTAACACTTCTCCTCCCCCTTGCAGCACCTGTTCTGGGAAGGGGCGATGGTTGGGGTGAAGAGCCCCTGGAGCTGCTCCCCAACCTGAGAGGGGGTGAAGGACCCCTAGAACTCCCCCCTCCCCCCGCCTGTAATGGGAGGAGGAGAGCCTGCTGCAGCCCCCCAGGGCTGGGAGAATGGGTGAAGAGGAGCAGAAAGGAGGCTGGGGAACTGGGGCTGAACTAATGGGGTGGTGGCTGGGTGGGCATTGAATTGAAGTTTGGAGGCCAGGATTAACTTCTGGGCAGGACACAGACAGATGTGGGGGTGAGAACTCCTGTAGTGAGGAGGATGAAATCCCTTTAACCAATAAATTTGGGAGCATAGCCAGCACTAATTCTCTCTCACACACACAAGCAGGGGGAGTTCAACAATCAAAAGACAGAACGAAAAAAGCACAATGAAGTGGCTTTTTTTTTTTAAATCTCATGATTTTTTTGGACCAATCTTATGATTTTGGGGGGTCTGACTCATGATTTTTGGTCTCTTGAGGTTGGCAATACTGTTTGCAGCCCCAGGAACTCTTCCGAGGTGTCTGCCCCAACGCCCTTACAAAAGAAATGATTATAAAATATAAGGAAAACAGGTTTACTTACCTATTCCATGCAGGAGAGATGACCTGGACACATTGACTTCTTCCAGGCCTCTCCCTGTTCACTGGGAATGGTGCTGTTCATATAAACATCCTATTTCCCAGCAGGCCTTGCTATGACTACAAGTCTGGTTGCCATGATGGACTACATTTCCCAGTTTGCTTTGCTCTCCTGAGCCCCTAAGGAGACTGGATGGAGACAGGTTTCAGAGTAGCAGCCGTGTTAGTCTGTATTCGCAAAAAGAAAAGGAGTACTTGTGGCACCTTAGAGACTAACAAATTTATTAGAGCATAAGCTTTCGTGAGCTACTGCTCACTTCATTGGATGCATTCGTGAGCTGTAGCTCACGAAAGCTTATACTCTAATAAATTTGTTAGTCTCTAAGATGCCACAAGTACTCCTTTTCTTTTTGGATGGAGACACCAAGACTCAGCCTTGTCCCTCTCCATAGAGGGGCATTCCAGCCCAACCCCCTATGTGGTTGTTGCATTGATGACATCTTCATCATCTGGACCCATGGAAAAGAAGTCCTTGAGGAATTCCACCAGGATTTCAACAATTTCCATCCCACCATCAACCTCAGCCTGGACCAGTCCACACAAGAGATCCACTTCCTGGACACTACGGTGCTAATAAGCGATGGTCACATAAATACCACCCTATATCGGAAACCTACTGACCGCTATTCCTACCTACATGCCTCTAGCTTTCATCCTGATCATACCACACGATCCATTGTCTACAGCCAAGCTCTATGATATAACCGCATTTGCTCCAACCCCTCAGACAGAGACAAACACCTACAAGATCTCTCTCATGCATTTCTACAACTACAGTACCCACCTACTGAAGTGAAGAAACAGATTGACAGAGCCAGAAGAGTACCCAGAAGTCACCTACTACAGGACAGGCCCAACAAAGAAAATAACAGAACGCCACTAGCCATCACCTTCAGCCCCCAACTAAAACCTCTCCAAAGCATCATCAAGGATCTACAACCTATCCTGAAGGATGACCCATCACTCTCACAGATCTTGGGAGACAGGCCAGTCCTTGCTTACAGACAGCCCCCTAATCTGAAGCAAATACTCACCAGCAACCACACAACAGAACCACTAACCCAGGAACCTATCCTTGCAACAAAGCCCGTTGCCAACTCTGTCCACATATCTATTCAGGGGACTCCATCATAGGGCCTAATCACATCAGCCACACTATCAGAGGCTCGTTCACTTGCGCATCTACCAATGTGATATATGCCATCATGTGCCAGCAATGCCCCTCTGCCATGTACATTGGTCAAACTGGACAGTCTCTACGTAAAAGAATAAATGGTCACAAATCAGACGTCAAGAATTCAAAAACTAGTTGGAGAACACTTCAATCTCTCTGGTGACTCGATTACAGACCTAAGAGTGGCTATCCTTCAACAAAAAAGCTTCAAAAACAGACTCCAACGAGAGACTGCTGAATTGGAATTAATTTGCAAACTGGATACAATTAACTTAGGCTTGAATAGAGACTGGGAATGGATGAGTCATTACACAAAGTAAAACTATTTCCCCATGTTATTTCTCCCCCCCAGCCCACCCCAACCCCCACTATTCCTCAGATATTCTTGTTAACTGCTGGAAATAGCCTACCTAGCTTGTCACCATGAAAGGTTTTCCTCCTTCCCCCCCCCCCCCCCCCGCTGCTGGTGCTGGCTTATCTTAAGCGATCACTCTCCTTAACGTGTGTATGATAAACCCATTGTTTCATGTTCTCTGTGTGTGTATATCAATCTCCCCTCTGTTTTTTTCACCAAATGCATCCGATGAAGTGAGCTGTAGCTCACGAAAGCTTATGCTCTAATAAATTTGTTAGTCTCTAAGGTGCCACAAGTACTCCTTTTCTTTTTGCGAATACAGACTAACACGGCTGCTACTCTGAAAGCAGATCAGGCTGTCTAGTATAAACCACAGACCGCTTCCCTGAGGCAATTTCCTCCCCCTCAGTGATGGTGCCCCCTCCAAGATTCTCACAGATGTTTGGGTTGCCTGGGTGGAGCTAGACACTAAGGTTTAATATTTATCCACAGAACAGGTTGCATCAGCTTGTGCTTTCCCATGGCCCCACTGTAAGCTGGAGAGGCCTCCTCCTTGGGCTGAGAAGTGATCTGATCTCCATGACCCCTCTAATTTGTGCTGCCAGTGACTGCCAAAGAGCATACCAGCTGGTACCAGTTGTGGTGTGACCATCACCCCACTAGATATGGGACTTTATTTCCCACAGAACAGCCTTCAGACGTGTGTTTCCACAGACGGCAAGAGCTTTTGATGTCTATTTGGTCTGTGGTAGACATGAACAGTTGTTCTAGCAGTGAACATCTGTAGCCCATCCTACCCATCCAGCTTTCCTCATTCCACTGTCTAATGAGCTCCCTTGGATGCTATATTCTAGGAGAAAAGATGCCCCTTTGTGCGATAACTCTTATGAAACTGTTTTTCCTCCTTTAATTCTCAATGTCCCTTCTATTTATGCCACACTGAAGGCAGAAATTTGCATTAATATGCCCAGTGCTATCTGACAGATGATCTGTCTAATTTACACCAGCTCATGGGCTTTAATTGTTTTCCACCATGTGCCAGAAATGTACTGTACAGGAATTAGAGATGAGCCTGAATCAAAATCCAAATTCTTATAATAACAACCTTATCTCTGACCCCCAAACTCTATATGTGAGCTCTTTCATTATATACATCTCTGAAAGAGAAAGACCAAGATATACATATACTACACACTTAAAAGTGTGTTAAAACGCTAAAATTGCAAAGTCAAGTACTCAAAAGCAATGAAATGCAAGGACTGGGGGACCAGATGTCCCGATTTTATAGGGACAGACCTGATATTTGGGGCTTTGTCTTATATAGGTTCCTATTACCCTCCCCCAACCCGGTCCCAATTTTTCACACTTGCTGTCTGGTCACCTTAGCCAGGACAAAGATTGTCTGAGCATCTTTAATTCGACCCTCTTATGCATATGCATTATTATACAGTCTTGAATTACATGATCACATACTACTTTTCCACAGGACCCTTGCTGAATTCAGTGCATAGGGTGGACAATGCTGGATGGTGAACTTTGGTACACTAGATTTGCCATATTAGATGAGACCCTGGGTCCATCTTCTCCAGTATCCCATCTTTGGCAGTGGCCAGCACCAGATCCTTCAAAGACTGTGCAAGGCAACTTACAGTAGTGTAACTATGGTGTAACCTGCCCTTAGGGGAAATTTCTTCTCAACCCCTATTAGTTTGGGATGGTTGATGTAGGTATTAAGTGGTGCATAGGCCATGAGCTGGCCTTCTGCATGGGGAGTGAATTTCACACTGAGAGTCTGAATTGCAGTGTGTGTCTGACCTGGACTGCGGGCAGGACCCTGTCTCCCTCTGTGCTTTATACCCTGACAGCACTCAGTGAGTAAACAATCCTAATTAACAACACTGCCACGGCCTGCCTGATACCTGTTTTGTGGCATCAACCCCTAGGACAGTCAACTTGGTGCTTTTCTGTGGCACAGAACTCACCCTGAAGAATGGCAGAGGGGCAATTCTCAATCCCTTGAGCACCTCTCCCTCTCAAAACATTGCCATCAACTTTGACCTTCTCCACTGTCTAGAACGTCCCAAGAGCAGAAGCCAGGTGACATCTCGATTGGGGTTTTGCCATATGGACAGAATTAATTGCAAAGGGCTTGTTCTGCTTTTTTTTGCTTTCCAATTAGACGCATAACGACTCACTCCCTCTGCCAGCCCTCGCTATAAGCATACTCCAGGCCCTCTCCACGCAGCACCAAAGAGAAATAAAGGTTGCAATCATTTATATCTCTAAAAAAGAAAAGGAGTACTTGTGGCACCTTAGAGACTAACAAATTTATTAGAGCATAAGCTTTCGTGAGCTACAGCTCACTTCATCGGATGCGAAAGCTTATGCTCTAATAAATTTGTTAGTCTCTAAGGTGCCACAAGTACTCCTTTTCTTTTTGCGAATACAGACTAACACGGCTGCTACTCTGAAACCATTTATATCTCTGTTTCCGACAGTGATGACATTGGAAGCTCATTTTATTTAACTCTATTAAGCAAATATTAGCCATTAATTATCACCTGCATCCTTTCATTTCTGCCTTTGTCAGTAAAACATCTAACGTGGGGACAAATTATGCTAATTCCATTCCAAGAATGATTAGGCAGAGGGTTTTTTTTTTTTTTTGCCTGGGATTGATCTTTTCTGACCTCTAAACCACTAACTCGGCATTCTGTCTTCACACAGCTTTGCAAAGAGGATAAAGATGGAAACAGACATATAGTGCACAGGAGCCTAACTCATGCATAGTTGCTCATCCCAGGCAGATGGAAATGGCTGTTTGAGTGCCTTGCTAAGAGAGCTGCCTTTAAAACATACCTTCTTTTTATATTCCCTTTGTCATCAGTGCAGCTAATTAGCCGCTCCAAGGCAACTTTTCGCTCGGCTCTGAACTCTACTCGCACATTAATTTTCCAGTGGGGTCTCCCCCTCCCCAATCCATTTGCCAGTTTAGATGACAGGCCGATTACTTTAATGGTAGCAAATATAAAATATGCCCAAGCTGCTGTGAATGCTAATACAGGAGGGGCACAGCCGCAGGTGGGGATGGAGTCAGTGAAGAGTGAAGTAGCAGCTTGAGGATAGCTGAGACTTCCAAGGATGACAAGGACAAGGACAGAGTCCTGCACGTAGGACGGAAGAATCCCATGCACCATTACAGACGAGGGACCGAGCGGCTAGGCAGAAGTTCTGCAGAAAAAGACCTAGGGGTTACGGTGGACGAGAAGCTGGATATGAGTCAGCAGTGTGCCCTTGTTGCCGAGAAGGCCAATGGCATTTGGGGCTGTATAAGTAGGAGCATTGCCAGCAGATCGAGGGACGTGATCGTTCCCTTCTATTCGGCACTAGTGAAGCCTCATCTGGAGTACTGTGTCCAGTTTTGGGCCCCACACTACAAGAAGGATGTGGAAAAATTGGAAAGAGTCCAGCAGAGGGCAACACAAATGATTAGGGGGCTGGAGCACATGACTTATGAGGAGAGGCTGAGGGAACTGGGATTGTTTAGTCTACAGAAGAAAAGAATGAGGGGGGATTTGATAGCTGCTTTCAACCACCTGAAGGCAGTTCCAAAGAGGATGAAGCTCGGCTGTTCTCAGTGGTGGCAGATGACAGAACAAGGAGCGATGGTCTCAAGTTGCAGTGGAGGAGTGGATATTCAGAAACACTATTTGTCTAGGAGGGTGGTGAAGCACTGGAATTGGTTCCCAAGAGAGGTGGTGGAATCTCCATCCTTAGAGGTTTTTACAGCCCGGCTTGACAAAGTCCTGGCTGGGATGATTTAGTTGGGGATTGGTCCTGCTTTGAGCAGGGGGTTGGACTAGATGACCTCTTGAGGTCCTTTCCAATCCTGATAGTCATAGAATCATAGAATCATAGAATCATAGAATATCAGGGTTGGAAGGGACCCCAGAAGGTCATCTAGTCCAACCCCCTGCTCAAAGCAGGACCAAGTCCCAGTTAAATCATCCCAGCTAGGGCTTTGTCAAGCCTGACCTTAAAAACCTCTAAGGAAGGAGATTCTACCACCTCCCTAGGTAACGCATTCCAGTGTTTCACCACCCTCTTAGTGAAAAAGTTTTTCCTAATATCCAATCTAAACCTCCCCCATTGCAACTTGAGACCATTACTCCTCGTTCTGTCATCTGCTACCATTGAGAACAGTCTAGAGCCATCCTCTTTGAAACCCCCTTTCAGGTAGTTGAAAGCAGCTATCAAATCCCCCCTCATTCTTCTCTTCTGCAGACTAAACAATCCCAGCTCCCTCAGCCTCTCCTCATAAGTCATGTGCTCTAGACCCCTAATCATTTTCGTTGCCCTTCGTTGTACTCTTTCCAATTTATCCACATCCTTCCTGTAGTGTGGGGCCCAAAACTGGACACAGTACTCCAGATGAGGCCTCACCAGTGTCGAATAGAGGGGAACGATCACGTCCCTCGATCTGCTCGCTATGCCCCTACTTATACAACCCAAAATGCCATTGGCCTTCTTGGCAACAAGGGCACACTGCTGACTCATATCCAGCTTCTCGTCCACTGTCACCCCTAGGTCCTTTTCCGCAGAACTGCTGCCGAGCCATTCGGTCCCTAGTCTGTAGCGGTGCATTGGATTCTTCCATCCTAAGTGCAGGACCCTGCATTTATCCTTATTGAACCTCATTAGATTTCTTTTGGCCCAATCCTCCAATTTGTCTAGGTCCTTCTGTATCCTATCCCTCCCCTCCAGCGTATCTACCACTCCTCCCAGTTTAGTATCATCCGCAAATTTGCTGAGAGTGCAATCCACACCATCCTCCAGATCATTTATGAAGATATTGAACAAAACGGGCCCCAGGACCGACCCCTGGGGCACTCCACTTGACACCGGCTGCCAACTAGACATGGAGCCATTGATCACTACCCGTTGAGCCCGACAATCTAGCCAGCTTTCTACCCACCTTATAGTGCATTCATCCAGCCCATACTTCCTTAACTTGCTGACAAGAATGCTGTGGGAGACCGTGTCAAAAGCTTTGCTAAAGTCAAGAAACAATACATCCACTGCTTTCCCTTCATCCACAGAACCAGTAATCTCATCATAAAAGGCGATTAGATTAGTCAGGCATGACCTTCCCTTGGTGAATCCATGCTGACTGTTCCTGATCACTTTCCTCTCCTCTAAGTGCTTCAGGATTGATTCTTTGAGGACCTGCTCCATGATTTTTCCAGGGACTGAGGTGAGGCTGACCGGCCTGTAGTTCCCAGGATCCTCCTTCTTCCCTTTTTTAAAGATGGGCACTACATTAGCCTTTTTCCAGTCATCCGGGACTTCCCCCGTTCGCCACGAGTTTTCAAAGATAATGGCCAAGGGCTCTGCAATCACAGCCGCCAATTCCTTCAGCACTCTCGGATGCAATTCGTCCGGCCCCATGGACTTGTGCACGTCCAGCTTTTCTAAATAGTCCCTAACCACCTCTATCTCTACAGAGGGCTGGCCATCTCTTCCCCATTTTGTGTTGCCCAGCACAGCAGTCTGGGAGCTGACCTTGTTAGTGAAAACAGAGGCAAAAAAAGCATTGAGTACATTAGTTTTTTCCACATCCTCTGTCACTAGCTTGCCTCCCTCATTCCGTAAGGGGCCCACACTTTCCTTGGCTTTCTTCTTGTTGCCAACATACCTGAAGAAACCCTTCTTGTTACTCTTGACATCTCTTGCTAGCTGCAGCTCCAGGTGCGATTTGGCCCTCCTGATATCTTTCCTACATGCCCGAGCAATATTTTTATACTCTTCCCTGGTCATATGTCCAAGCTTCCACTTCTTGTAAGCTTCTTTTTTATGTTTAAGATCCGCTAGGATTTCACCATTAAGCCAAGCTGGTCGCCTGCCATATTTACTATTCTTTCGACTCATCGGGATGGTTTGTCCCTGTAACCTCAACAGGGATTCCTTGAAATACAGCCAGCTCTCCTGGACTCCCTTCCCTTTCATGTTAGTCCCCCAGGGGATCCTGGCCATCTGTTCCCTGAGGGAGTCAAAGTCTGCTTTCCTGAAGTCCAGGGTCCGTATCCTGCTGCTTACCTTTCTTCCCTGCGTCAGGATCCTGAACTCAACCAACTCATGGTCACTGCCTCCCAGATTCCCATCCACTTTTGCTTCCCCCACTAATTCTACCCGGTTTGTGAGCAGCAGGTCAAGAAAAGCGCTCCCCCTAGTTGGCTCTCCTAGCACTTGCACCAGGAAATTGTCCCCTACGCTTTCCAAAAACTTCCTGGATTGTCTATGCACCGCTGTATTGCTCTCCCAGCAGATATCAGGAAAATTAAAGTCACCCATGAGAATCAGGGCATGCGATCTAGTAGCTTCCGTGAGTTGCCGGAAGAAAGCCTCATCCACCTCATCCCCCTGGTCCGGTGGTCTATAGCAGACTCCCACCATGACATCACTCTTGTTGCACACACTTCTAAACTTAATCCAGAGACACTCAGGTTTTTCCACAGTTTCGTACCGGAGCTCTGAGCAGTCATACTGCTCCCTTACATACAGTGCTACTCCCCCACCTTTTCTGCCCTGCCTGTCCTTCCTGAACAGTTTATAACCATCCATGACTGTACTCCAGTCATGTGAGTTATCCCACCAAGTCTCTGTTATTCCAATCACGTCATAATTCCTTGACATCACCAGGACCTCCAGTTCTCCCTGCTTGTTTCCAAGGCTTTGTGCATTTGTATATAAGCACTTGAGATAACCTGTTGATCGCCCCTCATTCCCAGTATGAGGCAGGAGCCCTCCCCTCACAGACCTTCCTGCCTGTGCTTCCTCCCGGTATCCCGCTTTCCCACTTACCTCAGGGCTTTGGTCTCCTTCCCCCGGTGAACCTAGTTTAAAGCCCTCCTCACTAGGTTAGCCAGCCTGCTGGCAAAGATGTTCTTCCCTCTCTTCGTAAGATGGAGCCCGTCTCTGCCCAGCACTCCTCCTTCATGGAACACCATCCCATGGTCAAAGAATCCAAAGCCTTCTCTCCGACACCACCTGCGTAGCCATTCGTTGACCTCCACGATTCGACGGTCCCTACCCAGGCCTTTTCCTTCCACGGGGAGGATGGACGAGAACACCACTTGCGCCTCCAACTCCTTTATCCTTCTTCCCAGAGCCACTAGTCTACCTCTATGAGTTATTATGAGTTCAACTCTTATTATTATAAACGAACCGTCACCTCCTCACATTCCAACCTCGTCACATTGAAAGAAGGTCCTGTTGGGCTGTTAGGATACAATCCTGTCCTGATGATGCCTATCGCCTCCAGAGAAAGGGAAGAGCCTAGAGGTTGTACAAGGAAACTTAGTTTGAGAGCATCCTGTCTGGCAAGAACTCACTTATCAATAGCTGGGATGTGAAATCCTCACTTCTGTATTGTTTTGTCATTATAGTTCCCACTTTGCGATTGTTTGTATAATCTCTATCTGGTTCTGTGATTGTTTCTGTCTGATGTATAATTAATTTTGCTGGCTGTAAACTAATTCAGGTGGTGGGATATAATTGGGTAAATAATCATATTACAATATGTTAGGATTGGTTAGTTAAATTTCAGGAAAATGATTCGTTAAGGTATAGCTAAGCAGAACTCAAGTTTTACTATATAGTCTGCAGTCAATCAGGAAGTGGGTGTTGGGGGGGATGGGAACAGGAAATGGGGGTGGGGAAATTGGAATCATGTTTAGCTAAGGGCAGGAATAGGAACAGGGCCACAGGTAAAGCTCTGTGGTGTCAGAGCTGGGAAGGGGGACACTAAGGAAGGAAACTGGAATCATGCTTGCTGGAAGTTCACCCCAATAAACATTGAATTGTTTGCATCTTTGGACTTCGGGTATTGTTGCTCTCTGTTCATGCGAGAAGGACCAGGGAAGTAAGTGGGTGAAGGAATAAGCCCCCTAACAAAAGCCCTAAAGCTTGAGATTACAATGACTTCCAGTTTTATTTTTCATTAACAATTACATGGATTGAAATCAGCTTCTTCTTCTGGGTAAGTTAATACAGGCCCAGTTTAGAAACTGGAGTCCCATGATATTGTACAGAACAGGTAGAAGGGCAGTAGGACCACATCCTCCCTCATCAGCATGCTTTGCTCCAAACCCTAACACCACATCTAGAGCTGAGAGAGCCAGGAGACCAGCTCCACTTGACCACTGACACAGCTACCAAGTAGTCGTGGTTTCATAACATAGATGCCTGTCAGCTGGGAAGTGGACTGCAATCTATGCCCTGGTGTCACATGTACGTATAAACATGCTGCAGGCTGGATTTCAACTGGGGATGAAGGGCTTGAGCCATCACCAACCCATTAGTTGGGGTTGATCCTGCTTTGAGCAGGGGGTTGGACTAGATGACCCCCTGAGGTCTCTTCCAACCCTAATCTTCTATGATTACCCAATCCTAAATTATTCACTCGCTTTTTCTCTCTGTGCTATGCCCACACCTGCCCTACACTGCTGTTCCCCATCTCGCTGGGCCCTACCCTTTCTCAACCACTCCATAGCCTATCTTCCTCTGTCCCAGCTTCTTGTGATCCACCCACCCTCAGGTCCTGTCTCCTTTCCTACTCTTGCTGAGTTCTTCTTGCATCCCCATCCACTCCATCCCCTATCCTCACCTGCCTGCCCATGTGATCATACAAATGCACTTGTCTGATCATCTTTCTTCTGAACGTTTGCCTGTTGGGAAAGTGGAGCGTGTTTAACTCACTCATGTTGTTCACCTGGTACTTCACCCAGGAGAATGTTACGTGTGACTACGATGACAACAATAGCAGTGATGTCGGTGACAGCCTTTGTGGGGTGGATAATAGAACCAAGGCTTCTTTTTGTGTTGCCCATAGCAAATGATTCTGTGCGTGACCTTCTTCTGGAAGTGATCACAATTGGTCTTTATTGCTTGGTTGTTTATATTTTTATGCCCACTCCACAGGTATTATCTCTGCCCTAAGATGCCTCCACCTGTGTCCATTCTTGTCCCTCGTCAGTTCCAAGCTCAGCATCTTCAATGCTCTGAAAAGCTATTATACAGCAACTGTACATAAAGATGCCTATGATGCATCTTCACACTCAGGTTCTGCTCCAACCCCCTCTTTTGTGCAGTCCTTTCTCTTTCCTGGTGACTTTGTCACCTTCTTCCATTCTCTTCAGGCAAACCATGGGGTCAGGCCTGGCTAAGTGTTCAAATTCTGAAGCGCAGGACTATGGGTGTACATACCCTTACCCAGAATGCCCTTCTCGTGCACACTGGAGTCTGAATCCTGAGGAGAAAGGGAAGTATTTGCTCACTGCTGGTAGTTCTCAGCCAATTCCTAGTTTTTCCACCTGTGGTTTGGGGTTTTTAATGTTCCTCTCAGGTGACTGGGGGATCAGACCTCTATTCGCAGTTAGTGCAGGGTATCAGAAACCCCCTTAGATCACCCATAACTGAGCAGAAAGTGCGACATTCTTTTCTAAGGGGACCAGACAGATGGGCAGAAACTTTGCAGCCAGAAGGCATTGTAACATTCTATGCCTTGGGGGAGTGCCCGGTAACCCGCATATTCCTCATTTATATATAATTGTGATCTTGCATATACAGCAGGCCATGTGAGGTATCAGGGGAAAGGTTATGATCTGCTGAAAGTCATGGTTCTACCTAAATATTTATGTCATTAATGCATATGACGTTATGAGATTGTGTTGTAAGGTTGTCAGTAATACATGCCGTAAATTGGGGATTTCGCCAGTGTCATAAATATAAAGGGAAGGGTAAACACCTTTAAAATCCATCCTGGCCAGACGAAAAACCTTTCACCTGTAAAGGGTTAAGAAGCTAGGATAACTGCTCTGGCACCTGATCAAAATGACCAATGAGGAGACAAGATACTTTCAAAGCTGGAGGGGGGGGGGAACAAAGGGTTCTCTCTGTCTGTGTGATGCTTTTGCTGGGAACAGAACTCTTAGAACTTAGTAAGTAATCTAGCTAGATATGTGTTAGGTTCTGTTTTGTTTAAATGGCTGATAAAATAAGCTGTTCTGAATGGAATGGATATTCCTGTTTTTGTGTCTTTTTGTAACTTAAGGTTTGCCTAGAGGGATTTTCTGTGTTTTGAATCTGATTACCCTGTAAAGTATTTACCATCCTGATTTTACAGAGATGATTCTTTTACTTTTTCTTCAATTAAAATTCTTCTTTTAAGAACCTGATTGCTTTTTCACTGTTCTTAAGATCCAAGGGTTTGGGTCTGTGTTCACCTATGCAAATTGGTGACGATTTTTATCAAGCCTTCCCCAGGAAAGGGGGAGTAGGGTTTGGGAAGATTTTGGGGGAAAAGACATTTCCAAGCGGGCTCTTTCTCTGTTATATATTTGTTAGATGCTTGGTGGTGGCAGCAATAAAGTCCAAGGGAAAAAGGTAAAATAGTTTGTACCTTGGGGAAGTTTTAACCTAAACTGGTAAAAATAAGCTTAGGGGGTTTTTCATGCAGGACCCCACATCTGTACCCTAGAGTTCAGAGTGGGGAAGGAACCTTGACAGCCAGATATTAGCTCCCTAAGACAGCAGCAAGGAAAGTAACCAACGCTCAGATGGGTGTCAAACAACCATCAACAGCCATTGTCCAGCAAGGGAGCTACAATTCAATGACTCACCTGAATAAGGCCACACCAGGGGAATTGCTCAAACTTACCTGGGGACTCAGCAATGCCCTCCAGACATTCCTGGACCTGTGTTCTCCAAGAACATGGGACTAAGGGTATAAAACAGAACACAGGGGCCCCATGCTTTGCCTTTTCTCCTCCCCCCACCTATGTTGCAAGCAATAAGGACACTCAGAAGACTGAAGACTCCAACAGAAGGGACTGGCCCAGGTTTCAAGAGTGAAACCTGTGTAATATGAACTGAAATATCCAGTGGGTGAGAAAAACTGCTTAATCTAGATGTTGTCCAATCTAATAGGATTGAGAGTTTAGATTGCAGGCTTATATTTTGTTTTCTTTTGGTAACTACTCTGACTTTTTGCCTATCACTTAAAATCTATCTTTTGTAGTCAATACATTCGTTTAACTGTTTAACTTTACCAGTGAGTTTTCCTGAAGTGTGTGATAAATCTGCTCAGGTGTACAAAAGCTGGTGTATGTCCACTTCCTACTGATGAACTGGTAAACCAATTAATAAATTTGCACTGCTCGTCTTGAGCCGTGCAAGACGATGTATTCCTGAGGTACAAGGCAGGGAGTTGGGGGGAGTGGGCTGGTGCCTTCCTCCGTGTGATTCATGCGTGGCTCTGAAGCAATCATGCAATCTAGCTGGGTGTGGGGCTCCACATGCTGTTGTGCTGAGTGATAACAGGGCCTGGAGAGGTTTGCTGCTTGTCACTAGCAAAGCATTGAGAGAGACAGTCTAGGCTGGAGAGTTAAGGGGGCACAGCGATCCCACAATCCCAGGCTACACCCCAGGGACCCCGTCACAAGCATTATTTCCATATGACCCCATTGCTTTCATGGCCCTGTAACTTCCTCATAGTGCCCTAAGCAATCTTTTACTCAGACAGTACATGCAGGTTATCCCAGTCTCAGGCCATATTTACCCTTAGAAATGGCCCCAGTTTCAAACACTGATGTAGTTGCACCTGGGTAGGGTGACCATACATCCTGTTTTGGCCAGGACATTCTCTTTTTTAAGCCTTGTCCCAGCCATTCTGCCTTTTTTGGCAAAAGTGGGCATTTGCCAAAAAAGTGGGGTGGGGTGTCGAGGAACGTGCAGGGGGGCGAGCAGTGATGCCAGCCCTCCCTGGGGGGAGGGGGAGGGCTCAGAAGAGCAGCGATGCCAGCCCCAGCCTTGGGGGGGGGGCAGGTGGGGTCTGGGTGAGCAGCTCGGGCCAGCCCTGGGGGAGGGGGCTTTGGATGTGTGGCTCGGGCCAGTCCCATGTGGTGTCCCCTTTTCCCTTTGTGAAATATGGTCACTTTACACCTGGGCAACTGCCAAGTATAGACAAGAAAACTAAGATTTCCACCATGTTTACTCCTGCTTGACACCAGGGTTAGCTCTGCCAGTGACGATTGCTGCTTTCCTTGTCCACACTTGGGGGTTGCACCAATGCAGCTGCATCTTTGGCTGAACACAGGGCTAATTCTATGTATAGACAAGGCCTAAGAGTGGAAGGGAGTCTGATGGTTCTCTAATAGTACCTACTGCTCTAGTAGTTGGAATGGAGGAGTGGGTGTCCTGGGTCCACCGTGAACTTCCTGTTTGGCCTTGGGAAAGTCACTTTACCTCTCTGTGTCTCTCAGTGTGGACAAAACACGGTCCTGTCCTGGGGTACGGTTAGGATTGATTAACAGATGCCGTGAGTGAATTGAGAACATATTTTGCAGAGGTGCAACCAACATTTTCAAAAGGGACTGGTAATTTGGGGTACCTCCATTTTTGGATGTCCAGTCTGAAGGCCTGCATGGGGCCTGGTTTCACAGAGCGCTGCTGCTTTCTAACTAGGCACTGCAAAAAGGGAAGCACCCAGAATCAACTAGGCCCAGATCCTTAAAGGTATTTGGGTTCCTAACTTCCACTGAAATCAACTGATGTTAGGAGCCTAAATGTCTGAGGATCTGAGTTTTCATCATGTTTCAAAATATGGGCCATCGTTTCGACGTGCTCAGACAACCGCACTCGGCCTCAGGTGCGGCTCTACCTCAGGCCTACGGGAAGATGCAAAGAATAGAAAGGGGAGACACACACACCGCTGTCTCCCTGGTCATGTAGCTGATCAAAACATCTTCAATCCCTCCCGCACTCCCCTGGCATAAAGAACCCGTGGTTGTGCCTTGATTTCACATTTTGCTTCGAGCAAAAGACCAAGTGTTGCCCTGTGTGTTGGAAGTGTTCCTGACAGGCCCGATCAGCCAAAATGAACGAAAGCCCCAAGATTTTTATTTTAGTTTTTTTTTTATGGTAAAACAGCCAAAGCTCGCCCTTTGTGCGTGTACAATAAGGAGAGATGCTCTCGGCCTGTGAGATGAGCACAACCTCCAGATACCATCATATCCCTGGCTTCCCACAGATGCAGCTTCTTGCCGCTCAACTTTTCAACTTTTGCCTGGAGGGGAATGTAACAGCTTGTTGCTTTTTCTCCTGCCCGAACCCTCCCTGGAGAACAACTCCTGGTTGCTTGTTTGGAGCTGCTGGCTAAAAATAAATGCTGCTTCTCGAGACAATTTGTATTCTGCTAACCCTGCTGCAATGCTCTAGCCACTCATTATGCGAGCGGTTGGTTTTCTTCCCGAGCACAGCACATGCCTTACGTAAGAGATTATTCACAATACGGCGGGTAATACGGGGGGAGGGGATCCAGGAACATAATAACTGGGACACATTACGTACAGATCCAGCACTGAACATTTTGGAGTCATGTTGTGAAGTAACTGCTGAAATTCTCCCTCACAGACAAGGTTAATCAGCATTGCTTCCCCCTCCATTTTTCCAATTTTCTTCCTCCGTACAAGGAAAACAAACGGTGAACTGATCTCAGATGAATTAAAGGGACACCGGGCCCTGATGCTGCAAACCTTTTCTCAGAGAGGAGTCCTGCAGAAATCAACGGGAATGCTCACATCGGTAAGGGCTGCTAGCGTGAGGAAGGACTTATGGGATCTGGCCCAGTAACAGGCTGAAAATTGATAATACGTTTTTTTAAATGCCTTCACCTAGGTTCCTAATGACACCTTAAAAGGGAAGATTGCAATGGAATCTGCTTGATTTTGCACCATTTCTTCTTCTTTTTCTTCATGACTTGTATTATCTTAGCACCTAGGAGCCCTAGTCATGGCTAGGTGCTGTACATAAACGGAGCAAAAATACAGTCCCTGCCCCAAAAGGCTCCAATAGACAAGACAGACACAGCATGGGGGCAGGGGTACGCACAAGCAGAGTAAACTTCCATTAGCACCTAAAGCTAAATCTCAGCTGGGGACAGAAATAGCCTCCTTCCCCGCTTTTTCCATACAGGGAACTGAGGCACAGAGAGATTAAAGTGACTCGGCCAAATTGGCCCAGGAAGTGTGCAGCAGAGCTGGGACCTGAGCCCAATCCACCTGAATCCCAGTCAACTGCTGTACCTGCAATGCCTGCTGTCTTTCTTTTTACTCTTCACTCAGATAATCTAGTCACTCTAGATAATCAGGTTTCAGAGTAGCAGCCGTGTTAGTCTGTATTCGCAAAAAGAAAAGGAGTACTTTACCCCTTCAATTCTTGGCTGCCCTCCATGACTACTTGCAAGAGCAATGCATCGGTGGGCATATACCGGATTCCCTGCCACTCCTACAGTGCCAGGGGAAGGATGATCCAGTGGTTTGAGCTTTTACCTTGTATCTTAGGGTTAAGACTATATTTTAGTTGTGGGTATATTTAGGACAAGTCTTGGACAGGTCACGGGCAGTAAACAAAAGTTCACAGCCCATGATCTGTCCATGATTTGTACGATATACCCCTGACTAAATCTGGGGAGGTGATGGCCCGGGGGTGCCATGGGTGCTCTGAGGGGGCAGCCCAGGGAACGCTGAGGGTGCTGGGGGGGGTGGCCCAGGAGTGCCACGGGTGATGGGTGGGCAGGCAGTGGCATACGGCCTGGGACCCCCACTGGTGGTTTCGGGGGATTTTGGGGGCTGATAGGCTCCCTACCTGGCTATGTGCCTCCCCAGAAGTGGCGACATCCCCCTCCCTCAGCTCATAGGCGGAGATTTAGCCAGGCAGCTCTACACGCTGCCTCCACCAAGAGTGCCAGCTCCACAGCTCCCATTGGCCAGGAACCACGGACAATGAGAGCTGCGGGGGCAGTACCTGCAGGTGGAGACAGCACTCAGAGCTGCCTAGCCACGCCTCCGCCTAGGATCTGAGGGAGGGGGATGTCGCCACTTCTGAGGAGCCCCCCGAGGTAAGCGACATGTTGAAATTTCCTTTAAATTTATTTTTTTAATGTTAAAAAATGCTGAAAAAGTTTTATTTGATCCCAAATTATTTGTTTTCAACTTTTCAATTTGCTGAAAGTTTTGAAAAGAAAAATGTTTTGCCATCATACCAAAAAATCCCTAATTTGCCCATGTGATGGGATATCCATCCCACTCAGGACTGGAAGATGGCCAGGCGGGTCAATTAACTCCACAAGCTGCACCTGGAGGAGCAGTCAGGGAGCAGGAAATGAATTGGAGGCAGGAATAGCTGTTCAGGAACAGAAGCAGCCTATATAAAGCCCGGGAACTCAGAGCAGAAGGCGGCTGCTGGGAAAGGTGGCAGTCCTTCCCTGGAAAGAGAGAGGACTGTTTGGAGCTGGTACATCCAGAGCAAAGAGGGGAACCGGGGTGGTAGGAAGCAGTCCAGGAAAGGCGCCGTGAAGTCTGGGAGAGTAAAGTGCAGAACTGCTGGGTTGAGGGTCCCTGGACTGGAACCTGGAGCAGAGGGTAGGCCTGGGTTCCCCTGGCAGCCACTGGGGATGTGACACAGGGCAGGCAGAGGACAGCAGACTGCCTGGGAGTCCTGGAAAGTCTTTGTTACACCTAGTCTGGAAGGAGCGAACACGTATGGTGACCCAGCCGGAGGAGGAGGCTGTGGTTCCTGGAGTGAGAGGGGTCCACAGGGCAAGAGGATGGCAGGACAGACACCGCCAGAGGAAGGCACAGGGCCTAGCCAGAGCTAATCCCTCAAGCTGGCCAGGAGGAAGGGTTGCCAATTTTCTAATCGCACAAAGCCAAACACCCTTGCCCTGCCCCGAGGCCCCATCCTATGCTCACTCCATTCCCCCCCCCCATCACTCACTCTCCCCCACCCTCACTCACTCTCTCATTTTCACCAGGCTGGGGAAGGGGGTTGGGATGCAGGAGGGGCTGAGGGCTCCAGGTGGGGGTGTGGGCTCTGGGGTGGGGCTGAGGATGATGGGTTTGAAGTTCTGGAGGGGGTTCTGGGCTGGGGGGTGGAGCTGAGGGGTTAGGAATGTGGGAGGAGGCTCCAGGCTTAAGCAGAGGGTTGGGGTGTGGGAGGGGATATGGACTCTGGGCTGGGGGTGTGGGTTCCAGGGTGGGGCCAGAAATGAAGTGTTCAAGTTGTGGGAGGGGGCTCTGGGCTGGGGCAGGGAGTTCAGGTGTAGGGGGATGAAGTGCAGGCTCTGGGATGGAGTTTTGATGCAGGAGGGGGCTTAGGGCTGGGGCAGGCGGTTGGGGTGTGGGATGGGATGTGGGGAGAGAGCTCTGGGTGGGGCTTACCTCAGGAGGCTCCCTGAAAATGGTGACATGTCCCTCAGCTCCTAGGCATAAGGTTGGTCAGGTGGCTCTCCACAGTGCGCACTGCCTCCTCCTGCAGGTGCCTCCCACATAGCTCCCATTGGCTGCAGTTCCCAGTCAATGGGAGCTACGGAGCCAGCACACAGGGTGGGAGAAGTGGGGGCAGCCCCCTGGCCAGCCCTCTGACTAGGAGCCAGAGGGACATGTCATCACTTCCAGGAGCCATGAAAAGCCAGGTAGGGAGCCTCTCAGCCCTGCCAACCAGACTTTTAACAGCTCAATCAGCAACGCTGACTGGAGCCACCGGGGTTCCTTTTTGACCGGGCATTCCAGTTGAAAACCGGACACCTGGCAACCTTACCAGGAGGAAGTGCCACCAGTGTTGAGTGAACCCCATGATAGCCCAGTACAGGCCCTATGACCATCAGCTGAGCAGTTCTGATTCCATCCAGCAGAGGGCAGTGGGGCACATATGCACTTGCCAGTCTATAGCAATGTTCCACTGTGTGCTGCATTTTAAGTCTAAGCTTTTTGCTCGGTTCATTTCCAGTAAATATTGGATTTGTTCCCATACATTCTCCCTGTATAATATCAGTCTGTAAGAGACTTTTGCTGTCTTGGTGGAGAAGGGTCAGAGGGAGGAAAAGAGGAGAAGAGAGGCAACGTGGTAGCACTTTACTGAAGTGTTCATCATAATTGACAACTGCCTTGATACTAATGAATTCCTGGCTTGAACATCTGAATGCCATATGTGCTTTCAGAGAATGGGGTTGTCAGGGTTCCTTCCCCACTCTGAACTATGGGGTACAGATGTGGGGATCCACATGCAAGACCCCCTAAGCTTATTTTTACCAGCTTAGGTTAAAAACTTTCCCAAGGCACAAATTCCACCTTGTCCTTGAACAGTTTGCTGCCACCACCAAGTGATTTAGACAAAGAATCAGGGAAAGGGCCACTTGGAGTTCCTGTTCCCCCAAAATATCCCCCCAAGCCCTTAAACCCCCTTTCCTGGGGAGGCTTAAGAATAATATTCAAACCAATTGGTTACAAAGTGAACACAGACCCAAATCCCTGGATCTTTGGACATTGGAAAAAAAATCAGTTCTTAAAAGAAGAATTTTATTTAAAAAAAAAAGAAAAGGTAAAAATCCCCTCTGTAAAATCAAGTTGGAAGATAACTTTACAGGGTAACAAAAGATGCACAGAAGACAGAGGAACCCCTTTAGCCTTAGTTTCAAAGTTATAACAAAAGAGGAAAGGGAAAATTCACAAGTTGAGAAAACAAAGATAAACTAACACGCCTTGTCCGGCTGTACTTACAATTTCTGTTATATGAGAGACTGGTTCAGAATGGTTCGGAGGACATGGATTGATGTCCGATCCCTCTTAGTCCCAAGAGTGAACAAACACAGAAACAAAGAACCCAAAACAAAGCTTCTCGCCCCCACCCCAGATCTGAAAGTATCTTTTGTCCCCATTGGTTCTTTTGGTCAGATGCCAACCAGGTTATTTGAGCTTCTTAACCCTTTACAGGTAAGGAGGAATTTTAGGCTACCCTTATGGTTATGACAAGGGCTATCATTCATCAAGGGATGATTGCACCTTAATGGGCAGCACTCGACACTGTGAGGATCAGAAATGAGAAGAAGCAGAGGTGTTAATGGGAGAGCAGAAATAAAATGGCAGAGTCAAAGAGAAAGGCCTCATTGAGTGTGTGGGAAGCCCAAGGATAGGAGCATCTTAATATATTGGAGTGTGATGCTATCTGTCAAGGCCTGTATCATCTTTCAAATGGCTGTGGGCCATCCATCTATCCCCAGCATGCATTAGAGAGGTCTAGTTCATAGCTGATCATGTGGGGATATTTGTGCAGTCATAAAATAAGGGAATACTTTATAGCCTGTATGAATACAGAGACTGCACTTGAGATAAAAGATAGGACGGTGGATGTGCCAAATAGTTTGGCAAACACTCAAGTATTTTCGAGACTGGCTGCTGCAATATTTATCTAAATTAACTAGGTACAGTTTCAAGCCCAAGGTTCTTCCTATTACAGGTAGATTTACTAGATGTCAAATATCCATTCAACACTATCCTTTGCTTAGGTCTGGAGCCCTTGGTTCATTTTCATAAGGTCATAAAACAGAAGAGAGAATTCTGCTTTACCCTTTCCTTAGAGAGACAAGGTGAGTGAGATCATATCTTTTATTAGATAAACTTCTGTTGGTGAAAGAGACAAGTTTCTGAGCTTACACAGAGTTCTTCTTCAGATCTGGGAAATACACACAGAGTGTCACAGCCAAATATAAGTTGGAACAGATTGTTTAGCATAAGTATTTAGCACATATTTCAAGGGACCATCCAAGGTGAAGTGGCCTGTTAACACCTCTCCTGTCTTAGGGGGAAAGGGAAAAAAAGGCTGGGGTGGGAGGGGGTTAGTGGGTTATAGATTGACATAATAAACCATAAATCCAGTGTCTCTGTTCAGTCAATTTTTAGTATTAGCAAAGTTATAAATTTAAGCTCGCAGGTTCATCTTCTAAAGATGTTATAGGTTTCAGAGTAGCAGCCGTGTTAGTCTGTATTCTCAAAAAGAAAAGGAGTACTTGTGGCACCTTAGAGACTAACAAATTTATTAGAGCATAAGCTTTCGTGAGCTACAGCTCACTTCATCGGATGCAACCGATGAATATTTGTTAGTCTCTAAGGTGCCACAAGTACTCCTTTTCTTTTAAAGATGTTATGCGGGTTTACTATTGGTAGCTGACTTTTTGAAACAGGATGAGTACAATTCCCTGGGCCACTTCCCCACAGCAGCCCCCACTTCCTCAACATCTGTTTCACCTTTACCTCAGGGCCTCCTTCCTTGTGCCAGATAGCATTTGTACTGCCCAGTTTCTCCAGCAGCACGGCTTCCTCCTGCAGCTCCTGACACATGCACCCAACTCACTAACTGGGAGGTTTTTAACTAGTTCCAGCCAGCCCTTGATTGGCTTCAGGTGTCCCAATCAACCTAGCTGTCTCCCCTGCGTTCTAGAAGGATCTTAATTAGCCCCAGGTGTCTTGATTAACCTGGAGCAACTGCCATTTGGTTACCATGGTAACAGGGATTTCTTTAGCTTGGGGCTAACTTACCTGTTTCTTACTACTTTCCTACAGCCATCTGGTCTTGCTCCGTCACACCACCTTATAGTCCATTTATCTAATCCATATTTCTTTAACTTGCTGGCAATACTTTGGGAAACCATATCAAAAGCTTTGCTAAAGTCAAGATATATCACATCCATCATTTTCCCCATATCCACAGAGCCAGTTATCTCATCATAGAAGGCAATCAGGTTGGTCAGTCATGACTTGCCCTTGGTGAATCCATGTTGACTGTTCCTGATCACCTTCCTCTCCTCCAAGTGCTTCAAAATGGATTCCTTGAGGACATGCTCCATGATTTTTCCAGGGACTGAGGTGAGGCTGTAGTTTCCCAGATTCTCCTTCTTCCCTTTTTTAAAGATGGGCACTATATTTGCTTTTTCCCAATCATCCAGAACGTCCCCAAATCGCCATGAGTTTTCAAAGATAATGGCCAATGGCTCTGCAATCACATCAACCAACTCCCTCAGCAACCTCGGATTCATTAGGTCCGGCTCCATGGACATGTCCAGCTTTTCTAAATAGTACTTAAAATATTCTTTCACCACTGAGGGCTGCTCACCTCCTCCCCATACGGTGTTGCACAGTGCAGAAGTCTGAGAGCTGACCTTGTCTATGAAGACTGAAGCAAAAAAAGCATTGATTACTTCAGCTTTTTCCACATCATCTGTCAATAGGTTGCCTCCCCCATTCAGTAAGGGTTCCACACTTTCCCTGACCTTCTTCTTGTTGCTAACATACCTGTAGAAATCCTTCCTGTTACCCTTCACATCCCTTGCTAGCTGCAACTCTAATTGTAATTTGGTGTTCGTGATTGCATCCCTGCATGCTCGAGCAATATTTTTATACTCCTCTCTAGTCAATTGTCCAAGTTTCCACTTCTTGTAAGCTTCCTTTTTGTGTTTAAGCTCACTGAAGATGTCTCTGGTAAGCCAAGCTGGTCGCCTGCCATATTTGTTTTTCTTTCTGCACATCGTGATGGTTTGTTCCTCTGCCCTCAAAAAGACTTCTGTAAAATACAGCCAGCTCTCCTGGACTCCTTTCCCCCTCATATTAGCCTCCCAAGGGATCCTGCCCATCAGTTCCCTGAGGAAGTCAAAGTCTGCTTTTCTGAAGTCTATAGCTCTGTGGGGTTTGAGTCTCAGCTAGTCAGGAGACCATCTCTTTTTTTCTGGGAGACATTTCTGAAAGTTGCTATAAGCTAAGGTACTTTGGCTATAGGTTCCAGTACTGATTGCCTAGGGGCTGCTGGCAGGGTTTTTTTTTTTTTTGCCTTATCCTTGTGTGGCAGAGCTAGGTCATGCATGTAGACTAGGCACATCACTTCCCTTCTGTGTACCTCTGTGTCTTCTCCCACCCTTTGTCTTGTCTATTTAGACTTTAAGCTTTTTGGGGCAGGGACTGTCTCTTCCTGAGTGTATGACTAAACTTTGAGTTGGAGGTGTAATTTCTGGCTAGAGGGAATGTACCTGCACCAGCTCCGATTGGGCTAGTGCACTGAAAATAGTTGTAGCCACAGCAGCATGAGCAGCTAACCGGCCCAAATATGTACCATTTGAAATGCTAGGCACATACTCGGCTGTTAGTCCCTCCCTCCCCTCACACTGCCACAGGTACACTGCTATTTTAAGCATACTGGCTCAGTCAGAGCTACCACAGGTATGTCTCCTCAAGCTGGGAATTATGCTTAGGGGAGGTCTACACTTTGAACTTGGGTTGTATGTACAGCACGAAGCACCACAAGGCCCTGATATCAGTTGGACATTACCGTAATACAAATAATAAATAATGTCTAGCAATGTGAACAATAAGCATATTGCAGACAAGAAACATGTATTTTATAGGGTGAGGGCTAATTAATATTTGTAAATGAGATCCTCTCTTGAATGGGATTTGGATGTACATATTATTATTAGCCCTATAATCAAGGGACACACTTCCCTGTCTTTCCAAATGGCTCAGATCATGATGGGATCCCACTTTGCTAGGTGCACTTTAGTGCTCCATTTTGCCGGGCGAGTGATTAACGGCTCTGAAATATTCCATGTGTCCCTGGCTATAAACCTTTTAGCAGATACAATTTTAAACAAACCATAGAATTTGTATTACGGCCACCATGGCCACCATCTTAACCTTTTGTGCTTAATGCACTGTAAAACGTCTCCACAAAGGACCATTTCCAGGGAAACAGTCCATTAAAAATGAATTTTATATCTTATGTTTTCTATAAATGGACAGCTTACTTACTGGCCTTTTATGATTGCACTTTGCTGGAACAGCTTCTAGTTTCACCATATTTAAGCCTCCTATCATTTGAAATAGTACATTTTTTAATGGTTGTTATAAAATTTCAGCTTATCGTTAAAGGTTGATGCAGTAGGCACTGGAGGATTCCAGAGTGCAAAGGAAATTATATCCAACACACAAAGGACCTGTCCCTTCAGTGCTCCTCTCCATGTCTCTCTCTTGATTTCATTAACAGCTGCATGTGCTCATCCCCTCTAAATTGTAGGTCAGCATGGTTTTGCTACCTGTGCCCTTGTCATGGCAGGAAGCACAGGAAGGTTGTATTCTGAAGTGTCCCTAGCCTCTGTTTGCCAAAAACGGGGAATGGGCGACTGGGGATGGATCATTCCATTACCTGTTCTGTTCATTCCCCTCTGAAGCACCTGGCACTGGCCACTGTTGGAAGAGAGGATACTGGACTTGGTGGACCATTGGTCTGATCCAGTATGGCCGTTCTTATGTATTTACTAGGGGAAAAAATCAACTTCTTTCTTTTTTGTAAAAAAAAAAAAAGGCTTTTTGAGAACTTGGCAAATAAAATTTCTGTTTGTTGATCTATTTTTTCAGAGAAAAATTGACAAAACTGAAATAAAAAAGTTGCTTTCATCAAGTTTCTCCTCAGAGGGGCAGGAGAAAAAAAAACATTTCCCAACAGGCTGTGGGGGTCACTTGGGCTCTCCCAAGAAGGGTTCTGCCTTTGCTGTATGTGTGAGTGAATTTCTGGGAAGGTTTCATCTGTCTTTGGCAGTTATATGATTTTTGTTATTGTAGTACCTGAGCACCTCACCATCTTTGACATATTTATCCTCACAGCACCCCTGTGAGGTAGGACAGGGCTGCTGTCCCTATTTTACCCTGGGGGAAACTATGACACAGAGCAAGTAAGTGACTTGCCCAAGGTCACACAGGAAGCCTGTGGAAGAGCAGGAACTTGACCCCTGTCTTCCATGTCCCAGGTTAGCATCCTAGCCACTGGCCCATCCTCCTTCTTGTTTAGAAGGTCCCTGCCTTCTCCTGGTAGCCTGGAGATGGGTTCCTAGAGTTCAGAGCTATTCTGAACCATCACAGACTGTGAGGATGAACTCTCATTCTAATAAGGGTCTCATATCCTGCCCCTCTCTCTCTCTGCTATCTGAACAGCATGAAATTAATTGGGGCAGGGAATTCCAGAAGTTGATGATACTCTGCCTGCCTAAATATTTCCTTAGATTTGTTCTAAATTCAGCACTTATCCAGACCTGTGGCCTTTAGATTTAATCAACAGGAGCTTTCCTATTGCATTCAGTGGGCATTGGATCGGGCCATAAGTCATTAACCCTGCCCAGTAAGCACTGTTTCATTTACAGTATGTGCATCCAGTAACCCCTATGATGTATCACCCTCTCTACAGTGATAGTTCAATGGGTGTGTCTCATGTACTTAGTTCTCAGTTCTGCTTCCCTGCACGCAGGCAGGTATCACTGTGTTCCCTTGTGGCTCACTGTATCGCCACACATCACATAACTAAGAGACAAAAAGTAACAGGAGATCTATCCCAAGCAGATCCTCCTGTACCAGGGAAGGGAGAGGAAGAGGAGACCTCATGAAGTCATAAGAATGACCATATTGGGTCAGCCTATAGTCCATCTAGCCCAGTATCCTGACCATCTTGGCTAATAGCCATTAACCTATTTTCCATGAGCATATCTAACTCCTTTTTGAACCCAGTTATTCTTCTGGCCTTCACAACATCCACTGGCAAGGAGTTCCACAGATTGACTGTGCACTATGTGAAGTAATTTCTTATGTTTATTTTAAACCTGTTGCCTATTAATTTCATTAAGTGATCCTTGGTTCTTGCCTTATGTAAAGGGGTAAATAACACTTCCCTATTCACTGTCTCTACACCATTCATGATTTTATAGTCCTCTATCATATCCCCTCCTAGTCATCTCTTTTCCAAGATCAACAATCTGTCTTTTTTAATCTCTCCTCAAATGGAAGATTGTCCATACCCTTAATCATTTTTGTTGCCTTTCACTGTACCTTTTTCAAGTCTAATATTTTTTTTTGAGATGGAAACCAGAACTGAATGCAGTATTCAAGGTGTGGGCGTACCATGGGTTTATATAGTGGCATTGTGATATTTTCTGTCTTATTATCTATCTCTTTCCTAATGGCTCCTAACATTCTGTTTGCTTTTTTGACTGCTGCTGCATATTGAGTGGATGTTTTCAGAGAACTGTGCACAGTGACTCCAAGATCTCTTTCCTGAGTGGTAACAGCTAATTTAGCCCCCATCATATTGTATGTATAACTGGGATTATTTTTTCCAATGTGCCTTACTTTGCACTTATCAACAGTGAATTTCATCTGCCATTTTGTTGCCCACTCACCCAGTGTTGTGAGATTCCTTTGTCATCATCACAGAAATGTAGGGCTCTCTTTGCAGTCAGCTTTGGACTTACATACATGAAGAAAGATTCTATACAGATCTAATTTATCTGGAAAGTGCTTAGATATAACAGAGACAGGGCAATAGAAATAGTCAGGAAGGATGGAAGAGTCCTGCACTGGCTGGTGGTCAGACTAGATGATCCAATAGCCCTCACTGAAGACTGGACTAGATGGCCTGTTTAGCTCTCTGTTGATAAGATCACCTAGTCCAACCTGCAGCTAGTGCAGAATTATTCCCTGCTATCCTTCCACCTTAGATGTTCATAGAGCCCTGCTGCCTCAGTGTCTCCCTTCTATACACAATAAGAACATAAGTACGGCTATACTGGGTCAGACCAAAGGTCCATCTAGCCCAGTATCCTGTCTTTCGGCAGTGGCCAGTGCCAGGTCCCCCAGAGGGAATGCACAGAACAGGTAATCATCAAGTGATCCATCCCCAGTCCCCCATTGATAGCTTCTGGCAAACAGAAGCTAGGAACACCATCCCTGCCCATCCTGGCTAATAACCATTGATGGACCTATCCTCCATGCACTTATCTAGTTCTTTTGCCCTGATTCTGTCAGCCAGGTCTGATGCAACTTAAAGTGCTGCTAGACACCCTGAAGTTCTGTCATAGGCTTAAAATGGACTCAGCCATGACCCCTCTCCATGCCCAAAGTACCTTCTCCTGCCACCAACACACCTCCTTTCCCAGGAGATGTGAGGGCCAGAGGTCACAAGACCCAGCTGTGATGGAGATGTACCAGCAGGAGGTTCCCCCATACCAGGGGCATGCTGTGGGACATTTGTGGGTAGACTATGGCCCCTTTGTACTACCCCATCGAACTAGCATATTCTCCAATGCTTTGGCCAGTTCAGTTATAAAAAACCTAAGCAACGTGGCTGCCATGCCTTCTCTTTGGAGACTATCTCTGAAGTCTTTAATAGGTCCTGGGAGGTAACCAATTGAACCAGAGTTCTCTGTGTGATGCTGTATAAGCAGAAGAATATCGATTAGGAGTAGGGACTACAGCATCAATGAGACCATTACTGGAATATTGTGTCCACACTTCAAAAAGGGATGTTGACAAATTGGAAAGGGTTCAAGATCTGGGAAACACGACTTATAGTGAAAGACTAAAGAAGCTCAATCTATGTAGTTTATCTAAGAGAAGTTTAAGAGAAGACTTGATCACAGTCCACAAGTACCTACATGAGTAAGAGATTTCTGATAGTAGATGTCTCTTTAATCTATCGGAAAAAGGAATAATGCAACATTCAGGTTAGAAATAAACTGCACATTTCTATGGCCTTGTCTACACTACAGAGTTTTGTCAACGAAAATCAGATTCCGTCGACAAAACAGTGGCGGTGTACGCACAACAGTGCTCCTTCCGCCGATTTAACTCTCCTGCTATGCCGATGTAATAAAACAACCTTGACGAGCAGCATAGAGATTTTTTTATATGAAGTTAGAACGATGCAGTGTCAGTGTAGACACTGCGCTTTCTTATATTGCTCTAAGTAGCCCCCAGGAGGTGTTCTACAAGGCCCATCGTGACCCCTCTGGTAAGCAGTTTCTACTCCTCTGCCCTGAAGCCAGGTACACAGGCATACACCCCTCCCCCTTTAAAGCCCCAGAAATTTTTGAAATTCCACTTCCTGGTTGCTCGGCGTGGACAGTTCACATCGCATCTTCCCAGCTGACCATGTCAGCTTTTCACAGCAAAGGCACTCCAGCCTAAAGTACACCCATGTTGCTGGATCTGTCGGGTCCGTGGGGAGAGGAGGCTGTGCAGTTGTCATAGGAACTTTGACACCTACAAACAGATAGCTTGTGGCATGGATGAGAAGGGACATGAAACGGGACATACAGCCGTGCCGTGCTAATCTCAAGAAGCTGAGGCAGGTGTACCAGAAGGCAAAAGAGGCCAACCGTCATTCTGGCGCAGCACTGAAAACATGACGCTTCTACAAGGAGCTGCATACCATACTCGGTGGTGACCACACCTCCCCCTGCAAGAGTCCTGTGGATACTTAAGGGGGACTGAAGGCAGTGACCAGCAGAGTCAACCCCAAGGACAAAGTGGTGGATGAGAAGGTCGAGTTGGAGAAGGATGTGGAACAGGTGACAGTCTCATCTGGTGGCATGGCGAGCCAGGACCTCTTTTTGACTCTGGAGGAGTCAAGCCAGTCCCAGCAGTCCAGTTCTGGCATTCCTGAAGCAGGAGAGGGGAGCTCCGGTAAGTATTCATTTTGCTTTGATACTGCATGATTACATGAGGTAGAGGTGTCCTTTATTTTGTTACATGGTGCATGTGGGAGAAAGGATCGAAATTAACAACACAAGATACTGTTTGAATCTGCTTCTCTTTCCCCTGGGAAGCTACACAGTGCAGCCCTGTGGAAAAGTTTGTTAATGCAAATTGCACACCGAGATCTCCATGAAATCCTCCATACAAATCTCTAGGAAACTTTCCTGCAGATACTCTGCAATCCCCTGCCGAAGGTTCCTTGGCACAGCTGCTTTGTTTCTTCCTCCATGGTAGGAAACTTTGCCATGCCAATTGGTAATTACTTCTGCAGGAACCAGAGCAGCATACAGACCCAGTCTGAAACCACATGCATGCAGGAGAAACACCCTTGCATCTTCGGTTACCCTCAGTAGTGTGATTTCAGCTTTGATCACTCCTGCCTGTTGAAAACAGTGCCAGTATTCAGAATAGTGCCCCAGGCATGTTTAGTGATCCCCTTCTGAAACCACCAAAACCCTTTGTCCCATCTTGCACCATCCCCTCCTCAGGCCGAACTCACATGATTGAAGACTGGGAGTGCACACGCAATAATAACTGTGTATTCTTTCTTTTACTTCTGCAGATGTGTCCTTGAGGGCCTGCTTCTACACACTGGCTGAGAGCCTCCTTCAGACAAGGTGGTGAACGAGGAGGAGTAAGGAATACACGTTTCGCGAAGTGCTGCAATTGTTTGGTCAGGCCAATAATGATCATTGTCTCGAGCACAGAGCATGGAGAGAGACAATAAACCTAGAAAAACTAGAAATGGATAGCCAGGAGAGGAGGCAGGGGATGGAGTGGATAATGGATAGTGGATAGTGGAGTGGAGTGGAGCTGCAAACCAGGTGAGCAGCGAACAGCAGAGAGGCTAACAGAGGGAGTTTGCCTGGGAGTTCGCCCGGGGAGAGCCCACCAAGGCTTGCATGTTGCCGGCTTCTCTGAGTAGTTACTACAACTCCTGAGGAAGCTCGTAGAAGGAAGGTAAAATGGATGGGGAGCATTCAGCTGTTGTGACCTGGACTGGATGTGCCATGTTTGTCTTTCTTCCACAGGACAGAAGCGACTTTGTCTGTACAAAGTGCAAGCTGGTCTCCATATTGGAAGAGAAGGTTCAAGGTCTGGAGAAACAAGTATCGACCCTGCGTTGCATAAGAGAAACTGAAGATTTCCTGGACAGACGTCAGAATATGCTTCTACAGGCACAATATTCTGAAGATTTAGAGCAGGTTGTGCAGTGGCGACAGGAGGACGGTGAAGAAATTTGGCAGCATGTGACTGCCAGAAGAAGAAAGGGGAGTGTTTGTGTACCAGCAGCACAGATACAGGTAAGCAACCGTTTTCTTGTTCTCTCTACAGGTACTAATGCGGAGAGTGGACTAGATGATACATCTGAGGGAAGGGAACAGAAGGAGACTCCACGGATTGGAAGGCATGAGATGCACTGTCCTAGGGTTGGAGGCGGGTGGTGGTGGTCGGGGACTCTCCTCAGAGGGAATGAGTCATCTATCTGCCGCCCCAACTGGGAAAACCGAGAAGTCTGCTGCTTGCCAGGAGCTAGGATTCACGCTGTGATGGAGAGACTGCCAAGACTCATCAAGCCCTCGGATTGCTACCTCTTCCTGCTTCTCCACGTGGGCACCAATGATACTGCCAAGAATGACCTTGAGCGGATCACTGCAGACTACGTGGCTCTGGGAAGAAGGATAAAGAGTTTGAGGCGCAAATGGTGTTTTCATCCATCCTCCCCGTGGAAGGAAAAGGCCTGGGTAGAGACTGTCGAATCATGGAAGTCAACAAATGGCTACGCAGGTGGTGTCGGGGAGAAGACTTTGGATTCTTTGACCATGGGATGGTGTTCCAAGAAGGAGTGGTAAGCAAAGACGGGCTCCACCTAACAAAGAAAGGGAAGAGCATCTTTGCAAGCAGGCTGGCTAACCTAGTGAGGAGGGCTTTAAACTAGGTTCACCGGGGGGAAGGAGACCAAAGCCCTATGGTAAGTGGGGAAGTGGGATACCGGGAGGAAGCACGAGCAGGAGAATGCGAAAAGGGAGGGCTCCTGCCTCATACTAAGAAAGCACGGCAAACAGCAAGCTATCTTAAGTGCCTATACACAAATGCAAGAAGCCTGGGAAACAAGCAGGGAGAACTAGAAGCCCTAGCACAGTCAAGGAATTATGATGTGATTGGAATAACAGAGGCTTGGTGGGATAACTCACATGACCGGAGTACTGTCATGGATGGATATAAACTGTTCAGGAAGGACAGGCAGGGCAGAAAAGGTGGGGGAGTTGCATTGTATGTAAGGGAGCAGTATGACTCCTGACAGATCCGGTATGAAACTGCAGAAAAATCTGACAGTCTCTGGATTGAGTTTAAAAGTGTAAGCAACAAGGGTGATGTCGTAGTGGGAGTCTGCTATAGACCACCGGAGCAGGGGGATGAGGTGGACGAGTCTTTCTTCCGGCAACTAAAGGAAGTTATTAGATCGCAGATCCTGGTTCTCATGAGAGACTTCAATCACCCTGATATCTGCTGGGAGAGCAATACAGCGGTGAACAGACAATCCAGGAAGTTTCTGGAAAGTGTAGGGGACAATTTCCTGGTGCAAGTGCTGGAGGAACCAACTAGGGGCAGAGCTCTTCTTGACCCTGCTGCTCACACACCGGGAAGAATTAGTAGGGGAAGCAAAAGTGGATGGGAACCTGGGAGGCAGTGACCATGAGATGGTCGAGTTCAGGATCCTGGCACAGGGAGTAAAGAGAGCAGCAGAATATGGACCCTGGACTTCAGAAAGGCAGACTTTGACTCCCTCAGGGAACTGATGGGCAGGATCCCCTGGGAGAATAACATGAGGGGGAAAGGAGTCCAGGAGAGCTGGCTGTATTTTAAAGAATCCTTATTGAGGTTACAGGGACAAACCATCCCGATGTGTAGAAAGAATAGTAAATATGGCAGGCGACCAGCTTGGCTTAACAGTGAAATCCTTGCTGATCTTAAACACAAAAAAGCAGCTTACATGAAGAGGAAGATTGGACAAATGACCAGGGAGGAATATAAAAATATTGCTCAGATATGCAGGAGTGAAATCAGGAAGGCCAAATCACACTTGCAGTTGCAGGTAGGAAGAGATGTTAAGAGTAACAAGAAGGGTTTCTTCAGGTATGTTAGCAACAAGAAGAAAGTCAAGGAAAGTGGGGGCCCCTTACTGAATGAGGGAGGCAACCTAGTGACAGAGAATGTAGATAAAGCTAATGTACTCAATGCTTTTTTTGCTTCTGTCTTCACGAACAAGGTCAGCTCCCAGACTGCTCACTGGGCAGCACAGCATGGGGAGGAGGTGACCAGCCCTCTGTGGAGAAAGAAGTGGTTCGGGACTATTTAGAAAAGCTGGACGAGCACAAGTCCATGGGGCCGAATGCGCTGCATCCAAGAGTGCTAAAGGAGTTGGCGGATGTGATTGCAGAGCCATGGCCCATTTTCTTTGAAAACTCATGGCGATCGGGGGAGGTCCCGGACAACTGGAGAAAGGCTAATGTAGTGCCCATCTTTAAAAAAGGGAAGAAGGAGGATCCGGGGAACTACAGGCCAGTCAGCCTCAACTCAGTCCCTGCAAAAATCATGGAGCAGGTCCTTAAGGAATCAATTCTGAAGCACTTAGAGGAGAGGAAAGTGATCAGGAACAGTCAGCATGGATTCCCCAAGAGCAAGTCATGCCTGACTAATCTAATTGCCTTCTACGATGAGATAACTGGTTCTGTGGATGAGGGGAAAGCAGTGGACTTGTTGTGCCTTGACTTTAGCAAAGCTTTTGACACTGTCTCCCACAGTATTCTTACCAGTAAGTTAAAGAAGTATTGGTTGGATGAATGGACAATAAGGTGGATAGAAAGCTGGCTAGCTGGCTGTCGAGCTCAACGGGTAGTGATCAATAGCTCCATGTCTAGTTGGCAGCTGGTATCAAGTGGAGTGCCCCCAGGGTCGGTCCTCGGGCCAGTTTTGTTCAATATCTTCATAAATGATCTGGAGGAAGGTGTGGATTGCACCCTCAGCAAGTTTGCAGATGACACAAAACTGGGAGGTAAGGTAGATACATTGGAGGGTAGGGATAGGATACAAAGGGCCCTAGACAAATTAGAGGATTGGGCCAAAAGAAATCTGATGAGGTTCAACAAGGACAAGTGCATAGTCCTGCACTTAGGACGGAAGAATCCCATGCACCGCTACAGACTAGGCACCGAATGGCTAGGCAGCAGTTCTGCAGAAAAAGACCTAGGGTTACAATGGACGAGAAGCTGGATATGAGTCAACAGTGTGCCCTTGTTGCCAAGATAGCCAATGGCATTTTGGGATGTATAAGTAGGGGCATTGCCAGCCGATGAAGGGACGTGATCTTTCCCCTCTATTCGACATTGGTGAGGCCAGGCCCCACACTACAAGAAAGATGTGGAAAAATTGGAGAACGTCCAGCAGAGGGCAACAAAAATGATTAAGGGACTGGAACACATGATTTATGAGGAGAGGCTGAGGGAACTGGGATTGTTTAGTCTGCAGAAGAGAAGAATGAGGAGGGATTTGATAGCTGCTTTCAACTACCTGAAAGGGGGTTCCAAAGAGGATGGATCTAGACTGTTCTCAGTGGTAGCAGATGACAGAAAGAGGACGAATGGTCTCAAGTTGCAGTGGGGGAGGTTTAGGTTGGATATTAGGAAAAACTTTTTCACTGGGAGGGTGGTGAAGCACTGGAATGCGTTACCTAGTGAGGTGGTGGAATCTCCTTCTTTAGAAGTTTTTAAGGTCAGGCTTGACAAAGCCCTGCCTGGGATGATTTAGTTGGGGTTGGTCCTGCTTTGAGCAGGGGGTTGGACTAGATGACCTCCTGAGGTCCCTTCCAACCCTGATATTCTGTGATTCTTTGATTCTATGATAGAGTGTCAGGAACAGATGATAAAGCTCCTGGAGGACCAAACAGAGATGCTCAGCTCCCAGATTGCACTGCAGTTGGAACACATGTGTGCTCAACTCCCCCTGCAGTGTATACAGAACTGTGTTCCATGCTCTCCCCAAACTCCACACACACATTCCTCACATGTTCCTGGCCCATTACAGTAGCCCTTGCACTCTATTTCTAGGCCCTAGGGACATTTTCCACAAAGACAGCTGGACTTAAACACAGCTGTGAGATCCTCATTTCTGAGAGTGGTGCTCAGTGTCAGGTCCCTTGTAAGAAATGTTAATCTGTGTGTTGTTGTTTAATAAAAATTTAGTCTTACAAATACAGTGATTCTTTATTTTTGACTGTAGCGAGGGGACGTGGACTCCCATCTCTGATGGACAGGGATGGTTGTGCAGAACTGGGATAGCTGCAGCCACCCCACCAGAAGCAGGAACAGGAACTATAAAAGGCTGGCCCTCTCACTCAGTTGGGGGAGAGCTGCCAGAGGAGTAGGACATCTCTCTTCTGCTGCTAGAGCTCAGACCTGACAGAGGCTGCTACAGTGCCAGAGACATAGAAGGACTGCTGGACACCGAGGAGCTGTTGGGGCTGCCACTTGCTGTTTACCCGAGCGAGACCAATGACAACCCCAGAACCCAGGTACTCCCAGACTGGGAGAGTAGGAAGGAATCCAGGGAAGTTGAATAAGGTTCAGCTGTATGAGTGACTGCAAGCCGGTCAGTGCATTGCGGTTGGATTTCCCCGCTGACCCAGTGGCAGACCACTCCGCCACTGTGAGGTCTCTGGGCTGGGACGCATTGGAGTGGGAGGGCCTGCATCCCCTTGCCACCCCACCATCAGGGATAGCAGCCTTCCCACTTTGTGGTCAGGAGGCCTGCATTGGTCTGGCACCCACCTGAACTAGGGTGTCAGAGGGTTTGCTGACTCTCCCACGAGACAGCTAAACTCCCCTACCTGAACTGATTGCTGCCCCACCCTGATTGAGGGCCTTGGGCAAACAAACCCAAGGCCCGGGTGAATAGACTCCCTACTACTCTGCCAAACTGACTGCAGGTCAGAGCCCTATTGGATTACTGCACCACCTGATTGAAAGCCCAAGCAGATAGACTCATTGCCATTCTTCCAAATCCCTAGAAAGAGCCTTTAACTGTGTGTCACCCTGCTCTGATTGAGGGCTCCGGGCCTATAGATTTATCACGGTTCGGCCTGACTGAAGGTCTGGGGCACTAACTGTGGGCTGATTTTCCCCTGTACCGAAGTACTCCAGAAGTGTCGTAGCGAGGGGTGTGGTTTCCCGCCCTGATGGATGGGGAGAGAGCTGTGACTGCCTTACAGTGACCTACACAGGGTGGTTGCAAGAAAAATTCATGCACTGTGGCATTCAGCAAATTTGCAGACTACAATTAACACTGAGGCAGGAATCAATACAAGGGTCCTTCAAGGTGGCAAGTAAGCAATGCCTGGCTGAATGCGTTACAGAAACACACATTATTAGGGCTCACTGTGAAAATGGTGCTGCAATGCCTCCCTGATTCGAATAGCCCCCGTTGAGCCCCTCTAATAGCTCTGGTGTCTGGCTGTTAAAATTTACCACCAGGCAATCCACCTCAACCCACCCTTGGGGAAACTTTTCCCCATTTGTTTCACAAATGTTATGCAGAGCACAGCAGGCTGCTTTGACCATGGGAATATTTTCCTAATTGAGGTCTAACCTGCCAAAAAGGCAGCACCAGCAACCTTTTAATCTGCCAAACACACAGTCTGCGGTCATTCTGCACTTGCTGAACCTATTGTTGAAGTGATTGTTGCTGATGTTAAGGTTTCTGGTGTAAGGCTTCATTAACCACAGGAGTAAGAGGTCAGCTGGGTCTTCAAGAATCACTATGGGCACAACCTCTATTGGAATCTTCTAGTCTGGAAAGAAAGTCCCTGCAAACAGCTTTCTATACAGACCAGTGTTCCTGAAGAGGCATGCATCATGCATCTTCCCTGACCACCTCGCATTGATATCAGTAAATCAACCATGATGATCCACCAGTACCTGTAATACCACAGAAAAGCAGCCTTTTCTCTTGATGTATTCTGTGGTAAGATTGTCTGGGGTCAAATTCGGATATGCATGCCATCTATCACCCCTCCACAGTTAGGGAATCCCAAATCTACAAATTCGCACAGTGGACTTCCCAACTCCAAACTGATTTGTGTATGACTGGTAGCAGTCTAGAGTTGCCAATTTCCACACATGCTTGTTTTCCAAGCCCATTAGTGATGGTCCACTGTGTGCAGCTGTTCCATGAATGCCCACATCAATCTTGAATTGTTTTTTTCCATGGCACACAACAGGGCAGGCAGCAGGGATTCTTGTTCAGATTTGCAGCTCATGAAATATTGCAGGATCAGCTGAGTTGTGTTCATAACGCTCATCAAAAGACTTGGGAGCCGTTTAGGATCCACGCTTTCAGGCAGAGATGGCAGGCACAAAGTTTACAGGGACAGTTGAAAAATGGTGCAAATGTAGTTGGAAGGCCTTGGAATTATGGGACAGAGAAAACTGCATCATGGGACAGTGATCCCTCTCCATGATGCACTTCGATTCATTCCCAGAACTCCTAGCTGCAAAAAGTGGCGATGTGCACAGTGGGATAGCTACCGACAGTGTACTGCTCTCCCTCTTGGTGCTGGAGCAGCAACTGTGGACATGCTCTGCTAACACAAGAGTGTTGTGTGAACATTCACAAGGGATGTAATTACAGCGTTTTTTGATGGTCGATGTAACTTAAGTCGACTTAACTCTGTAGTGTAGACAGGGCCTAACACTGAGGGCAATTAACTATTGCAACAGAGAATTTGGAGATGAGGTGGATTTTCCATCCTTAAAGTCTTCACGTCAGGATTGGCTGCCTTTCTAAAAGATATGATATAGCTCAGCTACAAGGTATGGGCTTGACACAGGAGTTACTTGATGAGGTTTTCTGGCCTGTGCTATGCAGGAGCTCAGATGAGATGACCATGATGATCCCTTATGGCCTTAAATTCTGTGCATCTACCTCATCCGATGTCCAGCATGAAATATCACTGCTGAATCTTGTCCCATTACTCCTAACTCCAGCATCCTGAAACAGTGAGCTCCGCAGTATCTGAGACTGTCTAATTCAATAGGAAACCTGGTTCTCTACTAGGTCCCCTGTGGGCCTATTCACAGCATTTCACCTCAGTTTACATCTCAAATCACACTTCAACACATCTTATTCAAATGAGAACTCCATGTATCTGCAGGCAGAATGAATTATTCAGCTTGTTTGAAATACAGAACGTGAGCCGGTAACACAAGGGTAGGGTTTTTTCCTTTTGTAGGAGTTTTGTTCCTGTCTCCATAGCCTGACTTGCCCCCGTTAAGCTCTGGGCTAGTTGTTTTACCATTTCAAAAGCCTGTTCGGAAACATTTCTTGGCAATTAATAACCAAATGGTGCTGCAGCTCCAGAGACAATTTTTAAATCATCACAGGGTGGCAGAACACTGCAGACATTAACTAACCAACCTGAGGCAGCGGCGTTGAAGATTAATACTGTGCAATTATTAGAAAGTAAATACTCTTGCACACTTATCCGGCACTCACCGGGAAAACCCCACAGCAGCCAGTCTCCAGCAAGGAGTGGGGCTACAGAGAAGCCTGATCATTGACTACCACTATCTTTCCAGGGACCCCATGACAAGAGAGGACCCGTGCTTGCCAATAGTGGGGTGGCAGAGTGAGGGCAGCTGGCTTCAGCAGTGTTACTGAGCATGCTCAGTCCATGTGAGCATGTTCAGTCCAATCCAAACAGCAAATCTGGGGGGTGGGGGGGAGCATGTGACCCTGCATTACCCCCCCCCCATGTCGCCTCTAGGTTAAAAAATTTCCAACGGATCATTTTCCCACTGGAAAATGCTGATTTGACTCACTCGAATCCTCTCATAGGCATGTATTGGTTGTACTGAGATTTTCAGCAGAAAATGAAATGGTTCATTTTGATACGATTGAAATATTTTCTTCAGCCTTACTGAAATCTAAATAGGCAAGACAGAGGAAGCAATTAGCCCCTATTTACAGATGGGGAGCTAATGCACTGATTAAATCAATGGGAGTTAGGCACCTAAATACCTTTGAAGATATGGGACAAAGACATTAAACAGCTTGCCCAAGATCACACACTCAAAAAGGGAGCTGAATGCAGCTTTCCTAATCATTAGCCTAGAGCTTTATCTAAAAAATTATCTCTTGTCTCCAACGCCTGCTTTCCCACTCCTTCGCCCCATGATGCCTCAACTCAACCAACTGGCCGCAGTGAAATCATTGGGAGTTGGTTGTTCAGAAGGCTTCCAGAATTGGACCCTGAGGAGCCGATTGACAGGAGTCCTGTTGACTTGGATCAAGTTCTAAGTGGGATACGGTTGTTATCTCCCCTCCTCCCCCCAACACACACTCAATGTCCAAAGCTCTATTTTACCCCAAATCCATGTGTGGTCCTCAGTCCCTGCACGCTGCCTTCAGAGACTTGAAGGGCACAGCCAGACCTTAACGCTGGCATTACTAGACATTTAAATGAAGGGTCTGATTACATTGAATGCACTCTTTAACATAACACTGAGCTGAATGGCACCTGAACCTAATTGCACTTGAGAGTATTCACTGTTCAAAAAAAAAAAAAAAAAGGTGTTTACCATACTGCACCTCCTGCTCTTGATTTGCTGGTTATTTTAATGTGTTTATGGCCACAGGGTGCTTTTATTCTCAGCTGTGAGTGAGGGGAAGAGCAGATAAGAGCTCAGAGAGGGTCCATGCTCCCAAGACACAGCAGATGGGAGGGGGCAGAGAGGATACAGCATGTTCCCCCATTTGCTTTCCTCTTCAGTTCCACAGGCCAACACATGGGGAGTAAGGACGGGGTGGAGAAATGGCCCTGCCCCTCCTTCCCCATTTGCTTCCTGGGGGAGCATCTGGCGTTGACCCCTGCCCCTTCCCCATGCCAGTCCCCTGAGCTTAGGCCTGCATCACCCGACTACAGTTGGGGAAAATTCCTGGAGGACGCAGACTAAGGGATGTCTCCATGTGAAAACTTGTAATCCCCTATACACTGTATTACTCCTTCAGGCAGAAGAATGGGCTGTGTGGTGAGAGGTGTAATCATTACCCTGGACACAGCACAGTTAGACACTAGGAGCTAGCAAGAGATGCCTCCAGAATTCGTTTGAGGGCATGTGAACAATGTGAGTCTTTGGGCTCCCATCAGAAACTGAAGCTCTTTTCCGCAGTTTCAGGAAGTGACCCAGGGAGGTGACGTGGGGTATCTTCCACCCAGGTAAGGTCAGGATATTGTGGCTGGATTCCACACTGAGCCAGTGGCAGACCACTCCTCCATTGTTAGGACCCTGGGCTAGGACCTGGTGGAGTCAGGTGGGTCCGGGTTCCCCTACCCCAGCTGCCACCCCCACTTTGGTGGTGGGTTCCTGATTTGGCCACTAGGCCATGCAGCTCAACACTTGAGGGTTTCTCTAGTGACTCTGGCCACTGGGCCATGCAGCCCTGCACTTGAGGGAGGCCCTATTGTCTTGGGCCATTAGGCCACGCAGCCCAGAACCTAAGAGCGGTCGCTTTGACTTTGGCCATTGAGCTGCATGGTCTTTAGTCCCAGGACAGTCTGGTAGACTGTAACCGCGATGTCACCACACCCACAAGCCACCCCAAATGGGGATGGGGTGTGTGTGCATACACCCTCATAGTTCCCCAGGGGCAGCCAACATGGTGCCTTCATCATTCTACCTCTCAGCCCTATGCCTGCTCTGTGAATCCCAGGAACTAGCTTGCAGACCTTGAATTGATTTTAACAGCGAGCCCATTGATGGGTTACACTCAATGGACACAGGATATTGACAAAGCAGGAGCTAGAATGGAACAACCTGGGGACCAACCCTGCAGGTGGCTGCTGAGTGCTTTGCATTCCAGTTTCTCTCTATGCCTCAGCTCCTCGTCTTTACTATGTGCTGTAACAATCGAGAATTATTATCTAGAAATGGGGATAATTGGCACGGGCACTGATTGTTTCAGGTTTGCAATGGCTTACATCCATGGGGAAATCACTGTATGCTAACTGCCCCATCACCTGTCCCCCAGGAGTCCAGCCGCTCTCTCCCCCCGTCAATGTCGTATCTCAGCACCAGAGGAGCATTGTTATCCCAGTTTATAAATAATCATTCTTGGCTCTCACTGCACAGAGTGAAGATAAGGAACCGAGGCAGAGAGCCAATGGAATGGAACATGTTCAGATGATCCAACGTATTTGTTTGGGAATCATGGTTAGGAGCGGGCCAGGAACCGGGTTTTCAGTTTGCTGGCAGTTCAAGAAAAAAAAATTAAAAATTTATTTGACCCAAACCAAAGCAGAAAACTGAAAAAATTTGGCAAATCAAACAATCCATTTCAAGTCACATAAAACATATTGTTTGAGCCAAAACATTTTGTTTCCAGCATTTTTAAAGGGCTAGATTAACAAAATAACAAGCAATTGGAGAAGGTGTGTTTAGCTTCTAACTTTCAGCTTAGGGCACTCACAGGGGAGATACACGTTCAAATCCCCCTTGTAGGGCAGGGATTTGAACCCAAGTCTTCCCCAAAACTAACATATGCCTTAATTGGCAGACTATAGGCTACTCTGGCATTGAGCCTTGTGTTCTCACTCTCTTTTCCTCCCAAAGCTATTTGGCAAATTCCTGTCAAATTTGCAAAGAATTTTTGAGGTTGACCTGAAACTGCATTTTTTGGTTATTAAACTATTTTCCCAAAAACATTCACACAGCTCTAACTGTGGCCCTTTCACCGATGGATTCTCTTCTACAATCTTCTTCCCACTTCTTCTTGTTCTGCCCTTATTA